>NC_139627.1:40110467-40347967 GCF_964638095.1 Poromitra crassiceps | reverse complement strand
ACACACACACACACACACACACACACACACACACACACACACACACACACACACACACACACACACACACTTGTACTTGGCCAATTCCCACTGCTGTCCCAGTCGTTGGAAGCGAGTTGTAGACTAGAAGCACATGCTTCCTCCGATACATACACAATTAGAGAGGACTATATCCACAATGTATCTTAATTAAGAGAACAGCCACAGACTGCATAGGAAGCAGCATAAGCAGGGGTGTAGTGGTAAATACAGAGAGGTGGGTAAACTATCCAAACCCAAATGCAGAGGGAGAGTCAGACGCTCGTGTTTTGAAGTCCACCCATTCTTTTAAACGGCCGAACACGCACCAAGAGCGTTCTGACGCTCATCAAACTGCCTTGACGCCCGTACTCCGAACCTGTTTCGATTTTGGAGCGTTCTTTCTTTCTTTCTTTCTTTCTTTCTTTCTTTCTTTCTTTCTTTCTTTCTATCTACAGCCGGTTCTTCTCCCCTGACACAGAGGAGTTTCACCGGCAGGACGTAGCATGTGGGATGATTGTGCTATTCCCCTCCCCCCCAAACAGATGCCCCGACCAACCAGAGGTGGCACTAGTGCAGCGACCAGGACACTACCCTTAATCTGGCTTCCCACCCGCAGACACAGCCAATTGTGCCTGGAAGGATGCCCAACCAAGCCGGAGGTACACTTGAACCTGTGACCCTCATGTTGGTAGGCAGGGAATCTACCACTGCACTACCTGGACGCCCAGAGATAACAATTCTGAGCGAACAGAGAGACGTGTTTATGTGTGTGTATATCTGTGTGTACTTGAACAGAGAGACTATGCGTTTATGTGTGTAATGTGTATCTGTGTGTACTTGAACGGAGACTATGCGTTTATGTGTGTGTGTGTGTGTGTGTGTGTGTGTGTGTGTGTGTGTGTGTGTGTGTGTGTGTGTGTGTGTGTGTGTGTGTGTCTGTGTGTACTTGAGTGTTTTACGGAAAAAGCCCACGCTGCCAGAATGCATCAGTGTAACCCCCCTCTCACCCCCCAGCAGTCTGACCCCTGCCTGCTATTCTGCTCATGACACAAACTGATTTCAGCCTCACCCGAGTCTGAGGGAAGCCAGGCTTGATGGACATGTACTGCTGAATGCCCATCAACCCCCCACCAGTGTTGTTACAAAAGTAACATATTACATGTAAGTTATTACTTTTAGCAGTAACTCAGTAATATAACTTATTACCAATAGGATTTCAGTAATATTATACCAGTTACTTTGTCAAGTAACACAAGTTACACATTGAGTTACTTTTTTTTTAAATCAGTAACTAATTAAATTGTGTGTTTTCATGCAACCACTATAGATGACAATAACAAAGGAAAAGAATAACATTTCGATTTCATTTCATTTTGGTGAAAGTAATGTAAAAGTAGTATAATAAGTAATGAGTTACTCTACACAGACAGTAATATTGTAAAGTAACGTATTACTTTCAAATAAAAGTAACTAGTAATATGTAGTATATTATATTTTGAAAGTAACTTGCCCCACACACCCCCAACTTGCCCCAGTGGTCCACTGTAATGGCTAATTTATACTCCATATTCATACGTAAATAGATGGATCTGTTTCAAATGTTATTATCGTCACTGCCCACATACTTCCATGCATCTTTCACGTTGGTATCATGTTAAGCAATACATTCACCAGTGGGCAGTAGAGAGTCAAATGCATGAGTGTGTGTGTTTTGCTCTGTTTCATTCATTCGTATCCGTAAGCTTTCAGATGACACACAAAATGAATGCAGAGTACGCACAGAAGGCTCTGTCCGTCTCCTTCTCCGTCTTTAACTTTAGAGTGTAATTGGGCCTTAACCCTAGCCTGGGTAAACCCAGCCCCCACGTGGAGGCTGGGTTTACCCAGGCTACCTTAACCCCCCACACACACCCAACTTGCCCCAGTGGTCCACTGTAACCCCCCCCCCCCACACACACACACACCCACCCCCAACTCACCCCAGTGGTCCACTGTTACCCCCCCCCCCCCCCCCCCCCCCCACACACACACACACACACACACACACACACACACAACTCACCCCAGTCGTCCACTGTAACACCCTCCCCCCCACCCACACACACACACACACACACACACAACTCACCCCAGTCATCCACTGTAACCCCCCCTCACCCCCAACTCACCCCAGTGGTCCACTGTAGGCTGTAGGCTGAGGATAGGACAATAACATGTACGTAGCATCACACCAAAATGGAAACGTTGAAATGAAATAAATCAAGGACACACACGTCAGCAGGCTGGCAGACAGACAAACTTGCCTTACTTAGCGACAGGAGTGACCCACAGCATTGGCATGTTGCTGTGGCATACTTACTGTCAACCAGAGACACACTTCCCGCTCTCTCCATGCAGTGGTGACATGCTGTGTGACCTCACTGACACTTCATTGAATTCTCTCCTCAGATTCAAATTTCAAAAGCAAGTCTAACTTGTTGTTATTTCTTCTATTTTTTTCCTCTCCTTTTTGTGATTGACAGTCGACATTGTCTTGCAAGTGCCTCATAACCCTGGAGCCAAACAGAATAGTGGTAATCCTGTCCTATTATAAGATTGAAAAGTCTGTGTGTGAGTGAGCAGAAATTGTGTCCTGCCACAACTATGCTATCTTACGTGCGATCGCGCTGAATCTTTCAGGAAGTGTAAAGAGCATCCATGCGGGTGACCTATTCTGGCGATTGGGTTGCTTTATAATGGGGAGATCTACCCATCCCATGTAATGTTAATGTCACATAGTTTTTGCTGGGTCCGATGTCCAAAAATAATTTGTTTTACTAGACAAAATGTGTTGGTCACATTTAACAGTTCCAAAGATATGAAGAACCGCTGGATTGTTGAAACATGCATTTCAAAAGTCGCTATTTGCAAAAATCACTATGTGTCTCTCTGTGTGTCTCTCCGGTGTCCACCCGCTATGCCGACCACCCCGCAATGCCGACCTTAGGTTTAGGCGTGGGGGGTGGGAGAGGTTAGGTTTTGGGTTAGGGTCTGGGGGAGGTTAGGTTTAGGCGTGGGGGTGCATGGGAGAGGTTAGGTTTTGGGTTAGGGTCTGGGGGAGGTTAGGTTTAGGGATGGGGGCTGGGAGAGGGGAGGTCGGAACAGCGGGAGGTCGGAACAGCGACATGGAACCGTCTCTCCATCCTGCAGACTTCGCTGCCCTGAATAATGTTAGCCGCATTCAGACAGGCTGACAGTGGCGCTGGGAGCCGGGGAGATTCCTGGATGTCCCCGGTGCGAATAGTGATGCGATTTAATTTTCACGTGAGCTTCAAAATGGGAGTCCAAAAACCAATGGGTGACGTCACGGTGACTCCGTCCATATTTTTTATTCGTCTTGAAAAATGTACTTTTCGGACGTACAATGTTTTTCCAAATTCCAGTGACATACAAGCACACATGATCCACCTGCTTTCGTTTGAGTGTAAAAGAAAGTGCAATAACATGATCCAGAGCCGTATAATAGAAGAGTTCCGACATCTCCATTCACTCCAATGGACCAGTTTTTTTCCAGGAAGTAGAAAGTGGAACTCTTGAGTAAAAAAAGCAGCACTGTCGAGTTGCAGCAAAATAGACAGTGTTGTACTTTGAAAGGGGTTTTCATCCCTTGAAATGAATCAAATTGTACATTATCGGCTTTATTTTAGCATGCAAAAGTAGCGCGAGACCCATTCCTGGCTGTTCATTGGCTAATGAGTCTCGCATTTTGGTCCGCCGCTGACGCCACTCTCTCTCTAGAGGACACTAACATGATCTATCCTTCCATCCAACCATAACAACTTTACTCTGGAGCTCATGGTCAGCACATGAAGAAGCGTGCTGTTTACTCGTTATGGGCCAGCAGCTAGCTTTGGGGGAACAGGTGAGGGATTGGCGTAAGGTGTTGTGTCTGTTAAGAGTCCTGCCACTAGAGTCCATCTGTTTCCTAGACTGCTGGCGTCTACAGATAGTTTTAGACTGGTGGTATTCTTACTGGCTGACCCTTGACCACCGCTGCCCGACAGAATGTGCCGCTGTCCTGGACCTCGAGCACTGATGACTGATCAGTTATGGATGCTGCTAATATGTGGGTCATACATGTGTTGGAGGTATTCCTTTGTTTGTTGATGGTTCATCCCTATTTTTCCATCAGCCCTCTCTCTCTGTGTGTGTGTGTGTGTGTGTGTGTGTGTGTGTGTGTGTGTGTGTGTGTGTGTGTGTTTGAGCTACTGTAAGAATATGATTATTGTGTTGTCCATGTCAAAAGTGTTTTGATATTTAAAATATTTCTTTTTAATATATAATCAGAAACGCACTATTGATCATATCTATACAATCAGGCATTGTTAAAATATCTTCTATCAATATTTATATCCATACAGTATTCATACAATTTTTGTTTTTTCTGTGTGCGGTGAGTGACTGATGGTATATCAGAATAAAAACAAGCAAAGCTCTGCAGTGGCCCGCGTCACTTCCTCCCCCGGCCCGCTCAGAACAAGGCGATCAAGATACGGAGAGAGCAGGAGGAAATTTGGACTCTAATGCTACTGTATATACCCCCCAGCCCCCCCACCCCCACCCCACTACCACCACCAGCCCACCACCCCCAGTCGGGTTTCAGCATCCTAACAAACGCAGGAAGAGGTATATCTACAGGACCCCCCTCACCCAAGACAGCTACCTCACACACGAGGACAGACAGCCGCTGTGTGTGTGCGTGAACAGATTGACTCTGTTTACCATATTATGTATTGTATGATTGAGGACAGACAAGGGGTGTGTGTGTGTGTGTGTGTGTGTGTGTGTGTGTGTGTGTGTTTATGCGCCCACGCATACATCCCTGAAAACAAGCTATGAGTGAAAGGATGGCATTGTTCCTTGATTAGGGCCTTCAAAAAAAACCTCTTCCTCCCTACTGACCCCATGGCTGCAGCTCTTTTAAATGCAATAAATACAACAGCTGACCTGACAATTACCAACACTTTAAACTGTGGTTGGGAGTATTTTTGGAGCCATAGCATGTTTTCTGTCCTATATGCTGCTATGTCTGTGCTTTATGGTTTTACATCAGTAATGTTTTATTACTTCCCAGTCGGCCTGGTCATTGTGACTCAGCTGCATTTCAGGAAGCTCCATAATAAATGAGCTATAAATCATTTCTATGAGCCACTGTGAACGTGTGTGAGAAAGTCTTGTGTGTGACCGCCGGTGGACGCTTGACCGTGTGTGTCGGCACTCCTATCCGCAGATAACATTGTGTTGGGCGGCTGGCTGGCTGAGGGGACCTGGCTGCGTGAAATCATCCTGTGGCGGCCATGTGTTCCCCTGATAGAGATACAGAGTGTGTTACGATAATGTAACCCTCCCCCCTCCACCCCCATACATGGCATTTCTTAATGACCTTATTCACCCTTATTAATGCACCGTTATCAAAAAGCCTCCAGTCCTTTCATCCTCCTTTTGTTTGGTTTCCTCACAAGGTTATGAGTGCATTAGCAGCACCTGGCTGATTCCCAGGCTAGAGTGTTGCTTTAAGGAAAAATGCACCCTAAAATACTTTAACACTGTTAAATAAACAAATAAATAAATAAATAAATAAATAAATAAATAAATAAATAAATAATTAAATAAATAAATAAATAAATAAATAAATAAATAAATAAATAAATAAATAAATAAATAAATAAAAATAAATCATATAAATAAATAAATAAATAAAAAAGTATATTTGGTGTATTGTTCTTATACCTGTAAATAAGTGGCCAAATGTTGATGTCACGTCACCCCTAGATGCTTTCAGTGCGGCAAGGAGTTTTAACATCAGCAGTAAACATCAGGGACGCCCGGATGTGGTGTAGCGGGCAATTCCCTCACCTACAACACGAGGGCTGCAGGTTCGCACCCCGTCCACCGGCTTGGTCGGGCGTCCCTACAGACTCAATTGGCCCTGTCTGCAGGTGGGAAGCCGGACAAGGCTATGTGTCCTGGTCGCTGCGCTAGCGGCACCTCTGTTCAGCAGGGAGGGGAACTGGAGGCAATAACGTGTTCCAGTGCATGTGCTATGTCCTCCCGGTGGAACTCCTTGCTGTCTGGTGAAAAGAAGCGGCTGGCGACTCCACATGTATCGGAGGAGGCATTGTTGAAATAATAGCCCCCGGATTGGCAGAGGGGGTGGAGCAACGTCCGGGAGCGCCTAGCAGGGCAAATTGCCTAGTACAATTTTGAGCAAAAAACAAAACAGTAAACAAGTCAAGTATTAGTGACAGTCCATCAGTAGTCTCACAGTAGCCAGCCGTAGTTACGTTACATCAACATCTGGAACACACCTCTTGAAAAGTGGTTAATGCCCCCCAAGGCAAAAGAAAAAGAGGCATGACAGACATATGAATTGACCAACCACGGATGGCATGCCAGACTTCCACAACAGCCCAGCCAATCAGATTTCACCGCACGTTCCCTGTCGGCGGAACCCAGAAATGTGACTTGTGATTCAGACCCTCCGTCGCTGGAAGCGTGCTGATGTAAGATGCTGGGTCTGACCACGTGAGACTAGTCCATCAGAATCAAAGAGCCTCAATAGACCAGAATGCAATGCAGCCACAAGTCATGTTGGACACAGCAGGTCATTCTGGGAAACGTAGGAAATCACAAACTCAAGTAGATGAGGAGGCAGGTTGCGGGACAGTGGCTGCCCCAAAAACAGCAAATCACACTTCATCACAAAATGCCTGTGGAATGCAGTGAACAACAGAATGTAAGAGGGTTGATTCCCCCTTTATGCCAGGAGGGGGGAGAGACAGAGAGAGAGAGAGAGAGGGGGGGAAGGGGACAGAGAGAGAGGGGGGGGGGAGAAACAGAGAGAGAGAGGGGGAAACGGGGAAACAGAGAGAGAGAGAAAGAGAGAGAGAGGGGACACAGAGAGAGAGAGAGAGGGGGGTGGAGAAACAGAGAGAGAGGGGGGGGCAGAGAGAGAGAGGGGGAGAAACAGAGAGAGAGAGAGAAGGGGGGCAGAGAGAGAGAGAGGGGGAGAAACAGACATGGAGAGGGGGAGAAACTGAGAGAGAGAGAGAGAGAGAGAGGGGGGGGGGGAGGGGGAGAAACAGAGAGAGAGAGGGGGGGACAGAGAGGGGGGGGGGACATGAGAGAGAGAGAGGGGGGAGAAACTGAGAGAGAGAGATGAGAATCACACAAAGTACTTACATCCTCCGTCCATTACCCCCTCACCCCCCCCCCCCCTCCCTTCAGCCCTCTTATGCATTGTGTGCTGCATGTCTCCTCTCCTCTCCCTCCCGCGGTGCCCCAGCACTGCAGAGAGGAAGCTGCCCTTCCACTTCCTCCTTCACTGGTGAGAACAATCTATCCCTCCTCTCTCACCCCCATCCCTCTCTCTCTCTCTCAGGCCCAGCCTGTGATCAGGTTAGCTGGTTTCCTGTGGCAGGGCCTGGTCCTGTGAATCTGTAGAGAGAAACGCGTACAGGCTTCAGACTGCCTGTGACTCAATGTCCTCTCTGACTCCAGAAGAGACAAATAGTTGTGAGAAAGTGTGTTTAGTGGACTATAGTAGCACTATGAGTATGACTAATGCACCAATAGTCTCGCTGGCCAGCCTCCTCTCCCTTCCGTCCGAGGAGTCTGGCGCCGCAGGTCTCCATAACTGGGATAAACCCTCCCCTGCTCTACTCTGCTCTCCCATTGGACCGACTGTTTCGGTGGCAGCCGGATGTCCGCTCCCGGCTTATTACAAGCTCTGTCATTGGCTCCGACCATGTCAATCAGAGCGGCTTCCGCTCCCTCCCCCCTGTGTGTCGCTGTAAATAGTGCCCTGCCGCCTCAGTGAAAACAACAACAACAACAATGCTCATATCCCACTACAACTCCGTCAACATCTACAAATACGCAGACGATACAACCATCATAGGCCTCATCACAGACAATAATGAAACAGAATACCGTGCACAGATCAACCAAACAGTTACCTGGTGCACAGACAATAACCTCCTACTCAACTCATCCAAAACCCAAGAACTCATCATCGACTTCAGACGCCAGCCATACCCCAAAACCCCCATAGTCATCTCCGACAAACCAATAAGCACCACGGACTCATTCAAATTTCTTGGCACTCACATAAGCAATAACTTCAAATGGAAAACCAACACAGATCACATCTACAAAAAAGCCAATCAGAGACTCTTCTTCCTCCGTCAGCTCAAAAAATTGAGAATAAGAAAACATCTCCTGCTCTGGTTCTACCTGGCCATCACACAAAGCATCCTCACCTTCTCCATAACAGTTTGGTACAGCAGTCTGGACACTCACTCCAAAAACGAACTACAGCGAATCATCAATAAATCCTCCAAAATAATCCACACCCCCCTTCCGTCACTTGAATCACTCCACCACCAAAGGACAATAAATAGAGCTAAAAAAATAATTTCTGACCCCACTCACCCAGCATACCACATCTTCCAGCTGTTGCCCTCCGGGAGGCGCTACAGGTCTCTGCCCACCAAGACAACCCGTTTTAAAAACAGTTTCTTCCCCACTGCTATAAGGACACTGAACTCTCTGTAACAACCCCCATATCACTGCTGCTATGACTGTATTGTGTTATTGTGTTTTATGTATGTATTATGATGTTTAATGTTGGACCATTGCTTACGTATGAACTGTACTGAAAACAAATTCCACTACCCTGGCTGTGTGGTCATTAAAGAATCTAATCTAATCTAACTAGCTAGCAAGCTAACGGCAGAAACCTACACGCTAGCTCGTTGCTACACGCTGAAAACGGCAAGTTGGATTGTTTGACATTATTTTCCAAGGGCACTGCCGCTAAGCGCCGCCCATCGCAATCCCACTATGGAGACCTGCGGCGCCAGACTCCTCGGACGGAAGGGAGAGGAGGCTGGCCAGCGAGACTAATGCACCAATAACCCTGTCTGAAACCAATGTGGTGCAATTATTGTTTCTGTGTGTGTTTACGATTTACGAAGGGACAAACTTAAATTTTTTGTCACTACCTTTCCGTATCTTATTGACTAATTTGGCTGTCTTGGCTCTCAGAATTAAACTACAGCGTGTGTGTGAATATATGTGTGGGTCCCAGTGGTAAAGCATGTCCAGTAGTCCTGGTTCTGCCCTTCCCAGCTTGTAAAAGACCCAGAGGCTGTATCATCTGGGGGACGCTGAGCGCAGGAGGGACAGTTGGCTGGTCCAAATTCAACAAAGCTGACCTCCCAAACACAATGGTAGAACCCAAGTCCAGCTGGGCGACAAGAACTCAGCCCTCCACAACACAATGGTATGGCCCGGGACCAGACGTGACATGAGGGCCTGTCATAACCTAAAGTGTGTGCATGCATGTGTGTGTCAGTGTGTGTGTGTGTGTGTGTGTGTGTGTGTGTGTGTTTATTCTAACGTAACTTTCCTGGCACAGATTTGGGTTTGTTTAAAAAATAATTTAAGATCCCCAGATCGAGCACTAGACTGAAACTTTTATCACTCTTTTCACCAGTTTCCCTTGGCTGACGTTGAAGCCGGCGGTCACAGCACACAACACGGACATTGTTTGCTCAGAGAATTTTAGATGCCTTTGTCAATGGCTTTAATCTTTCTCACAATCGCTGGAAATAAATGAACGCCTGGTTCTGCGAGGAAATGAGGAATTGCTTAAGAGGAATGTTCACACTCCAATGTGAGAGAGGCACTTGTGCAACCGCGGCTAAGTACAAAGGAAAGCTGCTGGTAAACTGTTGGTAACTTGACGTCTACCTGCTTCATTCGAAACAAAAGAAGTGACTCTAAACAGATGACTCATGGAAAAAAAACCTAGGAAGAGAAAAATGAAGGCTTTGTTTCTGAGGCTTGGTGTAGCAATAGGTCACTAAAAATACAAAGAGTGATAGGTCTCACACACATATACACACACAGGCAGGCACATATGTATGGAAACAGGTTTGCACACTAAACAAACAAGTGCTATATATATGTCTTTAAGCGTAAGCCTGATGCTATGGAGGTCTTAGTGTTGTGCTATGTCATGGGACTCAGCGTTGCCCTCGGGTCATGTTGTATCTGTGAAGGGCATCGCTGATACCATCTCTTTAAACACACCCTGAATGCCCCCTTTCTGTGCACGTGAACGTGTGTATGAGAAAGAGCATTCAGGTGCGATCAATCCTTTCTGTGCACATGAACGTGCGTATGAGAAGCATTCAGGTGCGATCAATCCTTTCTGTGCACGTGAACGTGTGCATGAGAAAGAGCATTCAGGTGCGATCAATCCTTTCTGTGCACGTGAACGTGTGCATGAGAAAGACTCAATGGTCTTTCTCATGCGATCATCTGATTAGAAAAGTCAGAGTGAGAACAAATGAGACAGACACATTGTGAACTTGGAGTTGTTCTGAGATATTGAACATCAACTTTTGACATACCACCATCTGGTAAAACTGTCAGAGACTTCTAAAATATTTAACCCCAAATTGTTCTTTACAAATATAGAGCATAAAGTATAAAGCACAAGGTAACAATCAAAAGTAACAATTAAAGATCATGAATATGTGGACTCAATTGTGATAACATAATCAATAAATCAGATAGAACCTTATGATTGTCAGCTCACAACATATTTCTATAGGTGATTTATTATCTGTTCGTATATTTTATTACATATGAATGAATAATTAAATATATTTTATATAATTTTTGGTGTGTGTGTGCGTGTGTGTGTGTATATGTGTATATATATATATATACACACACACACACACACACACACACACACACACACACACACACACACACACACACACACACACACACACACACACACACACATATATATACATCATCTATTTATTTATTTATTTATTAATTTGTTCTAAAATAATAATGCAATATGCAGTGGTTCCAGCAAACCTTTTCCGAGTCAAGGCCAACTTTAAAATCTCAAAAATGTTTGTGGCTCACATCTGACCGTAAACACCAAATAGGCAGAATAGTGTGTCCTCAGAGCACTTTTTAGTTGAACGATAAAAGGAGCTGTCCATCAGCACCACACAGAAACCAGAAACTAAAAGTGATGGACTGTCAACAATAGGCTAATTAACAAATAATTGATTACAAATTAAGTAACAGTATCATTCAACAATGGAGAAACACATTATCATAATACTAATACTAATACTAATACTACTACTACTAATAATAAAAATAATTAAAAATAAAAATAATATAATTGCAAATTATTTGGCAGCCTATTTACAATAAATTTGCGGTCCACAAGTGGGCCCTGACCCACAGGTTGGGAGTGGCTGCAATAATGTAATAAATATAGCGTTAAAAGTAGAAGTAACCTATTCAAATGTGTAGTCAAGTAAGTGCTGTCGTATTTCATACTGAATGCACATGACCATGCTAAGTAAAGTGGTGTGTTCACACCAAACGGGTAATGAACTTTTCACGTGGTGTGCTCAGCCTACATACTGTACAAAGTCAATGCAAAGACATAAACAGATGCGAGTTCACCCTGGGCAGGCGACGCAGGGGCGTTTCTAGGCAGTGGCCAGGGGTGGCACTGCAATCCCCCCCCCCTTCCCAAAATCTGATTGGCCACCAGAGGCTGTAGTGGGCTAATTTTTAAAGCTAGAGTGAAAATACTGGGATCATATTAAACTAGAGGACCTAAGGCATCCATTGGTACCCACTCTGTCTTGTTACCTTGTTGGCAAGGGGGAATAATAATATTCCAATATTAGGTAAAATTTTGGTGAGGGTAAACCTTTCTACATCCTTCCTAAATGCCACCCCTGAGTGCCACCCTTGCTTGAGTCTATGCCCCACCTGGGCCACCCCAGTCAAAATGGCCTGGATATGCCACTGGACGTGAATTATGCAAAATTCACCTCAGTCATGTATTTGCTTGAGTCAAAAATTTTATTGAGCGGAAAATTTGTATGACGCTGTGTCACGAAAGCCTATCAGCGTTGACATTCTCCCAACATCACTGACATCCTGACCCTGATGTAGAATCACAAAATGGAACTCATAGTAGCCGTCTGTGGCATCGATCTAAACAACCGATCGCCTTGACCTTTGACCTATTTACCGCAGACCTCCGCCCTACCTCGCTTTGAGAGAATAGAAGGTCGCTTATCATGTGGAGGCAGCTTCAGATCGAGATTCCCCGCAGGATCGCAGGATCATCATGTGTTTACTTACAAGTAACGTGCCGGGAAGCTGTTGGCAAAGCCAGCTGTGCCAGGTTGTGCTAACTGGAGCTAATGCTTGCGCTAACTTGGATGGGCTCCCAGAGCTGTATGACACAAGTCTCCTGGCATACAGAGACATAACAAAAAGGGGAGGGCTTGGAGAAAAGTCAAGCGAGGAAGACGAAGATTCAGCTTTCATTACTTGTTTTTCCAGCCCTGCATCATGCTGGTTGATCCTGTGTAAGTCCCTCCTCTCAGGACCTCTGCCTCCAGTTTACAGGATAAGAGGCAATGTAGGCCTTATAAGTGACTTCTGTACCTGATTAAATTCTCAGCCACTTAGGCCAAACTAATATGAACTTTCATTGTCTGCAATCAAAGTGATTGATCCCACTGCTTTGCATTTAGTAGAAAGACTTAAATCTGGTGTTTGTAAATCTTGTTTAGAGTGAAGGAGGTCTGCAATCAACTTCATTGGACTATTCAAATCAAACTTAAAGTTTGTAATGATTTGAAGATTGTTGCATCTCATATAAGCATTTTTTTGCTGACCATAGAACTGTCATATCTATAGAGACCTGCAGTGTTTTTCTTCTGTTCTGGGAGTGGTGGGAGGTGTTCATTGATGCATAAGGGGTATAAGCAGAAGGCCAAATAGGACCAACTGCCTGTGTGTCAGAATCATATAAGGCAGATTGCTAATTACAATAAAGGTGTAACCTCACGTTTAAGCTCTTATATCGTGCTGGTAAGGTCAGGACAAAGGTAAGATTTCAGTTACACTCTCACCTTCCCTCTTCCTGCCTTTGGAAGGCCATGCGTGCAGGAAGCGCGTGGCACCATCGCGCCGTAGGCAGATCGCCATACGATATGTTTGTTAGCGTGTTAGCATTCTGATTAACGGCCGGTTGGTGCCCTGCTCCGGGGTTCTAATCTGACCTCACGCCTCACTGCACGTGCTCAATAGAGTCCGCACCCTCCATCATGACATCATGTCTTTGTGTGAAATCCCGGTGCCATTCACGGGCCCAGCGTAGGGCTTAGCATGCGAGCGTCCACTATACCAACACACTGCTCTTTAAAGGGAGTCCCCTGGTCCCCCAGCTCAGTGGATACAACCTGATGCCTCCACAGACCCTCTGAACATGGCTTCCATCCACCAACTCAACGGTCTGAGGCCCTGAGCCCATGTGCTCTGGGCCTAGAGGAGACGGAGGATTTGATGTTTTTTGTTGGGGATTTTTTTTAATGTATGCACATGAGGAGATATCTCTGCTCCTGGATATATGGAGGCTAGTTATAGCTAACCAACCAGCTCAATTATAAGCTGATGTTCCTGGACGCTATCATCAAGAGAGAAACCGTAGCAAATGAATGGGGGACATGTTACATGGCGAGATAGTGCCTCAGCCTGATTTTTGCTCTAAGATTATATTTTGTCACAACCTGCGGGATCAGTTTGGAGGCCCAAATGTGCTGTCCTACAGACCAGAGAACTGAGATCAAGAGGTGGGCTTTCTAGTTCCCCAGCCCAGTGATGTCACTTAGGACAGTGACTGCTATTGGCTGAGAGAGAGTGAGGGCTGGGCATAATGAGATGGGCAGAGGGGAGAAACATCCATGAAAGGAGTGATGACTTCTATTGATTAATGCCTTCATATCAACTAGGCTCAGAGTGATATGTCAGTTTGCAGATATATCGGGCCGATATCAACATTGAATTAAATTAAATATATAAATAATAGTATATAAATGATGTCATGTCATACTGTATGTCATATGATGGGGGTTCATCCCTGACCGCAGCTACATAAAATAGTTTGTAAAACCTTCAGTGTTTTCCTTCTTTGAGCACGTTATTTATTAATTTACCTGTTAACACTATTTGTAATCTTCATTCAGCAATGTATCGCAGAGTTTCCCTGCCTTAATTTAATCTGAGTTTCAGTTGAGAGTAGTGTCCCATGCCGGTCTAAATGCTGCTTCAGAAGCTTTTCAAAACAAGTATAAAATTCTGATTTTTTGGGGTTGAATTTATACAAGTTGAATATGAGCACACAATATGGACAGTTTCAACCCTTGCATGAGCCTTCAAAAACTCATATCAGTCAAAATCTGGCAAAAGGCATCTGAGGGACTGCATTGAGCTACTTATTTCAAGGAAATAAAATTGCTATCTGTGCATTTACTGTTCAGTTGAAATAGACTATGCCTTCAACCAGCACACAAATGTACAGTGCTGAGTCTTGAGAACAGGCAACAAGGGAAATGAAATGTGTAAACTGTCTATGTTGCTTAAAACTTTGCATACTGACTGCCATGTCATTGTTTTGTTCCTTCCTTTTAATCGCTGCATCATTGTTTCACCCTGGGGCACTTTTTTTCAACAGTTTAGATAACAGACAAACAAAAACCTTTCTTCAAATAAACCTTTCCCAACTCCAAGTGTGGTTTATGTTGGAAGTCCTAAGTGTTGGCTCAGAGAAATCACACTGTCAGATACAGGTCTTGCTTTTTCATAATGGTGAGATTATATATTTTACCCCTTAGACAAGTTGCAACATAATGTAGAGTAGAGTAGAGTAGAGTAGAGTAGAGTAGAAAAGTTTATTTATGTGTCACTCCTCAATACAACAGCATAAAAACAATTTGGTACATACAACAAGTATTGTGGACCACTCACTAGGCGATATGAGACACACACTTTAAAAATACAAAAAAGAAAAACACACAGTAGTATACAATAAATCACATCAGATAAAATAAAAAAAGAAAGAAAAAGTAACAGCATACAGTGATCAGCTAATTTGATGCATGTCACTCACACCCCCCCCCCCCCCCCGCACACACACACGCACACACACACGCACGCACGCACGCACGCACGCACGCACGCACGCACGCACGCACGCACACACACACACACACACACACACACACACACACACACAATGTATGTAGATGTGTTTTTCTCCCCATTGTATCCTTTATACAAAAAAATAGTCTCATTTGAATGGAGATCTTTTTTTTTTAAGAGACCTGAGAATATGTAACATTCATAGAATTGAAAGCAGTGACAGAATTGACAGCAGTTAGCAACATTGATTATATAATATAAAAAAACAGCAACATCAAAAGCAGTTATAAACGTCATTGAACTGTGAGATAATGTTGTGGTAACACTTTATTTGAAGGGGTGTTCATAAGACTGACATGACACTGTCATAACCATTACATGAAACGACACCTGTCATAAACATGGAGAAGATACAGTAAACCTGTGAATGTCTTTGTTATGACATATGATGATTATTTGGAAGCTGTAACATTTTACTTTTTATTTACATATTTGATGATTGACATAATGACGTTATTATCATCATTAAGATGTTATAAAGTGTAATTAGACGGTCAAATTAATTTGTAACAGTGGCATTCATATTTTCCTTGACCTCAACTACAGCGGTAACATTTATTCAATGTCAAGTTGTTACAACGAAGACATTGACAGGTTATCTTGCCATGGTTAATGTCAAGTTGTCATAACGAAGACATCTCAAACAATGTCAACTTTGCATTAACAATGGCATTATTTACCGAATGACACTTAATGACAACAGTCATAAACATTCATAAAGCCTCCTTCATGTTCATGACAGGTGTCGTGTCATGGTTATGACAGTGTCATGTCAGCCTTATGCACACCCCTTCAAACAAAGTGTTATTGAAGGGTGCAACACATCCTGATAATGTTGTGTGTATACAATACAGCAGTGATACTCAACTTGTGGCCCGGGGACCAGATGCGGCCGGTGATACGGTGCTGAGTGGCCCCCCTATCTATCTATCCTGTGTGCACAAGAGACGTTTGGTTCATTGTCTTTTTGGAGAGAGGCTTTATTTATTTGTTTATGAAGAGGGTTTACTCTGAACAGATTTGAGAACTGAATTGAAGTGAGCAAACTGAATTTCTAACTTTTGTTCTTTATTGTTATGGGGGGGGGGGGGGGGACTACAATCCACTACAGAAGAAAATAATATTATTAATCTTAGTTTATTAACTGGCCCCTGGCCTCCTGTCATTTTGCAAAAGTGGCCCCTGGTCAAAGCAAGTTGAGTATCCCTGC
Organism: Poromitra crassiceps; assembly: GCF_964638095.1. NCBI lineage: Eukaryota > Metazoa > Chordata > Actinopteri > Beryciformes > Melamphaidae > Poromitra > Poromitra crassiceps. The sequence continues at coordinate 40,331,583 of NC_139627.1, read as the reverse complement.
AGTACAGTATACTAGTATGTATACACACACAAAACCTGTGGTTGAAGGATGAAGTTGTGGCTCTGTAGGTCAGTGGTTCTCAAATCTTTTCACATGAGGGACCCCTAAACTGACAAAGATTAGACCACGGACCCCCATTTGATAGGACTTTGTCCCACGGCCCCCCATATGATAATAAGATTGATGCTTTTAGATGTTTTATTACAGAAAGTGTATAAAACACATGACCAAAATAGTCATTGTGTTACTTATGAATGGAATTATAGCAAAAATAAATTACCCCCCTTTTGGCTGGGGACCCCCTGGAAGCCCCTCAAGGATCCCTGGGTCCCCGGACCCCCATTTGAGAACCACTGTTGTAGGTTACTTCCTGCTTCTGTCTCTCTCGCCTCTTTGATGAATAATTTCCATTTAAGCAGCAGAGCCAAAGCAGCATGGGATCATGTCACTTATTTATTTATTTATTTATTTATTTATTTATTTATTTATTTATTTATTTATTTATTTATTTATTTATTTATTTATTTATTTATTTATTTATTTATTTATTTAGTTATTTAGTTATTTATTTAGTTATTTATTATTGTAATGGATTATTTGTGGTTGTATGGTGGCCTGTAAAATCACTCATTGTTTTTGCACATGATGCAGACCTGCATTTCATGAAGAAATTTCAAGCTATTTCTGCTGTGGAAACAAGCTGGTCTACTCAGGCACAGTGGAATCTTTCTCTCTGTTCAAACAACTGTGATTCAGAGATCAAAAGATTTACGCCAGAGCGTTTTTCTTCCATGTGCCGGAAAAGTTTGACTAGCTTCCCCAATAGAGTCATTCTGTGTTGCCTTTCACTCAATAGTTTACATTCTTCACATTCCAGCTATGGTGACACAGATATGATACACACACTTGCGTGCACAAAGTCGTGCGCTCTGTCAGCTACGCGGACGATGTGAAAACTCATTCTGATAACATAATCGATTGTCGAATGAAATACAACAAAAACCGTTTGAAACAAAATCAAGAATCAATGTACATAAATCTACTATTTATTACCACAAATTAAATAATTGTGCTTTCAATAACTGTAATAAGCGCAAAAATAAACATGATTAAAGTGAGAACGAATTAGGCCACCACACAGCAGGTCCAAACAAAATCACAAGTTAATTTCAAACAAATTATTTAAGGTTCCACATGATAGGACTTTTGAATATTTAAATCTTCACTCATCATTGAAATGAGCCTGCCTTATTGCTGCCTATTCTGGATAGTCCCGCATAAAACAACAATGTCCACTGTCAGTCCAACAGGCTTCAAACTCCCCTTCCTCTCTGCCTGAGTTGCTAGTCTGCCTCTCTGCTCTGAAGTTTGGCGGGTCAGTTACGCCCGAGGCAGATCAGCTGCTGTGGTTGTTTTCCCTACTGTATGTGGCTTTCTACATATATGAGTGTGTGACCGTGTGTGTGTTGGAGATTGCATGCAGCGAGCTGGACAGTGTTGCTGTGGACCCGGTGCCCTGGCTGTACGGCATCCATGTTGGTGTGGGAAGCCTCAGGCCTGCTCCCATACATCCCTGCTCTGGCTCTGTTGATCCTATTGTCTCCTGCGTCACCACACGTCGCCCGGCAAATAAAGGCCGTCTGGCTCCAAGCTTAAATATTGCAGCAAACTAAAAACCAACCATCAGAGCCGATTCATTCACATCTGCTCAGTGGGGCGACAAGGACAGGGCTTTAGGTGGGAAAGAGGGCAGGCAAAAGTTCACTACTCCCCGCCGGGTGCCAAGAGAACGGGACAGGACTCAACTTCGCCGGAGCCGCAGCTGTGGCAAGTTGCCCATTTGATAACATTTAACCGATATCTCACACCTTACAGATGAGTGGACTTTGTATATTACTTATTGATCGATCACAACTGGCTTTTATTACTCGGGAGGCATGGTGTAGTGTTTGGTAACCTAGAGAGCAAATGCTTTAAAGGGCTCGAGTAAGAGATTTCTTTTGGATATACAGTATGTGTATGTTTGTTCATGTTCGACATGGTTTTATGGTGTATACACTAAGAAGTTGCGTACAAGAGAGAAACATCGGGGCCTCGCTGAGTCGCTAAAAGGAATTTTGCAAATATTTGGCAGATTCTGTTGATTATGTGCGATCATCCACTTGTAATGCAGACAGACATGGACTTAAACGGCTGGCCTTCAACTTGCCATTTTGGGAAGTTTCAACTTCCACAAGGTTTCCTAAGAGAAACACATGCGTTTGCATGAAATTGTGACTTAGGATCGGATTTAGACGAGTTTCAGCTTTTCCATTCCACGTTTCTTATTTTCCGACACTCTCTGTTCCCCTCCCCCTATCTGTCCCATCTACCCCGCCCTCCCTATCCCTCTCCTCCCTCTCTGTCCCTCCCTACCCCACCCTTCATTCCGCAGTGCTACGGACCGATCATGGGTGACTGGAGCTTTCTGGGTAACATTTTAGAGGAAGTGAACGAGCACTCTACGGTGATCGGCCGGGTGTGGCTCACAGTGCTCTTCATCTTCCGCATCCTCATCCTGGGCACGGCGGCGGAGTTCGTGTGGGGCGACGAGCAGTCCGACTACGTGTGCAACACGCAGCAGCCCGGCTGTGAGAACGTGTGCTACGATGAAGCCTTCCCCATCTCCCACATCCGCCTGTGGGTGCTGCAGATCATCTTTGTTTCCACGCCGTCGCTGGTGTACGTGGGCCACGCCGTGCACCACGTCCACATGGAGGAGAAACGCAAGGAGCGCGAGGAGGCGGAGCTCAGCCGGCAGCAGGAGCTGAGCGAGGAGCGTCTGCCCCTGGCGCCCGACCAGGGCAGCGTGCGCACCACCAAGGAGACCAGCACCAAGGGCAGCAAGAAGTTCCGGCTGGAGGGCACCCTGCTGAGGACCTACATCTGCCACATCATCTTCAAGACGCTGTTCGAGGTTGGCTTCGTGGTGGGCCAGTACTTCCTGTATGGCTTCCGCATCCTGCCGCTGTACAAGTGCAGCCGCTGGCCCTGCCCCAACACGGTGGACTGCTTTGTGTCGCGCCCCACGGAGAAGACCGTCTTCATCATCTTCATGCTGGCCGTGGCCTGCGTCTCGCTCTTCCTCAACTTTGTGGAGATCAGCCACCTGGGCCTGAAGAAGATTCGCTTCGTCTTCCGCAAGCCGGCGCCGGCCCCGGCCCAGGGCGAGGGCTCGGCCCCGCTGCCGCTCACAGGGAAGAGCCTGCCCCCCCTGGCCTTGCCCTCGCTCCCCAGGGCCAAAGGCTACAGGCTGCTGGAGGAGGACAAAGCTCCCCCCGTGACTCACCTCTACCCACTGGCTGAGGTGGGCATGGAGGCTGGCAGACTAGCCCCGGAGGTGCTGACCATGGAGGACATCTCTAAGGTGTACGACGAGACTCTGCCCACCTACGCCCAGACCACGGAGACGGGGAGGGTGACGCTACACGAGGCGGGCGAGGAGCACGAGGAGCAGCCGGTGGAGGAGGAGGTGGTGGAAGAGGTGGTGCAGCCTGTGGAGGAGGAAGCAGAGAGGGTGGAGGAGGTTGTGGATGAGGATGTGGAGGTAGAGGGGTCAGTGAACGGGGAGGGGGCGGCAGAGGCGGAGGCAGAGGCGGCGGATACGATAGAAGACACCAGACCGCTGAGCCGACTGAGCAAAGCCAGCAGCAGGGCCAGGTCAGACGATCTCACTGTATGAACCTGTGAGGGAGTGTTATGGTTACAATCATTTTCACTCACAGGAGCACAATGTACACCTACACACACACACCAAATGTCAAACAGAAGAGAGCGCGCGCACGCACACACACACACACACACACACACACACACACACACACACACACACACACACACACACACACACACACACACACACACCTAGCTCAAGACAATACACTCTCTTGAATAGGCAGGGCAGAAACCGTGGAGAAAGACACACACACAAAACCAACAGGGATAGATGGAAATAAAATATGCCATTTAGACATGGGCGACAATTCTACAAAGCAACCAAAGATCTATGCGTGTTTGTGAGAAAAGTAAATATCATAAAAAGTAGCGGTTAAAGAGGGGAGGAATAGATTTTTTTATTAAGCGTGTTCTTATATTAAAAGAAAATGTGGAAAGGACACATACAGTATGCAGGGGGGAAATGTTTTTACTTGATGAAAATCCATGTGCCATTTTTAGAAACATCTTTTTCTATTGAAAGAGTTTTAACCATATACAATGGAGGATTACAAATTTTTACATGGGGTTTTAGTAGGTAGGGGGAGGAGAGTTTGAATATACTTGTGTGTCTGCGAGTGGGTAATCTCGCTGTAGTTATAGGCACTGACTTTCATTCCCATTCAGACAGCGACACACTGCAAACACAGCAGCATGTGGCCTGCAATGGCCGCGGGCGAGAGGGCTCTCGCACAGACAAATCACAGCATCAAGTGCGGTACATGTACAGGTATATAGCTCTTTGACATGAAGGAAAGTCTGTTTTCAGGTGGAGAAGAGCGTATCTTTTGCACGTGCAGAGGATCAAGCTCTGTGCAAGGCCTTAACCCTGATATCACCTCATGTATGCATCTATTTACACAGGATTCTTTCAAGTGAAGGGAGACGTGCATCCATTTGAGATCATTTCTCTCCTTTTCATGTTTATATACAGGGTAGTACAGCCAACAGCTGAGTAGTGAAGGAAAAACAAAAAAAAGACCACATGTTGAATGTCTTTTTCAATGTGATTCTGCAACCTCTTTATTTTATAGATTGCTTGGGTTTTGTAGCCTACAAGCAGAACTGTCTACTGTGATATCAGTTGTCCTTTGAAGAGGGCAGGGTTCATTTTGCCCTATCAGAGAATGAAGCATAGTAGCGACCTCAGGCCAAATCCTCTCTTTTCGTGCTGTACAAACAGGCGTCCGGCCGATAAAGATCGTGCACCATCAGCACAAAGTATTGTTGAAGCCGAGACAATAAAAGAAACCGCTCTCATCAATGAAAACAAGCATCCTTGACATAGCTGTGAAAAGAAAAGGTTCTACTTGATTTTATTCGACCATAGTGGTCCTAACCCCGCAAGAATACGAAATACGTGGGACGTGTTTACAAATTCAGAGAGAAACAAACAACTAAGGGCAACACCCCGTTGTACATAATGCCCTATCTTATGTCTAATAATGTACATAATGCGCAGAACAGTTGTTTTTAGTTATTTTACTATGTCTAGAGAAATCACACTAGCTATGATAATTGTGATTACAAACTATTCAATCCATTTAACGACAAATTTGAACTATTCCATAAAACAGACGATGCCCACGCTGAAGTATTATGCAACTATTTGAGTCAAGAAAATTGAATTATTTTCTAATCCTTTGCAAGTACTTTATTGCAAATAGAAACACCTTATTTATCCGTTACAGAATTAATTGAAATACAGCTGATTCAAAAGTTGTATTGGAGCTCCCCTCCAGCCTGTTTCACCAGGAATCAAATCATGTCTTAATGTACACAAACAAAGTGAGTAAGCCTTCAATGCTGCCTTAGGTTGATCACAATTCATCTCTCACACTCTCTAGCTTCGTTTATTTAAATAGCTGCCATTGTATGATTTCCTGTGCCTTATCTGTAAATGTAAATTCTCAAATGTTGTAAGATTGTTACAAGTAATGTGCTTATATTGTTACAAGTAATGTGCTTATATTGCTCTGGGAACTATGTGAACTTCATGTTTTATTTGCTCTTTTTTTTAAATCTGAAATTTGAGTTCCATTTCTGTATGCATACCACCCCCCACCGACACCCCCCACATCAACCCCCCCCCCCCCCCCCCCCCCACACACACACACACACACACACACACCCCACACGCGCACGCGTGCACCCACACACGCGTGCACGCACACACACACACGTCTCTGAACAGTGCATTTCAGATGCTGTGCAATGCAATGGGACGTCATTAGTCAAATACGGATTGATGAAAGAATGAACATCATTTCTCCATATTAAGAATTTGATCCATAAAGTTACATGTGTGTGGACATGAACACACACTCAGATAATGCAGTCATACATGCACACACACACACACACACGCACACACGCACACACACACACACACACACACACACACACACACACACACACACACACACACACACACACATAGACATACACAGTGTTGGTTTTGGGGGTATGATCAAACGGCTGTAGAGAAACTCTGACAGGGAAGGCAGCTTTGACCCCTTTGTGACCCCCAGCCATCCCTTTGCCTCCCACAATGCAATGCTGTGACACCTGAATTAAAGAGAGCCTTCGACGAATCACTCAATTGCTGAACACATTAAAACATGTGGCGTCATTTCAATCAAAGCATTGTCCTATGGGAAATCAATGTGACTGGTACTGTATGAATTTTGTATTTTAAGACTGTTGCATTACCTATATGTTTGTAAGAAGATTTGATTAATCTTTGGAAAGAACAAAAACTCATTTTTACTAACTTGTAGTCTTCTTTGCTCATAGATGTGTGGCAGTATCTTCTTTTGGAATGTGAACCAACGCAATAAAAGGTCACACGTGGTCAAGACGCGTTGTGTCTCTGTCTCTCTGCAAAGCACACGCACGCGAGCACACACACAAACAAGCATGTGCGCACACGCATACACACCACGCATTATGCACACGCACATATGCACACATGCATACACTTGTGCAGAGTTGTAGTCTATTAGTTGTACAGTGCTGGTTCTGATACCCGTTGGAGCACACAATCACTAATTGGCCATTTGTCAGGCCTCGCTCACAGAGTTGGCATGCTGCCTAATGACCTAATTGAAAAATCCGGCCCTGTCACCGGCCGCTCAGGACCTCTACCGGCAACCATGCCAAATATGAACGCTGTCAGGCTGACGGTGTCCGAGGAAAATAAAACAGAGATACGTACATACATACAGGGTTTCCACATCTAACACATGAAAGGGCAAACCTACGTATGTATGTATCTCTGTTGCCTTTTCCTCGGACACCGTCGGCCTGACAGTGTTCATATTTGGCACAGGTACCGGAAGAGGTCCCGAGCAGACGGTGACAGGGCCAGATTTTTCAATGAGGTCATTATGGTCGATTAAATGGCCAAAAACGGCCAATTAGTCATAGCACTACCCACAATAGCCAGCAGGTGACACACACGCACGCACGCACGCACGCACGCACGCACACACACACACACACACACACACACACACACACAACCAATTAGTGATAGCATTACCCACAGCAGCCAGCAGGTGACACCCACACATGCACAGACAGCAGTATCCACAGCGGCCAGCAGGTGTGACACACACACACACACACACACACACACACACACACACACACACACACACGCATTTGAAATATTTATTTATGTCCACATAAATACAAGTATGCAAAGGACATAAACAGTAATAGTGCAGTCAAATGCTGGGAGTCAGTCAGTTACATGAGTGCCTAGACGGCAACCACAATAATGCATACACATAAGAAACACACAGGATGATAACATTGCAGGTTGATATATACAGTTATACTGTAATACAAGATAGCGGTCAGTATCCACTTCATGGGTACAAAAAGCAGCGCCTCCTCCATATTGAGCGGCTGCCGAAAATAGTAGATATTGAACAATATCTAGCTAACTGCTTGGCCCTTCTCTTTGGGAGACCAGCCATCTGAAGGCCTCTCACAACCAGCTTATGGACATGACCTAGGCTACCAAATATGAAAACTAGAAGTTTACACCTGTAGCCCAGCTGTGAAATGGTCTGTTCTAGCTGTTGGTATTTCATCATCTTGGTTAGAAAGGCCTCCTCTAGGCTGTGGTCAAAGGTACAGCCAACCTCTAGAACAAACACCTCTCTACGATTTTCATTGACAACAACAACATCAGGAGTGTTAGCTGGAATACTCAAGAACACATCTGAATTGTCACTACACAGAGTGAACATGCTCGGCTTCACAATAGAATGTTTAAAAAGCGATATTGAAGACCCGAAAATAGAAGAGATATCTTTTGATATCAGATCCACTAATCTGTCATGCCCACATATGTAAAGCCCTTTGTATGCATGGCAACCATTTAGGATGTGAGCCATGGTTTCAGTTATCTGTTCATGACCATGATGTATACAGTGAGGAGCATGACTGTCAGGAAGCCAGATGGAAAGATTGAGCTTGGTTGGTAGAACTTGCAGTCTTGCTTTTAGAGTGAAGATGATAATGCTCTCATCCAGAGCGACACTTTTAAACACTGCATGAGAAACTGTGAGTGATCTGCTGCAGGGAGACATGCAAGTTTCCCTTGGAGTTTTAACTCAGTCCGGTGTTGACGTTGTCTTTGTTGTAGCGCCCTCATGAGGTGACCTCGGGCATTCGTTAGAGGGAGTTGATGATCTACTCCACAGATATTCACGGTTGCTCTCACAGAGCTACTGGGGTCAGACATAACCTCTTCAAAGACATTCACTGCTTCTGAGTTAGGCCCCACCCACTCCAGGGCAACTTCACACCAGCCACATAAGTCATTCAGGTCAGGCCAGTCAGACCACACGCCAAAGCCAGGGGAGCGACTGTCCAGCTTCCCGCTGGGTTTCGTCTTGAATCCCAGGAAGTTAGGATCCGACCCACGTGCCAGGGGGACCTTGTGTCTTTTTAGGTCTATGAACAGAGAAGCTCTGGCGAGCTCTCTGACTTATTGGGCATCACTGTTCAGCATATTTAAAAGATGGCCGAGCCTCGTAGCAAAATAAGTCCATTCAAAATTCGGAACCCCCAGCCCACCCTCCTGTTTACTGTGAAATATGATGTCACGTGTACTATGAGTATTTAGTCCAGTCCACTGCCTTACCAAACGCACAGTTCTATCATTCATTTCACGTAGAGATTTACATGGGATAGGTACATTGGAAAACAAGTGTTGAACCTTGGCCAGTGCTATTTGTCTGATTGCTTCTAGCTTCATGATGAGTGGCAGGGGGGATGCATCAATTAAATCGAGTCTGGTGGAATATGTGATGTCATCACACACACACACACACACACCTACACACATACATACACACACACACACACACACACACACACACACACACACACAAACACCCACAGTGATTGCATGGTCCAACGGGCACTACTTACACCAGCCAGCAGGTGTCACACACACACACACACACACACACACACACACACACACACACACACACACACACACACACACACACACACACACACACACACACACACACACACACACACACACACACACACACACACACTGATTGCATACTCCAATGGGTATCAGAACTAGTTTATGCGTCAGATATACTTGTTCCTATACAGTATATAGGTATAGTATATCAATGCAGCAATCAATACAATTTTGTTAAAAAAAACAAACCTGTAAGGGCCCATTTTTGCTTATTAAGTCCTTATCAGACGTTGTTATTACTGAGAGGTGAAATTGGCTTTGCAGCAGAATGACAACTAGACAACAGTTTAATCTCTATAACATCTTTAAACAGGGACTTTAGAGCAGTGGTCTACCTACAGAGGGAACTAGAGTCTGTCCCTTACTAAGGTTAGGGAGTTATTTCTTCAAAATCATTGTCCAGGTTGTAGACTAGGATTGCCATAAAGGTTTAGTGATGATTATCCAGTGCCCTCTGGTGTCAAATTAATTGTTGTGCATAAAAACACCCCACTGAAACAACACTCATTTAATGTCCACATGCACATTTATGTTTTCGGTAGTATTTTGAATCCAGACATTGAGGATTTATATTTTACCCGGTCCACCAGGATTGAGAATCCAATCAAATTTAAACAAGAGGGTTCACAATGATATGAATACCATAACATGAAACCTCTTCCAGGACTCTCACAATCCAAAAAAGTTGATTCAACTGTATCCAAAAAGTTTGCATTGGACCCCATCGTATGTTACAACAAATTAAAATATATACCGGTACTATGTACCTTCCACCACTAAGGGGCAGCGTTGTTAAATACATTTTGAATCTTGGCTCCTGCAGCCGCTCCAGCCCCAGCCTCTCTTTCATTGTTTTGAGGAATGTTTCTCTGACATTTGGCCTGATTGGGTGGGAGTCAGACCAGAGAATGGTCAGATCACAGTGGAAAAAAAAGCTCCAAGCCATTGTATATTAGAGTGGGTGGAGTAATTTGATATTAGTGTACACTCTGTAATTCAGGGGAACATGGCATCAATCGTTCAGATTTAAAAAGAGTTAAACATATCTGATCAGCTGTTATTTATCGTCCTGTCGGTGGAGCAAGAAGGAGGAACAACAGCCTCACTGTATTGGAACATACTTAGATAGAGTCATGCTGCTGCTAGTTTTAGCACAAGGCCAACATTCAGACAGCTGATGGGAGAGACCTATGCTGCAACTGCACAAAGGCCACCAGAGCCTCCAGGCTGGGTCTCAAGCATTGACAGTAAATATGTCTCAAGCCAGGAATCTCTTCAATAGAAATTAAATGCAAACAGTATGAACACCATTCTGCTCACAAGTTGTTGCGTGCCACACTGTTAGAATAGTAGCTTAAAATAGTTTCACACAGGAAAGGGTTAGGTTTCGGCTATATAGCCTATACTGCCGATGTATGTTCTTTTTCAGTAACTTCACACTTATAGGCTACTCATTCAGTTGCAGCATAGGTGTAATTTACACTGGGGATGCTGGGGACATGTCCCCACCACTTTTTCAAAAGGACGATTTTGTCCCCAGCACGGTTGAAAATGTTAGGGAAAAATAGCTTGCACCAAGAAATGTTAACTAGGTTTAAAGGTTAAGGTTTATGTGCACATTGAGAAAACATACAATGCAAATAGAGAAGAAACATTGTCCAACAAAAGTAACATTATTCCTTCAGTTGTTTCTTCTTTTTTTCTTCAAATTTTAATGCAGTGATATTGGATATTGTTATCGCTGGGCTGACTGACATGCACTGGTGCTTTCTACAGCACATGTGATATTGTTATCGCTGGGCTGACTGACATGCACTGGTGCTTTCTACAGCACATGTGATATTGTTATCGCTGGGCTGACTGACATGCACTGGTGCTTTCTACAGCACATGTGATATTGTTATCGCTGGGCTGACTGACATGCACTGGTGCTTTCTACAGCACATGTGATATTGTTATCGCTGGGCTGACTGACATGCACTGGTGCTTTCTACAGCACATGTGATATTGTTATCGCTGGGCTGACTGACATGCACTGGTGCTTTCTACAGCACATGTGATATTGTTATCGCTGGGCTGACTGACATGCACTGGTGCTTTCTACAGCACATGTGATATTGTTATCGCTGGGCTGACTGACATGCACTGGTGCTTTCTACAGCACATGTGATATTGGCATTGTTTGAGTGACATATGGTGGATGGAGTATCTTTGTATTGTCGACTGTAGTAGGCTAGCCGGCCCTTTTGATGCTCTGTTGTTTCCCTCGTCGTAATTGTCTACTCAACACTGATCCCCTCAGTAGCTGTAACCTACATTGCCAAAAATCGCATATGAAGGGGGTGTCGCATAATGCCTGTCTATTGTCTTCTGCTGCCGCTGCACAGGCGGGGGGGAGACGTATGAGTTTCATGTCACACTGCGGCACACTAACAAACGGTGCAGGAGGTCATGTATGGAAAAAGTATCTCACAGTCACCTCACGGGTGACGTTAGAGCACAGTGTTGACTCATTCTAGGTGACCTCAACTCAAACTCCCACCATGTTTGACATCAATATGTTGAAGACGGTTAAAATGTCCCCCCCTTCATATGAGCCCTTATGTCTCCACCACTTTTCAACACGTGTTGACCTTCAATAACTCTTCCAGGTCAGATGACCATGGATAGAACCATAGCATGGAGTCAGTACAAAACTTGGAATACAATGAATATGCAAGTTATGGCAGTGTGGGGTCTGCACTTCCCATGACAGTGTGCTCAGTTTTTGCTACAGACTGTCAGTGACAAACAAGGTAAAGATCACATCCTCATCCTCAAGTGAAATGTCACAAGTGCGCCCTGCCCAAGCTCAGCTCAAAATCAATTTCCTGTATCGAGAAACCATTTCCTTTTTCTGGTCTAAGGCGGATGGCTTAGGTAGGTTCTTTCTCATGTGTTTCAACAGTATTATTCATATGGATGCACTAATACAGTGTAGTGGTGAGTTTTTTTCTTCGTTTATTTTTATTTTTATTTTTATTATTGTTGTTGTTATTATTATTATTATCATCATTATTATTATTATTATTATTATTATTTTTTTTATGTTCTCTATGCTACCCTCGGTCAAGTTGGGCTAGAATGTTGACTTTTCTTTTTAATCTAACACAGTAGTACAGTAGCCTACTAGTAGTACAGTAGGCCCCTAGGTCTTATTGTTAAGATTTTACTTGTCGTTTTTGCCCCAGTAATGTTGGACTGCATCATTGGCTGCGTGCTCGGGAACTTGCCTATCTAAAGCAAATAGACAGTGCAGTAAGTGGCTATTATTACAATAATACTGTAACTGGGTCACATGGTATGGAAAAAGATTAGTGTCTGCAGAGATTGCATTTTAATTGAATACATCAGTTTTTCTTCATACTCATAGGGAACTGTTGAATTGTGAAATAATGGATTTGTTGAATAAATAAATTCCAAAATTGTACATGTAACGTAGGCTACAATTTGAAACTGAATGTAATGAGGCATTTTTTTTAGGCGTAATTTCAAATTCAGTTTTACTCATTCAAATTCAGTTTTCTTCATTCAGATTCACCTTCCTTGATACAAAATGGTGGGCACAAAGGACTTTTCTTTCCTAAATGCTGACTGGAAGGCAGCTGCTGTAGCCTGGTAAACGTCAGGTTACAGCTGCTGCTCCTATAACACTCTTAGCCAACCACAAGCCGTGACACTGTGATGTATTCATCCCAACAGCGAATGATCAAGCCTTCTCTCCATTTGGTGAAAGAGTTGAAAATGGTCTCCTACCTGCTACTCGTATGCATAGGAGGCACATGATCAGTTTGCTACATTACAGACAGCTGTATTGTTTAACAGCTACAGTATAGCTGTTTTCAGCATTATTATTTGAAACTGACTGAGGGAAACTGTGCCTTATGAATTACATTTTTCATATTAATTTATTCAACAAATCCATGTTAAATGCTGAAATGTTCAGATGGTTCAATATGAACACCACAAATTTAAGTTTAAGCAGTTCAAATGGCACTAATCTCTTTCCTCTTTCCCTACAAATGCCCAATCACACATCCCAACAACAGCATAAAAAAAATGTAGGCTGTTGTAAGAATTTAACACACAATATCAACTCGCATAAACATAATGTTCAAACCAAAACTCAACTGTCTTTGTTTCAGTAATGCTGAAGGTGGAATGGCGGACTTTTCTAGAAATTGGGTCATGACCAGGACATTGTCTCTGATATGGTGCATAAGCTGGACTTTCTCACACACAGGTGAAATACATGTATGGATTTTAGTATGCTATTATTTTTCTCACCATGTAAGAGCAGGCATCATGAAGCTGAACATAATATTGACAGGGCTTAGGGGGCATTAACTCTATCGCATTTCTGTTTCAGATGGAAACCCCATCTCACAGCAGGCTGGCAGCACAGTGACCCTGCCATGCAGAAACCAATCTCTGAGTAGTTTCACACAGCTGACATGGATGAAGGATGGGGCTCCCCTGTTCAGCTACAGCTCAGAGGGAAGATTTCACAACTTTTCTGAACTTTTCAAATTAAACATGTCTCGCACAGACAGCCAACTCTATGCATTGATCATCAGAGCAGCACAGGTGTCTCATGCAGGCAACTATACCTGCAAGACCACCACCCGTGATGGAATCTGGGAGCAGAAATGGGAGCTTCTCATTACAGGTGTGCTAATACAATATTTACATTAGGTGACACTAATAAACCCCATGATACATTGGGTCATAGCAGCTGCAGATTGGCTTACAAAAAAGTTGGCTATAAATGAGAATAGAGAATGTGGGATGATTAAAGATAACATAAGTGACAATAACCTCTCATTATTACACACATGAATGACAAAATAATCCTACTCTGCACAGTGCAAAATGCAATGTTCATGTTCAGTGCACACCTGCACACCTGGTGCACCCACCCAGTCTAGACAATACTTAATCACCTGCTGCAAACGGTCCCCTCGAAACAATAAGAGCTGCAGCCATGCCTGAACATGCACTGGCACAAGTACAGGTACTTTCTAGAGATGCGTCACACGCTCCACTGAGACCCCACAGTGACTGACTCTGCTACAGGATGGCTGTGGTCTCTTCCTGCTTCATTGTGACCTCCCAAACCACAGCTGCATAATGTGTGCACATAAGCACAACTCAGTATTTACATGGTGTATTTTGAGCTTCCTATACTGCATTACTGCTTTAGTGAGCTAGATGGCTGATTTATACACATTCTTCTTACAGATGCTGATGATGGAGCAGCAGCTGAAGCAAGTTGGATGCTGGTGATTGTGATCGGAGTTGTTGCTGGTCTATTTGTGATCATTTTGATCGTTGTGGTTTGCTGGATCAGTCTAAGAGCCCGCAAAGCACAGGGGTAGGTCTGGTTTGCCTCTGGTAGTCATTCACTCAGCACTTACTTCCTCACTTTAGCTTCTTGAAATATTGTGAGCAATAAAGACTGGTGACAAGGAGTATAAGAATATGAATAACATAGATGGAATGCTCGTCTAAATTTCAGGATTGTGTCAACGTAACCCTGCCCCAACATCAATCTCTCCTTTTTTTTTTACAGAACTGGCATTCCACCTCCCACTACAGCAATGGTAAATATTGTAATTTTTACAATTAATGACATTTTAGAAAGTGTAAACAATGTATAGAATTATAAGGACTGGAGTTAATTTAAAATTCATAATAGCAAACTGGAGTAAAATGATTCCCAATTACTTGTCAATAGATTGATGTAAACAGACATTCATTATTGTTCTATCATCCTTTTTCAAGGTACAGGGAGAAGATATTTATGTAAACTGCATTCATGTAAAAGTCAACTAGAGGCCTGCAGAGTGTTTCCATCGAAATATAGCCTACTGTATTATAATGGCTCACTGATATGAAGCATATCTGGAAAGAAATGGTTAGAAGTGATGCACCACAGCATTCATAGCACTGTAAATAAATACCCAATACACCAATCATATCTGGGATATCAATGCTCTCAATTAGTTTTGTTTACTCTATTAATTAGTCCATCTTGTATCCTACATACAAAGGTGTTTGTAGTTCGCTTCTTCTCCCATTCAGCTTCGTATAATGTATCTGTATTAACACATTTAAATTATGTTTGATCTTTTTTTTCCCTGTGGTTTAGTTACTCAATGCGTTTACTTTACACTTGGTCTGTATGTGAATTTGGTAGGTAATTGACATAAGATGTAATTTTATGATGATCTTTTCTTGATGCTCTGTTGATGTTTTCTCTGTACGCCTCTCTTTCTTCCTGAGATTATTGGAAAAAGTAACCTAACAGCGTAGTTTAACACAAGTTAATTGTTGAAAACATATGAGCTGTCTGTTCAATTCTTTATACTTGTGTTCTACTAAAACAAAACAAAACCCGACAAGAAAGGTGTTTGTAGTACTGTTCTCAGAGGCGAATTCATCCTGTACGTACGTGTAGTGTGAAACTCAACAGTTGGAAGGGGAATCCCAAAACACTGCTGTTTGTTGCTGGATGCCTGGGCCCATGGAACAAAGGTTAGACATAGAACTCATTGACGGCAATAACAGTGAAAAGTGGTGGAGGTCCAAACTTATGGCAGTGTGGCAGGAAAACCTTACCATTGCTATACATTTAGTTTGTAAAACCATGTGACTGAAGAGTTTACCACCAGGTGGAGCTACTGCAGGTGTAAAGCACATGGTGGGTGTTCTTGTTTACAATCAACCCATTCTCATTCCCAATTCCCATCTCGTCCTATGTAATAGGTGAACTGAAGCGTCCCTCGTAATTGTGAAGTGAAATGGGGTAAAGTGAAACTAAATTAAGTGAAGTGAATACAGATCAACAAAGCTAAAGAACATCACAACACCACAAAGCAACAGAGACGTTTGGAACAGCACCACCTGAAACTCAACACTACATGTTTTCAGTTCAACTCAACTCAAATTTGTTGCAATTTCTTGCAAATAATAATAATTAGTCCTAATTCATAAGTGGCATTGTGGCACAGTGGAATTGCATTGCCACCTCACAGCAAGAAGGTCCTGGGTTTGATTCCCACCTGGGGCACTTTTGGCACTCTCCCCATGCCTTCGGTGCCTATAGGGCCCAGGTGGGTTATCTATGTTGTGAAAAGGGCCTTTCTGTGTGGAGTGTTCTCACTGTGCTTGCTCCATATAACATCCATATGAACCCCTACTGAAAAACATGCAAGAAGACATCGCCTGACCAGTGGTGTGTCCTACTAAGGAGTCTGTCCCCGGACGCTGTGGGCAAAGCTGCCCACCGCCCCCTGAAGAGGACAAGCAGGATGAGAGAGAGGCAGAAGACACATTTCATACTCCACACTAAGAATCTAACTAAGTGATCGTGGGATAGTTGCAACTTTGTCTCCTGAATGGTTGTGGTGGTGTATTTTTCACCTATAAGTGTGGTCATATGTATGTATATTCATTATCCAAAGGTGTGTAGATCCAATATAAACATTCTCAACGGGAGCCATTAGATATGCTGGTATACTCATAACTTATTACTCACTTCTAATACATTTTTAAGCCCCTGACGAGTCTCTACCCCCCCCCCCCCCCTTTTTTTCTCATTTGGTATTGTCTTATGTTTAGTTAATCTGTTTTGTTTTGTTTGTCCTTTTTTGTTATGTTTCGAGCTTTGATGATATAAATTAATTTATGTATAAAAAAGGGTGATTTGCTACAGATCAATGTACATGCTCTCATGCTACTGAATTGTGTTTCTGTCTATCACCAATAAAAAAAGTTATAAAAAAATATATATATACATTTCACAGCACCATCATGATGTAGCATGCTGTGTATCTTGTTTGTTCTTCTTAAAAGACTGCTCCTAACAAGTCCTACTTAAAGAGGCCCCATTATGCTTCTCTTTATTTTGTATCACATATATGATGTTACTACATGTAGTCATAAACGTGGCCAAAGTTTCAAATAATGAAGTGAACATGTGTGAAAGTTACCCCCATGAGCAGAAATCGAGAGATTTGCAGTTGTTTACTCAAGTAGTTTGACCACTTTGCTGCGGTGCTGCTGCAGTAGGCTACTGCCACAGCGCTAAGAGTGGGGGCGTTATTTATAAGCCCCCCCCCCCCCCCCTTGGAAAGTACCTTGGAAAGTGGCCAAAATAGTCTGACACAGTCCTTGTTGCCAAGGTGATGCCCTACAGTGCCCTTCCTCCTCCCTTCCCTGTTCTGAGTCTGTCAGTATGTAACTCCATTTTCTTCAGTGGGACTAGGCTGGGTCTTGTGTTAAATAAATAACCCTCCCATTCACTAACCAGTAAAGTCCCATAACACTGAGACCTTCCCAGCTGCTGCTTTCTTTTCACTTATGTAGTCACAGCAACAACTTGAATATAACGGTCTGTGAACATGATGCTGGAAATAGGGAACTTGTGCTGTTCTGAACTGTGACATCTCATGGCTTCACTGTGACTGCGTAGGCTATATTTGGGGAGTCATGTAAAGTATCTTGTGATAAGACACACCCTGGAATCTGTTGCTCATGCAGACATTTCTGCTGTATGTGATACTGAGCAAGGTCATTCAGACAAGACAGAGCATTCTTTATAAAGCTTTATCTAGATGCAGGGGTGGCCACTGAGAACACAACTTTACCTAACAAAATCAAGGATACAACACAAAAGTGGTTGCAAGTCAAACTTCAAACTACTAATACAGTATACCGCGCTATTCATAAACCTTTTCAAAACACATGTTGATAACACTGGTAAATATAAAGCGTGTTCAGCAGGGTTGTAACAGGCAGCAATAAGATTACAGACTTTTGTAACAACATAAGACACATGCACTTCAGCAGAACACAAGTACTTCATCTGAACAAAACACATTTTAACCTTTGACCAACGTAACATTCACACACAATGCAAATAGAACAGGTTGCAACACAATTCTGTTCAGTTTTATATGACCCATGCAAATTACCAGGCAAACCAGTTAACTAGAAAACATTACTAGTCAACTCTCTTCATTGGGTTAAGGCAATTAACTTATATTAGTGCACAGTTTGCAGTGCA
This sequence comes from Poromitra crassiceps, assembly GCF_964638095.1. Lineage (NCBI taxonomy): Eukaryota > Metazoa > Chordata > Actinopteri > Beryciformes > Melamphaidae > Poromitra > Poromitra crassiceps. Next base: position 40,313,200 of record NC_139627.1, on the reverse strand, counting down.
TGGGGCCTCTGAAAAGGGTTGTACAGCTGGCAGTTATAACCGTTAATGGTTATCTCGCTGCAAAACCCACATGTCAAACTGATTAATGTTTTACTGCTTTGCCTTTCAGTGCCAACTTGTAGTTTATGTAATAGAGTCCAAAAAGAAGGGAGGAAAAAACAAATCAGTATGAAGCCAGGCAAACTGATATGAGTGACAGACCAATTTTTAAATTGGCATCTTCCAACATGCAGAGACAGCAAAGTAACAGTTAAATAACCTAGAGCAGGCGCAGATAATACCTGCTGCACTGCATGTTAAGTCAAGTTTCAAATGAAGTGAAGCTTATTTACTGTCTACAGCTCAGCAACAATAAGCAAAATGAGGCACTAGTGTTGTTGTTGTTACTTAAAGTTATTAGCAGCCTAGCTTACTTGGCAGCAGCAATCTTTAGAGCATCAGTGAATACGGAAAACTTCCTCCAAAAAAATATTGTACAGAGGGGAAAGATAAATAAATAAATAAAAATGAAGAAACCTTGGGTCAATTGAAAGGGAGATCCCCCACCAGAGAAGCTGAGCGGGCAATAGGTCCCACAAAAATGCAGAATAAAATGTATAAACTCACAAATCAAACTTCTTCTTATTAATCTGGGCAAAATAAATAAGATGACGATCACTAATCATCATTAATCACTTTGTCTATAAAATGTCAGAAATGACAAATGGCATTCATATTACCAGTGATTCTTAAAGGGCTTATTTACTAACCCCCCCCCCCCCCCCCCCATGGTCGTCCTGTCAAATCTGACAGGACGACCACGCCTCTGTAAACAACATCAGCTGTTTAAGACACGTCACACACCATCTAGTGACACCTCTGATGAAGACGGAAGTTTTGCCATCGAAACATGTCAGGTAGGAACAAAAACCTGTGTCTGATACAGAAGAAAACCTAACGATCTAAGTAAATTATAGACACTATGAACCTTTTTGGATTAAATAAGAAGACGTTTGATTAATCACTAATCATCATTAATCACTTTGTCTATAAAATGTCAAAAATGACAAATGGCATTCATATTACCAGTGATTCTTAAAGGGCTTATTTAGTCTGACCAGCAGGAGCAACCCCCCCCCCCCCCCGGCAATTGTGAAGCTGAAGCAAATTTTTGGTATTTTAACTTGGTGAAATGAATAAAACTATGAATGATTATCAAACTTATAATAGATTAATCTCCTGTCCATCAACTAATCATTTCAGCAGAAGAATGTATTGGTTCTGAACTGGACAGGCTTAAGGGTTGGTCATATGACAGCGTGACATGAACATATACATGTACAACCATATTGGCTTCCTTAATCGCAAGCATAAGTTGGATCCAAAAACTCTGCTCTGGTGGCTTTCCATCTCTTCCTGTTCCTGGGTACAATCATCTGCTAGTGACCAACAACTGAGGCATGACTTGGCATGACATGAGGCTCAAGCCAGGAAGGTCTGTGCTACAACAACTGATGTACATACCATCAACTCCATGGTTATTACAGAGGTCTCTGAGGAAGACAATTAAAAAGGTTTCATTAATACAGCAATTCATTTCATGATTGTGTCTGTAAAGATTTCCAGGGTATCCGATTCTGCAGGTTTAAAAAATCCAAAAGTGAAGACATTTATAATGCTACCTGGAACTGAATTTAGGCTTAATCTAAAAAAATAAATAAAGACACCGTCAAAAATGAACTGTACAATTTTCATATGAACAGAGGCTGTAAGAGAACAGGAACATTTAAGGGATATGAAATCCACCTGTGTTCAGAAAAGCTGTTTCCATCAATAGGGTTGATCGATCCTAACCCATAAATAATTAAAAATAAATAAAGAAAAATGCAATTTTGAAAAAAAAAAAAAAAAAATTGAAAATAATATTAATCATATAGCCCACTTTTGAAGCGGTTGTTGATATTTATAACAATATTGTGGCTCTAAAATAAAGTTTTTATCGTTGTGGTACGATAAAAAGTTTCTGCGTTGTGGTACTACCATCGTTATGGTAGGGCTGTCCTGAATACCATATAGAGCTTCAAAGCTTCAGGGATACATTTGATCATGATCAAAGCTTCTACGACACACACACACACACACACACACACACACACGCGGCTATTCGGTTGTTAAGACTGATGACAGATGACTAACAACTAAATTCTAACTTTGCTGAATGGATAGAACGAGGGGTTTACCGCACCACACACACACACACACACACACACACACACACACACGAAAATAAAGAAAGCGGGACGTGTGATTTGATTGGGGGGCCGGACTTGTTCCACGGGCTGCTAGTTGAATAGGCCTATAGCAAGGAGCCTAATGGAAAGCTCTCTCTCTCTCTCTCTGTCCATCCATCTTGTCTGACTCCTCCCACATGCAAAAATAAATACAAACTCTGGTAATAATGTGCGTTCTCTTCTCAGCTGTGGTGATGATGCTGTGTAGTGGCTCGAATATCATAATCTTTCTTCCAGGCTTATAAACTCGTGACAACACCAGTGGTACCGGAGCTCCTCAGCTGACCTGATGGGCCCGATTTTCATTTAACTGCTCTCAACCTGACGCAGCCATCAAGGTAGACACGGAGTGTGAATATTATATTTGCCACGAAATGCTCATTTATTCAGGTGAGCTCATCACGTTGTAACTTAATGTTAGTGGACTTCTCCCTGTCTCAGCTCGTCAAGGTGTCACTGCTGCTACTTCATAACATTAAACAAATAAACAAACGAGTTGAATTCAGTTGATCACTTGGAAGTTTGCTCACACTGAGTTGAAATTAGGAAAGCATGTGCACGTTAGTTTCTACTTTACATGTTTATAACACGAGCTCTCTCAGGTCCGCTGAGTGCTGGGCTGGGCTTTTGAAGGCAAGGTGAGTTTGTTTTTCACACGGCGCGTGCCGGTGGTGGGGTGGACTAAGTTTTCTGTGTTAAGCACAGTGTTGGACTGAAGGAGCCCACCGAGCCAGGAAACTAGAGAGGCTCTCTCATGAAGATACACCTCACCTTAGCCGGCTGTGCACGTGGAGAGAGAAAGAGAGGAGGGGAAAACAGCATTTGAATGCTGATTTGCCATGGCAACGATTGAAGCTTCGATTTTTTATTTATATATATATATTCATTTTATTTTATTTATGTATTTATTTGGGGGGGGGGGTCAGCCGTAACCCTGTTCTGTATTATTCTAAGAATGGACATCATGGTGATAAAATAAGGCTTCTAATAACTGTATTTAAGATATTGTAATACTTTAAAGATTTTTAGTTAGTTTAAGATTGATTCATTTTTACTTTTAGAAGACCTGCACATATTAATTGTTGGGGGAAATAAACCCCACAAAGCAACCAAACAAATAAGAAAATATTTTACATGTTTGTCCTTCTTATTTGTCTTCATCTTCTTCCATTTTTGTCTCTTCCAGGTTCACCGGTTCTCTCGTCTCTCTTCTTCTGCTTTATGAACCACCAATTAATGTAATATACAGTATATATAGACATATACTTTAAATGTATAGATATTTCAAATAGAAATGTAAGATATGAATAGATACCTTGCCAAATATGGGTGTTTAGGCAAGAACCACATGGCAATACCAGCACCAACAACAACCATCAGGATGATGAAGGTGATGATAAATAAGGCCCAACAGACGGTGCAGGCTCCTATAGACAGGACAGAGATAAGAAGAAAAACTGGATTTACAATGACCTGGTAAGTTATTACACATCCTGAGGCCATAATATCCCCTTTCATTTAGCAGGAAACTCAAAAGACTGAAGACGACATAAGAGGCTGAGTCAAATTCTTAAGACTAACTCATACTCGTTGCTCAGAGGGAGAGACACTTGATAGCTAACTTGATAACTCTCAAACCCCATGCTCCCATTTCCTTGGCTGTGTTCTCCACTTTACATTGTTAATGTGATGTGTCTACATGTGTGTGTTTGTGTGTTCTACATTTTCTCTCTATTTGGTCTATTGTGAGTGTGAATGTTATGCCTTGTTTCACCCAAATTTCCCAGTTAGGACAAATAAAGTCTGAAACTTGAAGACATAAGATTTCATTGTCCAATGCTGGGTCACCCAAAAATGATAATTCTGTCATCATCTACTCACAACCTCATGCCAAATGAAACACAGGTCCAGACTCACCAGTAGGGGGCACACGCACACTCAATCCAATGAGAAAAGCTTAGGTGCAAGACAGAAACAAACTATTTAGAAAATAAAATATAACACCAGTGAAATGAGACAACATAACACAGGGAGGGTGCCAGCACAACCTCGTAGCAGCCTTCTCCAAAACAACAACAAAGTCAATGCGGGCCAGAGTTTAAAAACAAAAACAAAAACAATGACACTGTGTATCGAAAGATCTATACGCCATTTTTATTAGCAAATTATTTGTAGCAAATCAATCAGCTGTAGTTAAGATTTGCACTAAATTATGGTGCAAATTCAGGTCTTTTTGGAACTGGTTCCCACTGACTTCTGTTGTTTTGGAGAAGGCTGCTATGGAGTTGTGCTGGCAGCCTCTCTGTTATATGGACAAAACTTCACATGTGTTTCAACTTGTATGAGGGGGAGTAGATGGTGAACTATTTCTTTAAGTCTTTTCCTGCAATCAAGAAATATATATATAATAATATAATAATAATAATATAATATATATGTTCAGTTTTATTTTGAAGCAATTAAACACTTGGGAGGCTTTACGTGGGCGGGCCGCCTAAGTATCTTAACGGCAGACCCAAGTATATCATGTGGGGACCCATTTTAGCAGCTTATATTCTGATTTGTGAAACATGACGCCACATCAGCAGTGAGAAATGTATCAGTTTATTTATCAGAGTGAATTGTGAAAAGTTTGTTTGATAAGTTAATTTACATTTTAAATAACTGATGATGAAGCAAATAAGTATAGAGTAAGGAGAAAAACCTCCTTCGGTAAAACCTTCCTTCTAAAATTACAAATTTTTACCTGGACAAGTAACGTTTGGGCTTGGACAAGTGAAAGGTAAACTTACTTGCCCGAAGAACAAGTGCCTCAAAAAGTTAATGTCAAGCACTGCACTTCCAAAATAGATCTCTTCCTCTTCTACATAGACACACTCAGATATTCCAAGCCTAAAAATGCTAATTTAAAGTCATACTAAAAATGCTAAGGACTACTGAGAAACAGAGAGAGAGAAAAACTCACTCACTCTCACACACACACACACACACACACACACACACACACACACCTCACCTGAAATCAGGGACACATGCATGTAGGTGGACGTTCTTCCATATTGGTTTGATGCCTCACAGCGGTAGAGGCCACTCAGGTCAGGGGTGAGATGTAGTCTTCCACCCTCTCCTCTGACAGCAGACTGAGGCACCGGCTGACCGTCTCTGAAACAGGAACGCAACAAGGCTCAACCTGAGTTGATTGATGTTCAGAGGGCACAGCAATGCTAACATTCTGTGTAGATGTCACAGAATGTGTGCTTTGGAATTTGACTTTAATGACTCTTTTTTTCCACTTGTTGTTTTTGAGTACTTTCCTGTTCTATAGTGAGAAACCCATTCACAAGCCCCCCCCCCCCCCCCCCCCCCCAGCAGTTACTCACCTGTTCCTGATAAAGCAATAATGCAAGCTTGCTGGCTGGTGTGAAAAGGAGCATGGAGACAGAGAGAGAGGGAAACCGGCAGGAGGCAAAGGGAGTGGCAGCAGAGAGGGGCAGACTGGAAGAGTCTTCCCTCAGCTCCTGTCCTGGAGGAAAAGGAGCAGGATGAGAAACTGGCAGAAGGCAAGGAGAGCTGCAGCAGAGAGGCACAGACTGGAAGTCTTCCAGAGGGAAAAGGAGCAGGAGGAAAGTGCTGAGGAAGCTGGTTTCTAGCAAAGACCGTAAGGAGTGACTCATTACTGGGAAGATCCACTCTTGACCTAAGAGACTGAATTCCCCTTATTTTAGTTAATCTCCTAATGGATAAAGACACTGTAGGAGCCAATTAGTGCTCTTCTATAAGTAAGACCAACCCCTTTGCTCTGATCAGGTGTTTCGCCCGGAAGAGCATACAGTTTTTGACCACACACACCCACGGTAGGCAGCTTGTTGCTGCAGTACCTAAAGTACCTGTTTATTTGTTGTTTGTTTGCTACTGGAAATGCTGTGGAAACAAAGGATTACTAGAAAATAAATGTAACGAGTATCAAAGCAAGAAGTTGTCTGGACTTTGATTCAATCAAACAAGGTAACGTGTGCGTCAATCAGGTGAAGCCCTGGCATAGCACCTCATTGGCTTAGCTTCTACAATCAAGTCAAAAACTTTGCTTTCGTGGAGTTTGGAGTTTGAAGAAGAGTTGGGAGTTTCTTCACGTTGTGATTGTTACGGCGAGGAGGATTCCGATCGGCTGGTTGCTGTGTGATTGGAGCACTTCGCCAGCTGCATCTCGTCTAATCAACGGCTGCCCGGGACGCAGAGACCGAGAGGTGTGCAGGCTGCGGCGGCGGTGGGAGAGCCCCGGACGGGAGCCAGTGTTTGGAGGTTGGAGCTCCGAGCGCGGAGTGTTGCCAGCTGCATTGCATCTGCTGATCGCCTGCCAGGACGCAACGCGGAGTACGTTGCCAGCTGCATTGCATCTGCTGATCGCCTGCCAGGACGCAACGCTGTTGGAGCTTCTGGCTGCTTTGATTCATGGAACAACATTCAGGATAATCGAGGTATGTGTAGCGCTACCACCGTTTAGATGGCCATCTAGGTTTGTGTGCACACATTAACTGGCGTAATTCCATGGTTGCTGAAGGGGATGAACTTGAACAATAAACGTTGATCTTTTGCGAACTGTTGACTGTCGGACAATGTCGAATAACGGTGGCGCGGAGCAGTCTGACAAGCGGTCAGGTGTGGGCGCGCATTCAGCCGCTAAATCGGACAGTGGGGCGGGCTGTAAAGAGGAGGTATTGGGAAAACGAGTGAGCAAACTCTCCGTTAAAGCACTTGCTGAGAGATTGGACACATTGCAAAATAGTAGAAAAAATAAATTAAATAAGGCTGTCGATTTAAGAAGAGCAATACAAGGTTTAATTGATAATAATGAAATCTCAAAGGTAAAGGGTGCTTTTGATGGTTACATTAAATTGTGTGATGACATTGAGTGCATACATGATGCTTTGATGGCTTTACTGCCAAAGGAGGAACACGAACGACATGAAATATGGTATAAGGCCAAAATGATGTTCAATGATGAATTTGTTGTCACTGTCCGAGAGTGGATGAAAAGCAATGAAAATTATGTCTCTGAAAATAAAGGTGCTGGTAATATGAATCCAACTGCTGGTAATATGAATGAAGGTGCTGGTAATATGAATCAAACTGCTGGTGACCATGTTGATATAAATCAAAATGCTGGTAATCGGCATGGTGTCACTGTCAATCAAAATGTTGGGATTTGTGATGGTATAAGTCCTGATGACAGTGTGTCCAGAGTGGGTAGAAAAGGTTCAAATAAAAGTTGCACCAGTATCCGGTCTACCACTTCTTCAGCACAAATTAAAGCAGCAGCAGAAAGAGCTGCAATTGTTGCTCGTATGGCAGCTTTAAAGGAGCTACAAGCATTGGAGGAAGAGGAACAAAAAATAAGGAGGAAAAAGCAACAACTGGAATTGGAAACCGAGCTAGCAGCATCTACTGCTAAGCTGTCAGTTTTGCATGCTTATGATGGACAGCATTCCTCGGTAACCCTTTATTTTACAGGTACTCTAGTTACATATGAACTATTTGTAATTACACATGAACACCAAATGTAATTACACAGTAATTACCAATAGTTATAAATGATGTTCATATGTAGTTACATTGTAACAGACCTGTAAAATGGAGTGAGTCTGTTCAACTGTAGTTCATATGTAGTTACATTGTAACAGACCTGTAAAATGGAGTGAGACCGTTCAACTGTAGTTCATATGTAGTTACATTGTAACGGACCTGTAAAATGGAGTGAGTCTGTTCAACTGTAGTTCATATGTAGTTACATGGTAACAGACCTGTAAAGTGGAGTGAGTCTATTCAACTGTAGTTCATATGTAGTTACATGGTACCGGACCTGTAAAGTGGAGTGAGTCTATTTAACTGTAGGTCATATGTAGTTATGGTACCGGACCTGTAAAGAAGCTCTGGCCTGGGACAGAGATTGCTAAAACCCAGTGGTGGATTCGAACCACTGAACTTCAGATTGCAAAGCAAGCGGCTTTAACCACTCAGCCACGAGGGCTTTCCAACTTTCTTAGTGGAGTTTGGGAGGATAACTGTATGTCAGTCACATGTAGTTTGTCACTTCCTAGCTTTATTATAAGCATAGACTTGGGGGGAAATGTTGATACTTTGTTAGTTGTAGCTTGAAAGACAGGCAATATTGATTAATGTGAATGCATTTCTGCAGTGTGACTGTGCCAGACCCCCCCCCCCCATGAGCTGTAAATGGCTCGTGGGACTATTTACACCACAATTCAGAAAATTATTAGAATGAATTTTTTTTATTTAAAATCTTTAAATATAACTAAATGTTTCTAGAGCACAGTTCATACAATTTATTTAGCAAATAGGGGGGAGTTCCCCCCTTATGCGGATTAGGGGATTTATAGACTTTGGGGGGTGGGGGGGCTGGGCTGGGTATAAACTTTGGGGAGAGATGATCCGGGGGTCTGGTGACCAAAGGGGTCTTTGAGGGGCTTCGACTGGGTCCCCAACAAATTGAGAAATTGGGAAATTGACGGGGAAATGACTCATTTACAATAAGCTAACAATTAGAATGTAGAAGAATGGCTATTTTGATTATAGTTTCACTGTTACCTCTATATCTACAATACTTTTATTAGAATTTTTGTATGGGAATTCTGGACAAAATCATACCTACAACTAAATAAAGTATCAATATTTTCCCCCAAGTCTCTGTGTATAATAACAAAGCTATGAAGTGACAGCAACTACATCTGACTGACATACAGTTATCCTCTTAAACTCCACCATGAAATTTGGAAAGCCCTCGTGGCTGAGGGGTTAAAGCCGCCTGCTTTGCAATCTGAAGTTCAGTGGTTCGAATCCACCACTGGGTTTTAGCAATCTCTGTCCCAGCCGGGAGCTTATTTACAGGTCCAGGTCTGGTACCATGTAACTACATATGAACTACAGTTGAACAGACTCACTCCACTTTACAGGTCCGGTACCATGTAACTACATATGAACTACAGTTGAACAGTCTCACTCCACTTTACAGGTCCGGTACCATGTAACTACATATGAACTACAGTTGAACGGTCTCACTCCACTTTACAGGTCTGTTACAATGTAACTACATATGAACTACAGTTGAACAGACTCACTCCATTTTACAGGTCTGTTACAATGTAACTACATATGAACTACAGTTGAACAGACTCACTCCATTTTACAGGTCTGTTACAATGTAACTACATATGAACTTCATTTATAACTATTGGTAATTACTGTGTAATTACATTTGGTGTTCATGTGTAATTACAAATAGTTCATATGTAACTAGGGTACCTGTAAAATAAAGGGTTACCCATTCCTCTCATGCAACAATGGATGGCATGGACTCTTATTATAGAAAAGGGACAAAGGAGGCACCATGCATCACACTTAACCCTATGGCACAGCCATATGAGCCTGCAGTATGGAAACCAACACATTGCCACTCAATGCCACAGAGCAAACAACCAGCGATGGATGCTAGACCAAAGCAATGTTTCAGTGCAATAAACCAAGTTGTGGATGCACAGGACCAACAACATCAGCAAACATCACACGTGTTCCAAAGTGGTGCTACAATTGCTGGGGCAAATCAAAGTAGTGGACAATATGTAAATCAACAACAACAAAATGATCAAATTCCATCTGGAGATATCATCACTATCATGAACAAACAAAATGAATTAACATCTGCACTTGTACACCAGCAGCGCCTACTCTCCTTGCCAACACGAGAGATTCCTATGTTTGAAGGAGATCAGTTTCAATACCAAGCCTTTATGAAATCATTTGAGCAAGGAGTGGAAAGCAAGGCCAGCGAAGCTGACTGCTTGTAGTATTTGGAACAGTTCACCAAAGGACAGCCAAAGGAGTTGGTTCGTAGCTGCCAACATATGGCTCCTGAACGTGGCTACATTGTTGCTAAGGGACTCCTCCAAGAACACTTTGGAAATAAATATAAGATCGCCACTGCATATATTGAAAGGGCTTTGGCTTGGCCAACAATACGATCTGATGATGTTAAAGCCCTACAACCATACGCTTTGTTTTTGCGTGGTTGTACTAATGTCATGCAAGAACTCCATTATATGCAGGAATTGGATATGCCAACTAATATGAGAATGGTCATTTCCAAGTTGCCATACAAGCTCAGGGAGCGATGGAGAGCAAAAGCCCATGATATTATGGAAATCTCTAAAGATCGAGCTCATTTCATGGACATTGTTGTTTTTCTTGAGAAATATGTGCGCATACTCTCAGACCCGATCTTTGGTGACATTGAGGGTGCGTCGCCACCAACAGCCGGTTTAAAGCCTTTCAACAAGTTTCATCTTCAGTCAAGCCACAGAGTGAGAGGAAGTAGCTTTGCCACTACAATAACATCAAGGGATTCTGAACATAAAACTACAACAAATGGCTCAAGGAGACAGGAGAGCTTATATTGTCAGTGCTGTTCACATGCTCACCTTTTGGAGAAATGTCAACAATTTAAAGGCAAGAAGCACAGAGACAAGATTTGCCTTATAATGGAGAAAGGCATTTGTTTTGGATGCTTATGTACTGGCCACATAAGTCGGGACTGTAACAAGCGCTTGACCTGCGAAGTTTGTGAGCAACAACATCCTACTGTACTTCATATTAAGAAGATGCATATGGAATCAGAACAAACAAATGAGGCACCAGAAGTGAAATAATCAACTCTCCCCCAGACATGTGGACGTACAGGGGATGGAAGAGATCGTTGTATTCTGCCTATTGTTCCAGTGCAGGTCAAGTCAGCCAAGGGACATGAGGTCATACGGACCTATGCATTTTTGGACCCTGGCAGTTCTGCTACATTCTGTTCAGAAGATCTTATGCAGAAGTTGAGCATTCCAGGAAAAATAACTAATTTCCTTTTGACAACTATGGGGCAGGAAAAGGTCGTTCCAGCATACTCCTTATCTGGAATGGAGGTGTCTGGTCTGGAGGAAAATAGCTTTTATCCGCTCCCAGAAATTCTCACACAGAAGAAGATGCCAGTTACTGCAGATAACATCGTTACTGCTGCAGACTTGAAAAGGTGGCCTTATTTGTCAAAGATTTGTATCCCCAGCATAAAGGCCAATGTTGACATGTTGATAGGAACCAACGCTCCCAGGTTATTGGAACCTTGGGAAATTGTTAACAGTCGTGGACTGGGTGGCTTTAGCTCAGGAGGTAGAGCGGGTCGGCCAATGACGCAAGGGTTGGCGGTTCGATCCCCGCTCCCTCCCAGCTGCTGTCGTTGTGTCCTTGGGCAAGACACTTAACCCTCCTTGCTCCCGATGGTGTGTAGGCACCCTGCGTGGCAGCCTGCCGCCATCGGTGTATGAATGGGTGAATGTAGACTACCTACTGATTGTAAAGCGCTTTGGATAAAAGCGGTATATAAATGCAGGCCATTTACCATTTACCATCGTGGAGATGGCCCCTACGCTATAAGAACAGTGTTGGGATGGGTCATCAATGGTACCTTAAATGGAAATGGGCGTGGCAGCAATCTTGACATTGAGCTTCCTTCTGTTGTGGTGAATATAATTTCTGTATCCAACTTGGAGCTCATGCTGAACAATCAGTATAGCTACGACTTTAATGAAAAGCCCTCAGACGACAAGGAGATGTCTAGAGAAGACTGTAGATTCATGGAGATCATGAAACACTACAGGATCAGAGGTACTGGCTGAAGTTGCCGCTTAAGAAACCTGAAGTTCTCCTACCAAACAACTTTGCCGTGGCCAAGCAGAGGATACTTGGATTGAGGAGGAGGTTTGTGAAGAGCCCGCAGTTGCACAGGGACTATTCAAGCTATTTCAACGGAGTCATGTTTGGAGACAGACCCTTGAAGATTAATCATTCCAACAATGCCATAGTGAAGCCGCCGGAGCTGACGCCACAGGCTGCTGCCAAGGAGCTGGAGAGCGTGATGAAGAGGGTCAGGGAGGCCTCGTCCACCATCGCAGCTGTATTGGAACCAGTAGAGGAAAAGAAGCGCTCCCCCAGTCGCTCCAGGAAGCCGCGCCGCTCCCGCTCGCACTCGAAGACTCGCAAGAAGAGGTCCCGATCGAGAAACAGGAGCAAACTGTCTGTGAGGTTGTGGCCAAGGGTAAGCAACCCCCGCAGTGGCCACAGGAGGCGCTCTCGCTCCAAAGACAGGAGGCACAGCCGCAGTCGATCCAGGGAACACATAAGGAGGAGCAGAGGTCAGTCCAGGAGCCCTCGGGTTAAAAAACCTCGATCACCCTCACCGAGGAGGGGCAAGAGAGAGAAGAGGAGGGAGCGCAGTGGGGACAGGAAGGAGCGGTCTACATCCAAGAAGAGGAGTTTAGTTGCTGGAGATGTTGTCGTCATGATGGATCCTTCAGCTCCACGTGGTTCCTGGCCTCTTGGCAGAGTGTTGGAGGTTTTCCCTGACAAAAGGGGCCTGGTGCGTTCTGTCAATCTACAAACCAAAAACAACGTTAGTGTTTCCCATACATAAAGGAATTTGTGGCGGGCCGCCACAATAATATTTGGACCGCCACAATAAGATGTTGACCAAAAAAAAAAAAAAAAAAAAAAAAAAAATTACAGTGCACATGAACGCAACATGCAAGATATCCGCTGAATAAGTGTCCAATAAATGTTCATGTCATTCTGGCCAATACTTCTGTTATAGCATTTCAGTCTGGAATATGGAATATCTTTCAATAATCTATGATTTAGCTGCTAAATTGTCAAATACCGCCATCTGCTCGCTACCCAGGCACTTATGTATGTACTTAACCTAACTAACTTAACCTAACTAACTATCCGGTGTGCACAACACTGTCAGCCTAAACTCCGGCTGACACCCCAAAAACCTACAATCCGCTACAGAAAAATGTATATTGTTTGTTTATTAACTGGCCCCTCGCCTTCTATCATTTCACGAAAGTGGCAAAGCAAGTTGAGTATCCCTGACCTATAGGGAGAAATTTAGTTTGTCATTGTAAGTTAAGTTATCCTTTATTTATAAAGGATAACTTTATAAATAAACTGCAGAGGATGATCGAAATTCATCCTCTGCATTTGACCCAACCTCTAATAGGAACCTTCCTAGAACTAGGAGCAGTGGGCAGCCACTGTGCAGCGCCCGGGGACCAACTCCAGTTCTTTTGCCAGTACCTTGGTCAGGGGCACTGACAGGAGTATTAACCCTAACATACATGTCTTTCTTGATGGTGGGAGGAAACCGGAGCACCCGGAGAAAACCCACACGGACACGGGGAGAAAATGCAAACTCCACACAGAAAGGACCTGGGACGGACCGGGGTTCGAACCCGGGACCTTCTTGCTGTGAGGCAACAGTGTTAACCACTGAGCCACCGTGCCGTCCAGTTGGGTTGTAAACCCACAGCACAGTAATGATGACATGTTCTTCATAGATCTGGCCTTTTAATTTTGCTCTTAAGCTTTCTCAAAGTACACCAAATTCATGCATTTTACTTTAAAATGTTAAAAAAAAATCTCGCGGGGGGGCATGCCCCCGCACCCCACTAGGGGGTCTGCGGTCTACCACCACAAATTCTCAAAATCCTGTGGGAAACACTGGATCTATAACGAAAACTTTGTTTACTACAAGAGGTGTAGATTGAATTACATTGCATTTCATGTGGTGATGGTGCTGCATTTATGGTACTTGTGGGTTTCATATTTGGCTCCTCTGTGGTTTTGTATTGAATTGTTGTGTCTAGCCGCCACTAACAATTAGGGGGCGGTGTGTAGGAGCCAATTAGTGCTCTTCTATAAGTAAGACCAACCCCTTTGCTCTGATCAGGTGTTTCGCCCGGAAGAGCATACAGTTTTTGACCACACACACCCACGGTAGGCAGCTTGTTGCTGCAGTACCTAAATTACCTGTTTATTTGTTGTTTGTTTGCTACTGGAAATGCTGTGGAAACAAAGGATTACTAGAAAATAAATGTAACGAGTATCAAAGCAAGAAGTTGTCTGGACTTTGATTCAATCAAACAAGGTAACGTGTGCGTCAATCAGGTGAAGCCCTGGCATAGCACCTCAGTGGCTTAAAGCATTGGCTTAGCTTCTACAGACACTGTATTGCCTTTTAAAGGTCCCAATTCGTGCAGCTGTAACCTCTTAAAAACGTGTGTCTCTGGTCCATAAAACATGATTCTGGATTAATTTGTCGAAACTATAGCAACCCCGTTCGTTCTGACGGAGTTGTCACTTCCTCATCTCGTCGCTTCCCAAGAATGGTCTGTTTCTATAATATATTCAGAACTAATACCCCGTTCAAGACAACTCGGACCACCGGAAAAAATGGGTTCCGACCTGTAAAAAGTGAATTGAACGGTCGTCCAGGCCAGAATTCCAGCTCGGAAATTCGGGTATCATTCAGAGCTCCGCTTTGTCCGAGTTGACGTCATATCCACACATCTCATCCAAAATGTTGCATTACCGCCTCCACTTCCCAGAACCCTCCTTGGTTTTTCCCTGTGTTTTCCCTCCGACCTGGAAGTGCAGCGTGAACGCAATATGCCGGGGGCGGAGGTTCCGAATTTAAACTTCCAGCGGTCCGAGTTGTCATGAATGCGGTATAACAGTTCCCATTGGCCGCTGAGGGAGAGCCCGCCCCAGGCTCCCAGCGGCCAATCAGATTAGCGTCCGTGGACCAGCACGCTAGGTTGTGTCCACAACTAACGTTAGCAACGAGCTATCGCTAACTTAACGGTTGCTACGCTAAAGAGGACATCTCAAAATGCCTAGACTTACCGAATGCACCTCCGCAGTTGCTGGATCACGTACAGTTGGCGTCGCTCTAGCTAGAAGTGTTAATTTTGTGGCTAGAGACAAAATGGTGCAGGTAGCTTGTGTGAGAGAGACCGCGCGCAGTATGTTTAAGGACCCGAGTGACATCACATTAACCCGTCTGGGGGAACAGAGTGTAAGGGGCGTGGCTTGAAGGAGACTGCAGGGGGAAGCTGGATAGGGACAAATCCAACTCTGGCAGTTCTGAGGCTGTGACCACTCATTACAGGGAGGGATGACAGCAGTATATATGCATTTACAAGTAAAAACAGCTTTTGCACGGAATGGGACTGCTGCATTTTTAAATTACTCTAAACTTTGATAAAGACTGCCTTTTCAGGCCATTTCTCAGCTGCTTTCTCAATATAATAACAGCTTATAGCAGGGGTGGCCAAACTTTTTTGGTTGTGGGCCACATACAGAAAAATATAAGGAGTCGCGGGCCAAACAATATTAAGCACGTCAGTTTTCGCGGCAAAAAAATTGGACCAGAAAACCCTTGTGCCATCAAAATTTTTATTTCTACCTAAATAAATATATGACACATAGTTTATTGATGTGCTCACCTATTACAATGGGTATTTCTGTCAAATTTTATTTTCCTGTGCCAACAGGTTAAGACAGAGATAATTTAACATAACATTAGTATTAAACATTAATTCAGTATATATATATATATTTTTAATAAATAGACCAGGTCAGGGTGCTCAAGTATAACCCATTTTCAATGGTTTTAAATTGAAAAAACGAAATGGGGGGAATCCGTTTTTTTGTTTATGTTTTTCAGTTTCTTTTTCTTAATGTTTTTGTTTTTCCGTTTTTTCCCCCGTTTTCGTTTTCGTTTTCCGTTTTAAACTTTGAAACAGAAAAACGGAAAAACGTTTTTAGCAAAAAAAAAACAGGCAGCGGGCCGCAGTTGGCCCGCGGGCCGTAGTTTGGCCACCCCTGGCTTATAGGTCTGGGTCCACATAGGACGGCGTCTCGGTCCGGATTCGGACCGCGGTCCGCCTATTAGTGACCCCTGCCCTAAGTGATACACACATGTTATGAGAGTGGTATATATACCCCTCACACTAATATCCGTTTTAGTGTAGAATGGTTACTTCCTTGCTCTGCTCTCCCCTAGAGTGCACAACCATGTGATTGATTGATTGATTGATTGACTTTATTTGGTGAATGTCAACAATGAGACAGGGAATACAGACAATCACCGAGGATAAAAACACAATAAAGCCATAGGCTTGTTTCCATTGCGGTCCTCTAACAAACAACATGAGGGACAAAAACAACACACGAATGGGTATCACCTTCTATACTCAAATTAAGACTAACATTATTACTAGATTGAATAAGAATAATGGCACACTTGAATATTATACAATACATAAACATTTGTTGTTAAATGTAAGGAATTAACATACACAGAGAAACAAGAAAAACGAGGGGGGGGAGGGAGTGGGTTTGCGGGGGACGGGGGTTTGCAGTGGGAAGTGGAGGGAGTAGCTCGTCCACAGCAACACTGGAGGCTATGCTATCATTCATAGCAGATCCATATATCTATGTTCAACCCTGGCGCCAGGCTGTTTCGGCCCTCATCAACCATCTGTTTATATGTCAACATAAAATAAATCATCTGGCCACTAGGGGTTGCACGTACAATCGCGCACACTGTTGTGTCTGCGGTTAGATGTAGAAATATGGACAAACATAAAGATGTGAAGCTCATTGATGGTCTACTTAGTCGCTCCACACAGAAACACAGGCAGTGGATGTATGTAGAAAGGATGAGAATGAATTGAGCTGTGAAACACCCTGGTTGTTTCTCAACTCAGCTTTGCCTGTGTGTACTGTAGACATTTACACACAGGCAAAAGGCCATCGGCTATAACTGGAACAGATAACAAGGCCTGTGAGAATGGCTAACCACACAAAGCCACAAGGTAAAATGAATGCATTGCAAACCAGTTCTTTCAAACTACCTGCTCCAGGTGTAGCTCGGTTTAGGATTGCCATCAGAAACGCATTCAACCACATCTTTGGCTACTTCACTTATATTCACTGACATGGGGGAGACTGCAAGAAAGAAGAGATGACAACCATGTTATTACAGTAACTGATCAATATACTGTAAATGACATCAGAATGAATATGATAATAGAGTGACACCAAGCTGTGCACTCGAGATCCCAGCATCCATAGTAAGTCATAATGATAACTGACTACGAGGAGCCCAGATAACAGGTTGATACTTGTTCTATTATAGATGATACGATGCTTTTGCTTGAGTTTGCAAATGCCATTTGTCTTCTGACCAGTGCAGTCTGATAGATGGGCAGTAGTTTCTTTCTAGTTTAAATGAGGGCATTGTAGGTCATGGGTACATACAGGGTCCAAAATTAAATTAAAAAAACGTTTTTGTTCACTGGCCAAATGGCTAGTGAATGTTCCAATTTTACCTGCCGCTCAATAGATTACCTTTTTTTGGGGGCTGGTGAGTGAAGCACATCTACTGGTGCTATTTTTGGACCCTGGGCACATGTCAGACTGGAATGTTTCCTTAAACAAATAACAATGAGGATGGAGCCTGTATCCAGAAAGGTTATCTGGATGCAGGTCACATTTAAAACCAGGTGTAAATGGGGCGTTAAGATCCAAACACAATGTAAGCCAGACTACCTCCAGATGTGGTCTGGCAGATCTGATCTGATGAGATCCGATTTCCTTATCCAGATAAGTTGTTCAGATACAGATCGCATTTTAATGCCAGGTGTAAATGGGGTGTTTATAACACTTAGAAAAGTTTATCCTGTAGTGCAAAAGTACATGAAATAAATAAATAAATACAATTTAAATAAATAAACTGTTTCATTTGAGGGTTTTCTCTAAAAGAGTAAATATGTTTTGGAAAAATATTGTCATCTAAAATTGATTGGTCAGTATAAAAAAGAAGAAAAAAGAGAGGGAGAAAAGCCAAAGTATACATTACATATGATCACACCAACAATCAGAGCATGCAACATTTTTTCTCTCAAAGCACAAGAATGATAGACCTGCACAGCAGTAAGATTATACCCACAATAAACCTCTATGGTGAAGGACAGGGTTTTCTCTGTTGTCAGGGCATCATGGGTGACCACACACTGGACCAAGTGATGGTTGAGCTCTCTGGTTGGTACTCCAATCAGCCTGCTGACTGTGGTGGTGGTGCCATTGGCATGTTGGGTGGAGTTGGTCTCTGTCCTCAACGATAGAGAGCCTGTGTGCCAGCTCACCTGTGCAGGAGGCTTGGCACCAGCAGCCACGCAGCTTGCAAAGGTGACCTCCTTGTCCCCCAAAACAGGATGATCTTCACCCTCCTCCAGGCTTGTGTCTGGAGGAACTAAGAGAGATACAGTACACAAACAAACTAGTCAATAGGTCGACAAGTAAAAACAACGGTTACATGCCGCCATTCCGACGTGCTGCCACTCCGACGTTCCGCCACTCAGAAATATCGGCACTCAGAAATATTGCCACTCAAAAAATCCCGCCAGTCCGATTTTCATAAGATCCGCCACTCCGAACTTGATTTGACTTCCAGTTCACGTTCAGGCAGCTGAACCTCGTTCAGACAGTCACAGGCACCTCTCTCAGATGCTGCTAAATGGGTTGCCTCGAATCCTCGAAATGATTGTGGAGCCCAACAAAATTAAAATAAAGACGTGTTGTTCAAAGATGTTGTTGGTGCTCCCTCTAACTCCACAATGTGCAAGATAGTAATAGGCTATGTGTCTCTATAGGCGGGTGCACAACGCACACACCCTGCTTAGAGAGCAGCGCACACACATGCTGACACGCCCGCGGGAACATAGCCTAATTCTGTTGTCCCTCCATGCGCCCTGCAGCTGTGTAAAATGTCATACGAAATAATTATAAATTCCAATAGGATAAGCTTGCCTGATTAACTGAAAACAAATAAACAATAACGAAAAAAATAATATCCTAACGAAAATAGAAGTCTAATCAAGTAAATAGCCTTCAGAAAGCATCAGTAAAAGCCCAGTTCTAATAGGCTACTGCTGCGCTGCTGAGACGCACAGTGTGCGACTGAAATGTCTGCACTTTTGTGCCATATTCCACAATATCCAAACTTCGGAATGGCGGATCCTTTAGAAAAAAGAGGAAGGGCCGACATTTCGAATAATGAAGGCAGGAATTTTCGTAATGGTGGGACCTATGAAAAAAAGGTGAAGGACCGCCAGTCCAAATAATGGAAGTTAACGTTCGGAGTGGCAGGGTTTCGGAAAGGCAGACAGTTACCAAAAACAACAAAAGATTAGCCTATTTCCCATCCCACCCAAACCAGCCATTTTGTGTCTAAAAGGCAGGAAGTAAAGCAAAGAAGATCCAGTTTGCTGTTCCTCCACTGCAGGGAAACATACAATTCATATCAGTGCAGGCTGTGTACTTTTTTTATATTGTCTTAATTCCTGCTTTTTAGACACAAAATGGCTGATTTGGGTGGGATGTGGAATCATGGATGTATTAAAAGAACTGGATAGGGGACGAGCCACGCCCACCCATGCATTGGGACGGAGGTTGCTCACTGGCGCATGAAGCCATCATGGGGGCTTTTTCTTCCTGGTTTTACTTCCTGACCATGCGGCCCAAGGCGAAGTGCGCATGTGTGCCATGACGTGTTTCATGACGTCTCCCACCCCTCCCACCGATGGATTGTATTACAAGAAGAAAATACCCCCGTATACGGCTCTTAGTGGCTTCTGAAGAAAAAATGCCCCATAAACAATTAGTTGATAATTAAAAGAGTCGTTTTATACTTTGAGTGACAAAATTCCCCTGGGTTTAACAGCTGCCGGGGGTCCCCATGCAAGTGGATGGGAATTTTCCTTTCTGGGCTGCATGGCGTCACGTGACTTGCAATACAGAGCTTCGCCACCATGTTCAATTGGCTTCACAGCCCAGCGCTATTCCTGGGGGCTTGTTTGGAATAGGTGTTTTCTCTCTCATTTTCTCTCTCAAACACAATCCAGAACATTAATTTAATACAACGCTTCATACCAAGCACTATCAGACGTATCTGTGGCATCCTGGGGGTGGGCTCTCCATGGGTGGGGAACACAGTGAAGAAGCAGATGTAGATGCCCTGATCCAACAATGTGACATTGGATAGCTGTATAGATCCATTGTTGTCTTTTATGCTCCCAATAAAACTGATTCGATCAACATAATTTCCATTTCCATTTCCATTGATAGGTGGTCCTGGTGGGCCAACCTTAGGAATGATGAAGAGGTTCACAGGATCTCCTTTGGTCTCCCTCTGCCAGGTAATCTGAGTCGTTTTCTCCTCTGTCTCAGTCAGGCTGCAGAGTAAGGAAACGTTCTGTCCCTGCACCGCAGTCTTGTCTCCTCCAAGCACCTTGATAGCTGCAAGGTGCATAAGATCTCAGGACATCAGGCAATCAGAAACATCCTATCATATCAGATGCAGAAACACACAAACCTTTACGTAAACAAACACATTTTCAGGGAACACAGTGGAGTCTGCACTCCACCCAAGTATTTATGATGGTGGAAGTGAATTAGGGGATCATGCATTCAAATAACTACCGCAACACATACTTCATTTACATTGCATTTCCATGTATGCATAGAATTTAAAAAAGGGGATAGTGGGAGGGGAGGGTGGAAGCGGGGGTCTCTAATGCAAATGGAACATGATGACTGCCTGTAAACTGGAAAGACCCCGAAGGGCTCAAAACGACAAAAACGTGAATTCCACGGGATCAGCTTGCTTAATTGAGTTTACAGTTTACAATTTTGCTCGGTATTGGAAAGTACGCACTATTTGGGAGTGCCAGGGCACCCATCCCATGGATAACAACATTGGCTGCGTTTCCCAACAAAGAAGCTTCTTAAGAGTTAAGAAATAAATACGGTAAATACGGTCCACTTGTCGTTGCTACCGCCGCACGCCGACACTGGCCTGGGTGGGCAGAGTCAGCATTAGCTACTTTCCCTGGGAAAGAGTTGCCAACACTGCTTCGAATTACCGTTACTAGTGCAAGCGCATCAGCAGATTCAACAGTTTTCATTGACAAAAACTAGACTAAAATGTGAACAGTTTTCATTGACTAAAACTAGACTAAAATACTTATGGTTTTATTTGACTAAGCTGAGACTAAAATGCTCAAACTTTTAGTCGACTAAAACTTGACTAAATAAAAACAGGATGAGGTTGACTAAATATGACAAAGACTAACAAGGGCATTTAACACGGGACTAAGACTAAGACTAAATAAAAAAATAGCCGACAAAATTAACACTACTCTAACTACATGCTTATTTGCGGGCTGTATTCTAAAGCGTTACCGTAACCATACATGGAGGGGAGATTTTCAAGTCTTCCCCAATTTTAAACACTAAAGGGTGCATGAAAGAAAGGAAAAAGGGAAAAACACAAGAGGAACAGTGGACACAAGTATCTCCTTTTGCCTGACGCGGCTGGATCTGCCAGTGTTTCGTCATTAAGAAGGTGTTAAGAATGCCCCAGACCCTTCTTACAAAACCTTCTTAACGAAAGATCATCTTAGCGTTAAGAAGCTTTTGGGAAACGCAGCCTTCTTAACGAAAGATCATCTTAGGCTAAGAAGCAATCGGGAAACGCGTTGGCTTCTACGGGAGCCTTAAGAAGGGTCAAAGAAGCTTCTTAGCGCTAAGAAGCTTTTGGGAAACGCAGCCATTCTCTCGGAGGTGGGTACAGTTTTATTGTGATTGATAGCGTGTATAATATCGCGTGCACTGCAGCCACGGCGTTGTCGGCAAGTCGGCGTTGCAGTGGCTGTAGGGACTGCGCACCAGTCTCGCGACGCGTTGAGGCTAGGGATCAGCTTGCTTAAAAATAGCAGGAAAACAAATAAAGGCAAAATTGCATCCAGGTAATAACGTCACCGTCAGTGATGGGCAAGCTACTTGGAAAATGTAGTAAGCTAAGCTATCAGTTACTCTTGATTAAATATAGCTAAACTACATTGAAGCTATCCCCAGAGAAATGTAGCAAGCTAACCTACGAGCAACATGGCAAAAGCAGCTTGCTACATCAAAGCTACTTTTTTTCTCACAATCAACTTCATGTCAAAGAACAACTTTCCACCAAACAAATAGGCAGGCAAAAAGAAATCTCATTTTGATTGTTTATAAAACACACTGAAACTCTCACTGGCACAATATTCAAAAACAGACAATAAAACCTGAACGTCTTCTTCATCACTGCCAGTGGCTCCCTGTGGCTCTGTCGCAAGTTTGTTGCTGATGTGACTTCGCCAGCACATGACATATTTTGCCCTACCCTTAACCAATCGTCAGTCTTCATTGCCTAAACCAACCCAATCAGAGGCAGAGTAGTGCTCTTGCTGCAAGAGAGGCAAGGATGCTAAAAAGGGTTAGGATGAGACAACAACACTTGTTGTCCGTCATAATGGAACTGGAAGTGCTTTATTGGCTACACAGGCACACTTGACATATGCAATGTCTCCTCCTGTTTAATCCAAACCGCAGCAGAAATCTCCACTGCGTGCTTTGCTCATGGATTTTCTCTGGCGAGTAGCTTGTAGCTTTTGCGGGAAGCTACAAGCTACTTGGGTCTATAAATAGCTTAGCTACTGAAAAAGCTACTTGGTTCAAAAGTAGTGAAGTTACCACCAAGCTACTGAGAAATGTAGTTATCGTGCGTTCATTTATCGCAAAAGAACTGGGATGTGGAGGCTAAATTACGTCACATCCGTTTTGTTAGCATTCCATTTGCAGAAAAGTTGAGCTGGGAAGTTCACTGTTTGTTCACTGGTCAGATCCACTCGCTAGCCAGGCTAGCCATTGTTAGCAATAACAGTTGATACAAGGCATTTCGTGGCATTTTGCGCATACAAACACTGCAGCCTCATGTGCACACAGATAGAAGTAGGCCATGCAGTGTGTACAGCTGATTTAATGAGACACAAACAAGACAGAAGTGCTAAATAGCATTTATAAGATTATAACTACTGTTGTTGCGCGGATCAGCCATCTTGGATTTTTTAAGTCGGGGCTGCTGAGGCTCCTACGAGTTTGGAATGGGAAATACCAGCTCTAGTGACGTCACGTCCCAGCTCATGAACTTTGAACCGGTAAGATTAACAGTTCCCAGTTATAAAGGAATGCACAAGCTATGTAGGGGGACATCTCGGCATTCCGAAATGTCGGCACTCCGAAATACCGGCATTCCGTCAAAACCATGGATTTGGAGCACCGCTCCTTCTTCTTCTCTGATCTGAAGCAACTCGGAACAACAACTCACTGTTTACTCACTAATGCCCCCCACACTTCCGCAATGGTATTGCACCTCCGTTTCTGCACAAATGCAGAAATGGGAGGTGCAATACCATTTCGGAAGTGTGGGGGGCATTGTTGAGTAAACAGTGAGTCGTTGTTCCGGGTTGCTCCAGATATATGGTTTTCGGTTTTTGAGCGACAGAAAAGTGGATTTTATGCAACATTTTGGATGCAACAACTAGGTGTTATTAAAAGAAGAGGATGTTGGACATCGGATAGCGTCTTCACTTCACGTGAAGACTCAGGTAGGAGCAGGGCATTTTAGACCCAGACGTGAAAATGGCTAAATCTAAAATGTGAAATGCGTTGCATTCGCCGGGCGCTAATGCGCTCAGTATGAGCCAGAAGCGTCCGGCGAGCGGGGTAACCCTCACCCTAACCCTAACCCGGGGGACCGGCTGGAGCTAACCTCTCCCAGCCCCCACTAGGGCTGCCAACATTCCATCCCAGCTATACGGGACGGTCGGACCAACCCCCCCCCCCCCCCCCCCCCCCTATGATATTTAAAAAAAATTACATTCAACTCTAAAAAATGTGTTATGTTATTCCCTTTACAGTGTTTATTTTCTGTTTTCATTACTAGCTGTTATTGCCATTTCCCTTGATAGAGAAACATTTCACATAATATTGAAAGGTTTGAAAATGTGACTTTGAAAATAATCACACACCAAAGAAGATGGCATAACTGCTGAACTGCTAAATTTTATTTAGCCAGTCACTTTCTCCCCCGTGGCTGACTAAAGAGTGTGCAGAAGGCTCGTGACACTTCTCCCCGCTATGTAGCTTCACTACTTGTAGCAAGCTACTGCCCAACACTGGTTACCGTCATCTGTGGACACCATCACAGCAATCAGCAGCAGCCAGATAGGCGACATTGCTTGCTCAGCCTCAGTTGCACTTGCTGTTTACTGGGTGACCATACGTCCTCTTTTGCCCGGACATGTCCTCTTTTCACGTCCTGTCCGGGGTGTCCGGGGGGGTTATTAAAAATGTCCGGGTTTTCACAGGACCATTAGGCATAACGGTGCTCGTTTGAGATGAGCAAATTCTGCGCAGATTCGACCAGCGCCTTGCTTGCCCCGTTGCATGATGCATCTGTGTTCTGTGAGCGAATATAAGAGCTAGCGAATATAAGAAGTTCCGGTGAGATTTTTCAAACAATTTCAAAGTAAAAGAACGATTCTGCACAATTATAGAGCAGACAGGGGCGATTGAAAAATCATTATTTTCCACATTAAACTAATAAACTAAGCATTTAAATGAAGCTATATAATACAAATGATGTTTATGTATGACAATAACTGTTTCAATAACATTGAGAACGTTCTTCTCATTATCTTAATAGATAAAAGCTGTTCACTGGAGTGCATAGCCTTTACAAATTGGACACTGGACAGGTTTGTGTTCAAAGTGGGAGCTTGCCAAACATATGCACGCGCTCTGATAGACCTCCTCTGTGACATCACACTGTCAGCTAACCTGGGGAGGGGTAAAAACAACCATGCCAGGCCATCAAACCCACCCAGAGCCCAGAGGTCATATTGTCATTTCTGGAGTAATATTGAACACTGTACACCCCTAGTGGCAGCACAAACGATGTATGCACGCGCTCTAATAGACCTCCTCTGTGACATCACACTGTCAGCTAACCTGGGGAGGGGTAAAAACAACCATGCCAGGCCATCAAACCCACCCAGAGCCCAGAGGTCATATTGTCATTTCTGGAGTAATATTGAACACTGTACACCCCTAGTGGCAGCACAAACGATGTATGCACGCGCTCTAATAGACCTCCTCTGTGACATCACACTGTCAGCTAACCTGGGGAGGGGTAAAAACAACCATGCCAGGCCATCAAACCCACCCAGAGCCCAGAGGTCATATTGTCATTTCTGGAGTAATATTGAACACTGTACACCCCTAGTGGCAGCACAAACGATGTATGCACGCGCTCTAATAGACCTCCTCTGTGACATCACACTGTCAGCTAACCTGGGGAGGGGTAAAAACAACCATGCCAGGCCGTCAAACCCACCCAGAGCCCAGAGGTCACTCATATTGTCATTTCTGGAGTAATATTGAACACTGTACACCCCTAGTGGCAGCACAAACGATGTATGCACGCGCTCTAATAGACCTCCTCTGTGACATCACACTGTCAGCTAACCTGGGGAGGGGTAAAAACAACCATGCCAGGCCATCAAACCCACCCAGAGCCCAGAGGTCATATTGTCATTTCTGGAGTAATATTGAACACTGTACACCCCTAGTGGCAGCACAAACGATGTATGCACGCGCTCTAATAGACCTCCTCTGTGACATCACACTGTCAGCTAACCTGGGGAGGGGTAAAAACAACCATGCCAGGCCGTCAAACCCACCCAGAGCCCAGAGGTCACTCATATTGTCATTTCTGGAGTAATATTGAACACTGTACACCCCTAGTGGCAGCACAAACGATGTATGCACGCGCTCTAATAGACCTCCTCTGTGACATCACACTGTCAGCTAACCTGGGGAGGGGTAAAAACAACCATGCCAGGCCATCAAACCCACCCAGAGCCCAGAGGTCATATTGTCATTTCTGGAGTAATATTGAACACTGTACACCCCTAGTGGCAGCACAAACGATGTATGCACGCGCTCTAATAGACCTCCTCTGTGACATCACACTGTCAGCTAACCTGGGGAGGGGTAAAAACAACCATGCCAGGCCATCAAACCCACCCAGAGCCCAGAGGTCATATTGTCATTTCTGGAGTAATATTGAACACTGTACACCCCTAGTGGCAGCACAAACGATGTATGCACGCGCTCTAATAGACCTCCTCTGTGACATCACACTGTCAGCTAACCTGGGGAGGGGTAAAAACAACCATGCCAGGCCGTCAAACCCACCCAGAGCCCAGAGGTCACTCATATTGTCATTTCTGGAGTAATATTGAACACTGTACACCCCTAGTGGCAGCACAAACGATGTATGCACGCGCTCTAATAGACCTCCTCTGTGACATCACACTGTCAGCTAACCTGGGGAGGGGTAAAAACAACCATGCCAGGCCATCAAACCCACCCAGAGCCCAGAGGTCATATTGTCATTTCTGGAGTAATATTGAACACTGTACACCCCTAGTGGCAGCACAAACGATGTATGCACGCGCTCTAATAGACCTCCTCTGTGACATCACACTGTCAGCTAACCTGGGGAGGGGTAAAAACAACCATGCCAGGCCGTCAAACCCACCCAGAGCCCAGAGGTCACTCATATTGTCATTTCTGGAGTAATATTGAACACTGTACACCCCTAGTGGCAGCACAAACGATGTATGCACGCGCTCTAATAGACCTCCTCTGTGACATCACACTGTCAGCTAACCTGGGGAGGGGTAAAAACAACCATGCCAGGCCATCAAACCCACCCAGAGCCCAGAGGTCATATTGTCATTTCTGGAGTAATATTGAACACTGTACACCCCTAGTGGCAGCACAAACGATGTATGCACGCGCTCTAATAGACCTCCTCTGTGACATCACACTGTCAGCTAACCTGGGGAGGGGTAAAAACAACCATGCCAGGCCGTCAAACCCACCCAGAGCCCAGAGGTCACTCATATTGTCATTTCTGGAGTAATATTGAACACTGTACACCCCTAGTGGCAGCACAAACGATGTATGCACGCGCTCTAATAGACCTCCTCTGTGACATCACACTGTCAGCTAACCTGGGGAGGGGTAAAAACAACCATGCCAGGCCATCAAACCCACCCAGAGCCCAGAGGTCATATTGTCATTTCTGGAGTAATATTGAACACTGTACACCCCTAGTGGCAGCACAAACGATGTATGCACGCGCTCTAATAGACCTCCTCTGTGACATCACACTGTCAGCTAACCTGGGGAGGGGTAAAAACAACCATGCCAGGCCATCAAACCCACCCAGAGCCCAGAGGTCACTCATATTGTCATTTCTGGAGTAATATTGAACACTGTACACCCCTAGTGGCAGCACAAACGATGTATGCACGCGCTCTAATAGACCTCCTCTGTGACATCACACTGTCAGCTAACCTGGGGAGGGGTAAAAACAACCATGCCAGGCCATCAAACCCACCCAGAGCCCAGAGGTCATATTGTCATTTCTGGAGTAATATTGAACACTGTACACCCCTAGTGGCAGCACAAACGATGTATGCACGCGCTCTAATAGACCTCCTCTGTGACATCACACTGTCAGCTAACCTGGGGAGGGGTAAAAACAACCATGCCAGGCCGTCAAACCCACCCAGAGCCCAGAGGTCACTCATATTGTCATTTCTGGAGTAATATTGAACACTGTACACCCCTAGTGGCAGCACAAACGATGTATGCACGCGCTCTAATAGACCTCCTCTGTGACATCACACTGTCAGCTAACCTGGGGAGGGGTAAAAACAACCATGCCAGGCCATCAAACCCACCCAGAAGCTATTGCCTATGTATATGCACAGAAAATATACATTTCTATTTGAAACAGAAAGATTTAATCAATTAAAAATAAATAGCACAGTCAAATGAATACCAAATAAAACAAACTCTGTTTTCTATATACCAACAGACAGGGTTGTGATAATGCAGTGCATACTCTGAATCATATTCCTGATCTGATTTGTTGAATTTTCTGATATGTACAATTTCACAAGTACCGGTATACAGATATTGTATTGACACTGTTTTGCTATGACACATGGTGTGGGCTATAGGCAGCCTATTAACTGAGTGACGTGCAAAAGAGCATAATATATCAATAGACAGGGTTATGTGAATGAAGTGGATACTCAATGTATCACATTATTATACATAGAGTAATGCAAAAATACTGACATATCAATAATGAAAGAAACACATTACTGTAAAAGTTCAAAGCATCTGAATAAACAAAAGAGCAATTCAAAAATGTGCAAGGATCAGTCTACAGCAAAGATGCTATTAACTAATGAAAAATACATATGTCCAAAATATACAAAGACTTAAAAAAAAAATCCAAAGTAAAAAGTAAACAAAGCCAAAATGACGTTCCCTCCTGGTGTCTTTTGAAAATGTCGGTTGGGGTCCCTTGCATCCTCCATTTGTGCCGTTCTCCTACAACATAGACACAACAGAGCCTTTTAGGTAGTTTGTCCAAGGTAAGCCAGTACATGCTTAAACTATGTACTCAGAGAAGTAACTTTCCCTCTGACAACTCATACATAAAACACTCTCGCTTTCCACTCTCGCTTTCGAAAGTGTTGAGGCTCACATCAAACAGAACGGCTTTGGAAAACAAACAAGTGAAAATACCACAGCTGTTGCCATCATTTTGTGGTATGAAGTTGGGACATCTGTGATAACATTCATATCTAAATGTGATACCCGTACTTCTACCGTGCAATGCAAAGTACTGTAAGGCTAAGTACCTTTGCAGTGGATAGAATACCTTAACCAGCTCCTGTTCATACACACGTAGTGAATCCATTATCACAACATCTAATACTATGCCATTATCCTTCACTGTCTTATTGGTGAAATCTATGACGATGGATCCCCAATGGGACTTTGCATGGACGGGCAATATCACCAACTCAAAGTTCCACCAATTAAGTGATGCTCGTGGTACATCTGGGAGAACACTAATGTCATCACACCAAAGACTCCTTAACTCTTGGCTTACAAAAGTGCTGTGACAAATGTGTGCCATTTTGTCAACACTAGAGAGCAAGAGCTGATGGTACACATCGATCGTCCAATCACTCAGCCACCCACCATTCCTCACACTAGCAATGTCTTCAGCAGAAAGACGTGATGTACCTGTATGAGTGTTCACTAGCTTTGGAACATGTCTCATTTGTGTCTCACTTGTCTGCTTTTGTTGTTTGCATCTATCTGTGCATTTATGTTTTTGTCCAACCTGCTGAAAGTTGATGTGTTTCACACTCTTAGTTTTCTCGTATGACACAAAAAAGAAACTAGCTGTGGTCAGTATTTTCTGCATCAGCTCAAAGCTATAGCCTACTGTGTCATTCGATACCTTTGTCATGATATGCCATTCCTGGTCTTTACAGGTGTACAATGACACATATGGTGGCTTGTCAAAAAATGCACAAACACTGGACACAGCATAATCATTTTGGTTGTACAGACAGGAGAGAGTGAACGTTTTGGGAATGTCTATGCCGGCTTTTAACAAGATAAGTAAAGACTGTGGGCTGTGGATTACTTTACAGGCTGATGATCTGATTTCATGCTTACATGTTTTGCATTGGCCATATTGCACATGGAATTCTTGTGCCAGTGTGTCCAAGATGCCTTTTTGTGAAACCTCATGTGGCTGCACTATGAGTTGTGACATGGTCTTACTAGATGGTACGGCCTGGTCACCACATTGACTACAAAGATAGCGACTGAGACTTTTAAGACACAGCAGGTCATTTCCAAGGAAAGAAGCCCCAAGGGTGTCTTTCACAAAGCTGTTTAACATGGTGCATACTTCTGTCATAGAAAATCGCTGAGAAACTAATGATACCAAATCATTATTGACTACATTGGTTTTCTCAAGCGCTATTGTAAACAATGCTGGGGACTCCACCGCTGCTGCTGCAAGCCTTGTGTGGCATTTTTGGAAAGCAGATGTAGTTTTTAGAAATGTTAGGATTGGTATGGCCTCACACATATTGTGATTTGGTCTTTCAATGGAGAAAACATGAACATCCGCATCATGATCATAAAATGGATGAGAGTTGACCTTAGAGAGAGTGCCCGCTATTACTGGGAGGGCCGAATCAATATCTTCCAAATTAAGTGCACCATTAAGTGGTGCATCATTACATTTGGCATAGAAAAATATGTACCCATTCTTGCTTGCCTGTTGCTTTGCGTTTGCTGTTGTTATGATGCATATTGTACCATCATCTGCTTTAATTACAACATGGGCATAAAGCAAATGTGCCCAGAAGTGTCCGGCTTTGGCCACAGAGCCTCTATGACAAATAATAGAGCACAACTTATACTTAATTTTACTGCTGTCACCAATGGGGATTTCAATTACATCAGATGGGGCTACAGGAGTATGCAGTACCCTGCCACCATTATCAACACGTGACACAGAAAGAGTAATTACATCAGGAGCAGCAATCCAAGATGTTTGTCTCTTTGTTGTTGAACCACATTCTCTACATCTCTGTGGACCTTCACCTTCCATGATTGCGTGTTCGAAAAGAGACCTGAGAGACTCACTCGTCTGTGGCAGGGGTAATTCAAAGACTTTGGGTGCGTCAGGGAAGCTGTCCACACCAAATGCACACTTTTCACATCTGTCTGTATGTTTAGCACTCACTGTTGTTTGGACACCACACATATTTAACCAAATTAATAGTTTGTGTATCAAATCGAGTGGGTCATTGTGCTTTGACAAGGACAACCCTCGGATGCATGACACTAATTCTTGAGTGACACCATGTATTGTTTTAGCATCAAATGTCTGCCCTGGATTTTCAAAAACCGCATGAATGAGAGCTGCTAAATTCCGTGGCATAGATGACATCGCCACCATAACATCAGGTGTCAACCGTTTAAATTGATCTTGTACAACTTCTAGATGCAGTATGGACTGTAGGGTTGCATTTAACCAACAATTATTCTCATTATTTGCAAACCTGCATATGGTCTTACATATGTCCTTACTTGTGCCTGGCTTTAGCTTATTAGATACATGGGCAATATTATGGCATACTTTCTGAGTAGCATTCTGCTTTGTTTTGTCTGTCACACTTGCTGAGCTTATGTTGTCATTTTGTGAGAATATCTTTGAATATACTGGTGGCCGTTGTTGATAAGAGCGTTTAAGTTGTTTGGGGACTTTTTTCTTTTTGTTCCACATTTCTTCAGGTGGCTGATGGACACACTGTGGTTGTGGAATCGTGTAGGTTATTTTGTCACAGAAATCTTTGGCTGACTGGTTGTATAATGAGGATATGTGCTTTATAGATTCATCAAGCCTGTGTTTCTCATTTTGTAAAAGCAACACTTTTACGTTTTTGAACATTGCCTCACTAATACTAGTACTTTTCTTACAGTTGTTCATTTTTTCACTATATTCTGGAGAGAATCTCCGCAAATCACCTGAGAGGAGATCTGACCAAATCGGAATCGTTGGTAGGAAGTTTGAGAACAATTTCTTTAAAATAGTTTCTCCATGGTAAATATTTTCACCTGTGCTATCTGTGGTTTTAATGACATCATTGGCTTTTGCCCTTTGTCTTTCAAAATAAGCTTTGAAGGGAGATGTACTTTTCAAGTCAAAAATATCATCAGGCACAGTGTCATGTGAAGCATATTGTCTGCCATGCTCTGTTCCTTCCTTTGGGAGTTCCTGTGTTTCAGCGTCAAGGCTGGCAAGACTCTTTTCCACCTTTTTCGAGTTGCTTTTGCTACCAAGTACAATACAAGCATTATAGACGATCTTTTTGGCTATTTTTAGTGTTGTGGCATTCAGTAAAACACTGAAGATATACATAGCTGACGTATACCTTTTATCTCTGGTAATGTACTGTGCTTTGCAAATGTGACTTGCCTGTCTCATCAGATGACTTTTGCATGCCCTTATGGTACAGAAATCCAAATCTTTCGGATCTGCCTTTCCTGTCACTATTCGCCAGCAACGTAACAAGTACATGCTCATGCTGTCTTTATTGAATATATGCATACTTGCTTTCAAAAGCACTATGGACCTGTCACTATTCATCTGAATAGGTGTTGTGTTGTAGCCAAATATCTCCTTCTCTTTGCACCTCAATTCGGTGAGGAGTTCTTCAACAGCAGTTTGGGTATGTTGTTCACTGATCATAAATGCCACAGGAGTTGAAACCGATGAAGCTGACGAACTGACTACAATCTCATAATACAGAATCCTTTTCTGTGTTAGTTTAGTCTTAATGATTCCACCAGTGGCATCCCATGAGGCAGCACTGTCCTTAATCGCACTGTGCCACAGTCTAATTCCTGCTTCACTAAAACATATAACCTTGAGGGGAGTAACTTTAATAAGTTGAATGAATCCTTTTATAACTGCACTATTCTTGTCTTCACCTTCCAAATGTTGTTTCAGTAGGCACAGTGCTGTAATCTCATCTTCATGCAGCCAGTTCTGTTTACGTTGTTCATGTTTTACTTTTCTGTACAAAGACGTGTCTTTCCCGACTCCACTTCGATTACCTGCTGCTAAGGACCTGGGATCTGCATGTTCTAATGCACTGATGTAAGCACTATATCCAGATGCGTTCTTCATTAATCTCCCTAAGTCCTCACGCTCTGGGCCTCTAACGTATCTAGCTCTCAATTTGTCCTTTGTGTGATATATGTCACCTGTGTAAACTACATGAAATATGCCTTCTTCTAGTGAAGGGAGAACTATTTTGAAAGTCATCTTACATGTGTTATGCCTGCAGGAGCCATTAACGGTGAGACATGGCTTGTTTGTTTTCCTAACCGATGCAGAAGAGAAATAGTGACTATTAAAACGTATTATACAGTAAGGATTTGATTCCTTGACTTTGCTTGCAAATAGCCCTTCCCATCTATACTTCTTGAAAGTTTTACTTCCTTTATCTCTACTGGAGTGAAACATATCCCATTCAGAAGCCTGCAAAGTAAAGGTGGAAGGGCCTATGGCAGAATGTCTGAAGGGTCCTAATGTTGCCTCCGGTCCCATGACACACTGAACAGTACTCTCATCTAGAGGCTGCCTTTGTATGTCATCCTCTTCAAGCTCATTAAATTTACACTCACATCCTATGTTAGGCTGACCCACGGCAGTTTGATCAACAGACACATCAAGCTGTTCATCTACAGGGCTCTCGTGAAGTACAGGGCATATATCTATTTCACTTTCCACAATAAGCTGTTCATCTAAAGGGCCCTCATCAAGTACAGGGCATCGATCTGTTTCACCTTGCAGAATATGCTGTTCATCTACATGGCTGTCTTGCACTACCAACCTTTCCTCTGCTCTACGCTGCTCAACAAGCGGCTCAACTAGCGGTTGATGCTGCACATTAACATGCTCTCCCTGCACACGCCTAGCTTTTTCTGCAAATAAAATGCCCTGGGACAATGTCTCATGTTTGCAAGTTCTGGCTAAACATGCATAATTAAGGGTGTCAAAGTCTCTACTTTGTGAAACCCCTACACATTCCATATGATACCAGTTTCCACAGAGATCACATGCAAGCATCGCTTTGTTGGGGTTATTTGGAGTTTGGCAAATGCAATAGACCGCTCTTTTACTTGGCCTCACCCACTCATCTCCTAGTGGATGTGTGGCATGTCTTTTGTTCACACGCATTTTTATGGGTGTAGCAGATATATTAACTTGTATAATCTCTTCATCTAGCTTGTCAGCATTGTCTGAATATACACTAATATGTTTCTTGTCTGTGGTCAAGGTATCACCAATATTTGGACATTCACTATTGTCATCCACATTCTGTATGTGTTGGCTTTTACCAATATCAACTAAACAGGCACTTGTAACATGACTAGTATTCACGAAGCTACTGGTGTCCACACATGCAAGTATGCCTGGATCTTTGTTTTTTTGTGGCTGGTTCACATGACTATTTTGGTGTCCCTGATCAAACGTAAGATGATGCTTTTTCACATCACCTCTATTCTCGTTCCAAATTCTATTAAGCAATTTAATAGAATTCATCTTTCTTTCCTTTGAACTAATTGGCCAATCAAGCATTATTGCAACATCTGTCCAGAAGCTGCCATTTAATTTTGTATGTTGTTTTTGCACAGCATGTATTGTTTTAGCAATCTGTAGAAAATCCAATTCTTGTCTCCTTTTACCTTTGACTTTACCTTTGACTTTACCTTTGACCTTACCTTTGACTTTACCTTTGACCTTACCTTTGACTTTACCTTTGACTTTCCCAGCAACACATTTGCTGCCACCACATAATTTCAATCTGCTCCTATCTGTAAGATTTGTGACTTTGACGTTCTTGTCACTGGCAATATCACTAACACTTCCTCTCTTCTCTTCATTGGTTTCCTGAACCTCTCCTCCCTCTCCAACTCTAACTGCTTTGCCTCTCTCCCCCTGCCTGTCTCTGCCTCTCCCTTCGTCCCCGTCTCCCTTCCCATCCTTGCTCTTTCGTATCTGCACCACATCTACCACTTCTATTGAGACCAAGCCATGGCAGCTGCCCCGACCCAAATCCCCAGCACTTAGCTTTTCAATGAATGGGGACGGCTTCTTCTTCCTCCATCTTACCCTCTGTCGCAGTGAAGGGACAGGGACATCATGAACAGGTGCTGGTGAGACCCGGTAGCAGGAGGGAGAACAGAGAACAGCAACAGAACCCACGCAGACAACAGCATCCTTAAATAGACATAAAACAGCATTAGCATTTCATATATAATTCAAACGGATTACATAGAATAGTGTGACAGACTTGCATGAGAAGCAAACATACCTTCAGCTTCTGTTCAGCCACTGACGGTTGTTGTGGCCTGTCCAGGTTCTCCCCGTTTCGTCCTGGGAACAGACATTTTGAAAAGAGGAAATGTTAGAAAATGCAATCACTAACAGGCGAATACACACAACAGCAAAATTACAATGCCTATACGGGGGACTCACCATGGCGAGCAGGAGTGGGATAACTTCTAGGACCTGGTTTCCTTGCTGGGGTGCTGGGCTGGCGTGGAGGAGCTGGTTGCATCTTTTGACGGTGACGAGGTGAAGTGCGCACTCGGTGCTGGTTGACTGGCTCTTTCACATGCAGAACTCTGTATGATGCTTGCCAGATGAGATCTCTCAGGACAGGCATGCCAAAGTCATCACTGAGGTGGACTCTGTCCTGGCACCACAGGAAGCTAGTGGAGAACCAGTAATCAGTTAGGATTGATTGATTGATTAATTTATTAAAGTGTCATGCACCGATCATGCCCAACCCAAGACACACAACAAAATAAAACAATACAGCATTGATACAGTGGTACATTTAAATAAAAACAGGTCACAGGTCAGCGTACTGCTCAGACAGCAGTACAGAGCAATATATCAATTACTAAACAAAAAGTTTTGTCTTTGCTCCCATGCCTGACAAATAAACTCTGCTGTGGGGAAGGTCGCTTTTTTAAACCACAGCTCAAGTTTCTCATAATTGTCCAATTCAAATAAGTCAGCATAAATGGAGGACATTTGACTAAAGAGTACTTCCCTTGCGCCATCATAAGCAGTACTGTAGAACAAGAAATTAATTTTGTTTTCAATTTCGCGTAATTCACATACTAAACAGAGTCTATCTTCTTCAGGGGTTGCGTTAAACCTACCAGTCTCTAGTGCTAATGGAAGAGTTCCAGAGCACAGTTGAGCACACAGGGATCTTTTTTGTCTGTTCAAATCAAACTTCACATAGTGACACCGTAACTGTCTTTTATGAGACGATAAGTTCTTAATTGTGGTTTATACCATAAGTTGACAGACAATTTATCTTTATACAAACAGAACATATTACTCATAGTCTCTCGGGTGTCACAAAGTCCGACACCGGACAGACACATGAGTTATACAGTTGTGTGTAAGTATGAAAACCCAGATTGCCACAGTGTTTAACTTTGTTCAATACAGAACCCAGTGCTCTGCCCGCTGATTGAGATAGGACATTGACACCCTCTTTAAAGGTCATTATGTTCGTTAAGAAATGTATGACATAAAACATGTCACTTTTACACAAGCTGCAGTATTCTCTTACCTCTCTGAGTGAGGGAAGTTTCTTTCTGTAGACAGGTAGCGTACCCCCATCCGAGCAGATACTCTGTGATACTCATCCTTCAGGTGTTGTTGGTACTCCAGGCATATGTCCTTATCCTCAACATCAAACCGACGGAGGGGGAAGTCCAGAACAAAGACCTATAAAACAAAAACAAAAATAAAATATATATAAATAATATATATATATATATATATATATACCATGTATATTGATTGTTTAGACACTAGGATTTTCTTTTATTTCTGTATTTGATATGTACTATGTGCGGCGCAGGGACTACAGATGCAAATTAGCTCTTAGCTATCTCTGGTGCAATATGTTTATTGTGTACTGTCCCTGCTCAAATAAACAATAAAGATATATATATATATATATATATATATATATATATATATATATATATATATATATATATATATATATTGTTTATTTGAGCATTATACATACATTATTATTATACATACATTATACATACATTATTATACAGTCTGCACAGAAAGAGACGTTATGTATGTGGTCACATTTCAGTAGATGTGATTGTATACCTTTGGCCACTTGTACAAAGCTGTGCGAAGAAGACCCTCGAACGCTTTGGCAGCATGGTCGATTGTGAGACTTGACGTCAGGTTGTTGCTTGGTGCCAGGATGCAGACAACATCAGGTGGGCAAGGCAGGTCTCTAGCATGGCATATCTCCTTTCTGAGGTCATCAGCATCTCCAGATGGAGTTGACATGAAGCCAAACGTCAGCCTGCCGGATGGCATGTCCACAACACCATCGACCAGAGAGCGTAGGTGGGAGTCTCCAATCACCAGGACGAACTGTGCACAAAAAAAAACAGTCAAGACCCATTTTGAATGCAACGACACAGGGGTGTACAGTGTTCAATATTTGTCCAGAAATGACAATATGAGTGGCACACAACACATCATCACATCATTCAGGAGAGGATTTGTGACTCTTGCTGTTGACAACTGTATAAAGACATGTTATAATGACAATAACAATAATAACATTGAAACAACACATTGAAAGTAAGTTCAAGTCAGACCCATATGAGCATTTTTTAACTTTCAAATATTGAAATTGACAATTGTTAATTTTCCTAGCCATGCCTATGAGACCAAATATCCCACCTCTTTCTCCTTGATCACATCCTCCGATGGAATGAGTGTCCGATGACACTTGCCTGTGATCTTTGACCGTGGCCACTGCTGGACTTTGTGACGCTTTCCGTAAGATGCCATCACTGTGAAAAATAAGAAGAAATATGAATATTTGAGTGGCCCCACTAACAAAAGTTGCTGCTGGAAACCTGCTTATTGATGATGGTCATTGGACGGTGTTATCGCCACACACACAAGAAACATTAGTAAAAAGTACAAAATGTCTATAAAGCATTATGAGCAAATTCATAAGGCTTTATAACAATAACAAGTCTTATAAAGCCTTATAAATGCATTATAATGCCTTGTGATAATGGCTTATAGACATGCCCTTCATAGAAAGTGTTACCGTAATGACATCTGAAACCTAAATGTTAATCTAAATGTAATATTTTTCTCTTTTCTGAAACAAAAATAAATAATGTATGTGCATAACCAATGGTTGCTATGTGTTAGAATGTGAGAAATATATAAACAAAAAAGTATTATTGTGTTTCACCTTTCTCCATAGCACAGAAATTAGACATTTGCTGGAGGCCAGTTTCTGACATGAGCAGAATATCTGTACTGTTAGCCAACATGCAAACTGAATGAAGAAATACCTGACACCAAAATATGCCAGTATGTTTGATAGATACAGCAGATTTTGGCAATGGTAGTCACACACAAGAAAGCCACAAATGTCTTACCTTACTCCAGGAGATCTGACCTGAATGTGGCAAAGTAAACTCATTTTAAGCAAACTGGATGACACACCTTGTTCCTGTGAGGGCGAATCAGAGCTGGGCAATGCTAATTTGAATCATTTACAGGTCACTTCATCCCTGGCAGAGAAGACAAAAACATTCCATCACTTATGTAGAGACAATAGTAGCCTAAATTAGGCAACTGTTGTCACCTGGTCACGGGGCCAGGTGTAGAAGAGGGGGTAATGTTATACTCCCTCTGATAAAGGTTACACTTTATAAGAACGTTCATCTACTATAAGCCATTTATAAGCAGATAGTTAAAGGGAAATATTCCATAGATCAAATGAGAATAGTGTTTAAAAGTGTTTTAAAGTGTGTTAACTATTCTGGATGTGTCTGGAAACAGCATAATTGTGGCTCTCACTAACCCAGTCAAGAGCTGCACTCGATATACGTCCAGTCTCAGGGCACATTGGCTTAAAAGCCTGCATATGAATTTATTTTAATGTTTCTTTATTTGACCAGTTGTTTTTTAAAGTGAAATGTATATTTTTTATGTTATTTGTGTGTATCTATGTATTTATGTATGTATGTTTTTTCTATGGACCGTGAGTCTGCAATAAAGCAATCAATCAATCATCAGGTTTCTTTATTTTTTCCAAATATCTTTTATTGAATAGTCTTATGTACAAACAAGTGAACATAATACATAGATAGACGAGGCAGTGTCAGAGGGGAAGCCTATAGGCAGTCACTCAATAAGACTAAACACATGACTATGTATGACAGTCATAGCTTGCACTTCATGTACAGTGTCAGACACATACAAATACCTGGACAGTACAAACAAGTAGTTATTCAATCAAACAAACAAACCAAAGCGCACACCCACACACACACACACACACACACACACACACACACACACACACACACACACACACATACATACATACATACACACACACACACACACACACACACACACACACACACACACACACACACACACACACACAGAGACAAAACCAAAAAGGTATTATATAAAAAAATATGAGAAACAGTCTGTACAGAAATTGCATAGGCCTATATACAGAATGGCAGAACTCACAATCTAGTTTAGAGTTAATTTAATGACGCACAGCAGTATAATACAGATGTTTCAGCCTAATGAGGCTTTCTTCTGGGAAGATCAGTTATATATGGTCAGTTATATTTCTTGATCAAATGAGAATAGTGTTTAAAAGTGTTTTAAAGTGTGTTAAATGTGGGTGATTGGAGTCAGTCGCATGCTCAGTGTTTGAGAGATGCCAGCCACCTATAATAGTGGCTAGGCTAAGCTATTGGGATGAGCAATGATGGTATTAACATACATAGTGGCATTAATTAGGGAGAGTAAGCCACAAGTGAATGCAGGTCAAAGTAGCACTAAGGCCACCGTTCTCACATCATGACCTTAAACATGGTCATGAGGCAGGTGAGAGGGGGAAGCTAACACTTTTTCATTTAAAGGAACACTCCGCCCATTTTCAACCAGCTTTGTATCATTAGAACATCAGTAGTATATCAGAAAACTGTAAACTGTTTTGAAGTCTGTCATCATTGGCTCTTCAGCCGAACACCTCAAATATGCCAGTCTGAGAACAGCTCCTCTTCTCTCTTTATGCTTTACTGGGTTTATGGTCCATGGCCTGTTGCCTGACTCAATGCTTTCTGTCTTATTAGTATTAATTATCTTGGATAAAATCAATGAGTGTATCCACTCCACAGATAACCAGTTTGGTTTTAAAGCCAAACATGGCACTGACCTGTGTGTTTATGCACTGAAGGAGATTGTGAACAAATACAAAGGCCTGAAGTCATCTGTGTTTATATGTTTTATTGATGCTTCCAAAGCCTTTGATCGGGTTAACCACTGTAAACTATTTACAAAGTTGAGAGAAAGAGGTGTGCCTGGATACCTGGTAAGGATTCTATGGACCGTGAGTCTGCAATAAAGCAATCAATCAATCATCAGGTTTCTTTATTTTTTCCAAATATCTTTTATTGAATAGTCTTATGTACAAACAAGTGAACATAATACATAGATAGACGAGGCAGTGTCAGAGGGGAAGCCTATAGGCAGTCACTCAATAAGACTAAACACATGACTATGTATGACAGTAATAGCTTGCACTTCATGTACAGTGTCAGACACATACAAATACCTGGACAGTACAAACAAGTAGTTATTCAATCAAACAAACAAACCAAAGCGCACACCCACACACACACACACACACACACACACACACACACACACACACACACACATACATACATACATACACACACACACACACACACACACACACACACACACACACACACACACACACACACACACACACACACACACACACACACACAGAGACAAAACCAAAAAGGTATTATATAAAAAAATATGAGAAACAGTCTGTACAGAAATTGCATAGGCCTATATACAGAATGGCAGAACTCACAATCTAGTTTAGAGTTAATTTAATGACGCACAGCAGTATAATACAGATGTTTCAGCCTAATGAGGCTTTCTTCTGGGAAGATCAGTTATATATGGTCAGTTATATTTCTTGATCAAATGAGAATAGTGTTTAAAAGTGTTTTAAAGTGTGTTAAATGTGGGTGATTGGAGTCAGTCGCATGCTCAGTGTTTGAGAGATGCCAGCCACCTATAATAGTGGCTAGGCTAAGCTATTGGGATGAGCAATGATGGTATTAACATACATAGTGGCATTAATTAGGGAGAGTAAGCCACAAGTGAATGCAGGTCAAAGTAGCACTAAGGCCACCGTTCTCACATCATGACCTTAAACATGGTCATGAGGCAGGTGAGAGGGGGAAGCTAACACTTTTTCATTTAAAGGAACACTCCGCCCATTTTCAACCAGCTTTGTATCATTAGAACATCAGTAGTATATCAGAAAACTGTAAACTGTTTTGAAGTCTGTCATCATTGGCTCTTCAGCCGAACACCTCAAATATGCCAGTCTGAGAACAGCTCCTCTTCTCTCTTTATGCTTTACTGGGTTTATGGTCCATGGCCTGTTGCCTGACTCAATGCTTTCTGTCTTATTAGTAGGAGAGAGAGAGCCAGCACAGAAAAATGTCCTTTCGTTTAGTTTATTCCAGCTTGACACCAGGTACAGCACACACGCGGACGTTTCAGCCTAACGGCCTTCTTCAGCGTGTCAATTCTGTCTTATTAGTACCTGTTGTCAAGGACAAAAGTGGGAAAATAAGTAGCCTAGATAACTACAGGCCTATAGCTCTTGCTAGCATCCTATCTAAAGTCCTTGAATTAATTATCTTGGATAAAATCAATGAGTGTATCCACTCCACAGAACAAATACAAAGGCCTGAAGTCATCTGTGTTTATATGTTTTATTGATGCTTCCAAAGCCTTTGATCGGGTTAACCACTGTAAACTATTTACAAAGTTGAGAGAAAGAGGTGTGCCTGGATACTTGGTAAGGATTCTAGTGTACTGGTATGCCAACCAAACTATGCAGGTGAAATGGGGAGATAGTGTATCTGGCCCATTTAGGGTAAGCAATGGGGTCAGGCAGGGAGGGATTTTGTCCCCTGTTCTGTTCAATCTTTATGTTGACGACCTGTCCAAGAGACTGAACGCCTGTAAGACTGGGTGCATGATTGAACCATCTGATGTACGCAGATGACTTGGCCGTCCTCAGCCCGAGTAGCGCTGGTCTTCAGCAGCTCCTTGCAATATGCACCGAGTATGGCTTGGAAAATGATATAAAATACAATGCACACACACACACACACACACACACACACACACACACACACACACACACACACACACACACACACACACACACACACACATATATATATCGTTTGTGCTGCCACTTTCGACACAGGGGTGTACAGTGTCCAATTTGTAAAGGCTAGCACTCCAGTGAACAGGTTTTATCCATTTACATACTGAGAAGAGCGTTCTCAATGTTATTAAAACAGTTGGTGTTAAACAGAAACATAATGTGTATTGTATACCTTCGTTTAGATGCTTTGTTTATTGTTTTAATCTGCCAACTAACCATTTTTCTATGAATTTTAAAAACACGCTTTTACTCTGAAGGTAACCGGAGGTCTTATATTCGCTAGCTCCGCAAACCGGAAGTAAACCGGAAGTTTTATATTCGTTCATAGAACGGAGCTCACAAAGCTGTAGGAGACAGAAATCGCTGATCAAAGTAAATCAAATGACTGATGTGAATACAAGCGGCAGCTTTAGACAGTCCTTCCGCAGACTATATCCAACGCGGATTTTCATTCTGCCATAGGCTACATTAAATATCCGCAAAAATCTCTGATCCCACTGTGGCTGCGCTTTCATTCAATGAG
Organism: Poromitra crassiceps; assembly: GCF_964638095.1. Taxonomy (NCBI): domain Eukaryota; kingdom Metazoa; phylum Chordata; class Actinopteri; order Beryciformes; family Melamphaidae; genus Poromitra; species Poromitra crassiceps. Next base: position 40,270,679 of record NC_139627.1, on the reverse strand, counting down.
GAAATGGATGTGGAAATGGGTGTGGGCGTGGATCAACTCAGCTGTTCATAATGTGATTGGCTAGCGCACCTCTTTCGCGTGGACGCGCGCCTGTGCACGAGCGAAAAACGTGCGCGTGCACAGGCAGATCCCAGATAGACCCAGCTTCAGTTATCGAGTAGAAAACCATCGTCGTAGTATTGGTAAACTAGATAGCTTTGATCCTGTTCAGTCAAACCAGATCAAAGTGACAGATCGCGGGTCTGTTAAGACAGCTTCGTAGTACAGGGTGCAGGTCGATGCAAGTCACGTGGGGGCGGGAGCTGTCCTTCAGCAAAGTGATGATCTAGGTTTTGATAAACCAGTGAGCTTTTTCTCAAGGAATTTTAACTCATACCAGCTAAATTACTCTACCATAGAGAAAGAAGCACTTGCACTAGTGTGGGCGCTGATCCATTTTGATGTCTATGTGGGTTCTGGTGTTGTGCCTGTAGTGGTCTACACCGACCATAACCCCTTAACCTTTCTCAATTCTCTGCAGTGTCCAAATCAGAGACTGATCAGATGGTCGCTATTGTTACAGTCGTACTGGCTAGAGATCCGTTACATCAAGGGTTCTGACAATGTTGTGGCGGATGCTTTGTCCAGAGCTCCTTATGAATAAATAGCGTGTTTGTTTTTTGTTTTAACCATGTTTTCTGTTCATCCCACTTCATTCTTTTTTCTCCTCCCATCTTAAATTGCTTCTTACTGATATCAGGTTGCTGATGGGAGGGTGAGTAGAAGGTGATGGTGGGTGACAGTAATCAGGTTGGTTTAGCAAATGTTTGACTTATTATGCTACTAACTGAAGTTAAGCATTTACGATTATGACTGTTTAGAAAAAAAAAATGTTAGTAAAAAATATATATCTAGTTTACACCAAACTTTAAAAACAGTGTTGATTGTTTTGTTTTTCCTGATTTATTTAAAGTTGCTAGTAAAAAAAAAAAAAAGAAGCAACATTTGAATTTTGATTGTATTAAAAAAAAAAATGCATATTTGAATTAAGTTTACTGTTCTAATAGAACATTTTGGTATCATAACTTTCGATTGAATTCTATTGAGTTATGGATTCTGGTTCCGGGGTTGGGACCCCGCTTCTATGGGGGAGGGTGTGACGGCCCTCTGCTTTGCAGGGCCTGCTTTGTGTGTGTATGTGCATATGCTCTGCAGGGCTTTGTGTGTGTGTGTGTGTGTGTGTGTGTGTGTGTGTGTGTGTGTGTGTGTGTGGTTTCCCCCTTCAATAGACCCTTCTCACGGGGGCCATTTTGTGTCGAGAAGCCAGGGTAAACACAGGTGCAAGCAAAACACTAATGAGGGTTTCCAACTTCCATGATTGGAATTTGGAAACCCTCATTAGTGTTTTGCTTGCACCTGTGTTTACCCTGGCTTCTCGACACAAAATGGCCCCCGTGAGAAGGGTCTATTGCCTGCAGGTCCAGTATAGGTGGAGCTAATCAGAGCAACCTGGAGCACCTGATCAGTCTCCAGGAGGCTTTAAATCTGGCTGGCAGACCTCAGTCTCGCTCTCTCTCCCTCTCCATGCCAGCACCATGTTTTGTTTAGTTCTTTAGTTCTTAGTTTGCACTTTACAACACTTTGCACTCACTACATTCCACTCATCCAACAGCTGACACACTGATATCACTGACTTACACACTCCATAGTACATTTTGACCCTTTGTTGCACATTTTGGTTAATTTTGGAGTAATAAAACTCTTATTTATACTTGCAATGCTGTGTGTCTCCCTTTTTGTCATGGCTCACGAGCCGGGTCATGACAAATTTACAGTAAAAATAAAATCAGTATTTTCACGCATGACAAATGAGTGAATCACCAACACAAATACACACACACACACACACACACACACACACACACACACACACACACACACACACACACACACACACACACACACACACACACACACACACACACACACACACACACACACCTTCACTGTACCTGCAGAGTGGCAGAGCATTAGGATGATCATAAACTGCAGTTGCCTGGTGAGTAGAGCTGACTTGACTTGGCTGAACATGGCTGTCATGACAGAGAGACAGAGACAGAGACAGAGAGAGAGACAGAGAGAGAGACTGACAGAGAGAGAGACTGACAGAGTGGTGCGTCACTGACACTTGTAAACACATTTAAAAGAGGGGGAAGTGGTCACATCACATGTGCAACACCTCATGTTCACTTCTCTGCACTCTTAAGCATCATCCTAAAACTTCAAATAGTCTCTTATTGACTGTTAGATTCATGATTTTATCAGATTATCTATGAAGTCAAAATATCTTTTCAGAAATGCAGTTTTGACATTTCTGCTCAATAGTGTCTTCTTAATTTTTGTAGGTGGGGAAACTGATTACATTCATTATGCCATAGAATTAATATTCAACACAGAATTCAAACTCTGTTCAATGCATTTATTACATATATCAATGCAGAAAAAACATGCAAAGTTCAAAGCTCAGCACTTTGTCTTCCAAAGTTATACTGTATGCATACAGTCATATGATGCATACAGGAAAAGTTCTCTTAACAAACATCGCAATTCTCTTTACAATTAGATGAAATCAGGGACATATTATTAGACTTTCTGTATGAGGATGGAAACCTTTCAACCTATAGATTGATTCTCATTTCCTTTCTCATATCTCTATCAGCGACACAGAAACGCTGCAAAAGCATCTGACCACAAAAAGAAAAGGTGTGAAAACGCCTGCCACTATATGTTGTTACATTAACCATGCACTTTGTACTGCCACTATATGTATCACAATACTTAAAAATAGACTTCAAGTGTTGGTTAATCACAATATTTGTCATCATGCTGTGCTATAGGAGGTATAGAGAAAGAGACAGCACTAAGAGACAGCAGTGAAGGAGAGAGACAGGCTTATACAACACGCATTTAATGCTATCTCTTCAAGACATGCTATGCAGGCCATGCACTTTCCCTTCAATTTAAAATATTACAGTCTTTTCAGGGACAGAGAGACATGGTGGAGTCAGTAAAAGAGTCAAAGCTGAGAAGGCATGACAAGTTTATTTACTATATGTATATTGCATATTTCATACATGTCGCAAATTCAAAGTGCTTTACTTAAAAGAAAAATAAAGACGGCTATAAAAAGTGAACGTGCATTAAAATCACATTAAAACAAGACAGGATAAAAGAAGAAATATTGCAGTGAATGTTGCCCTAAATTTCTTAAAACAGTGGTTCCCAAACTTATATGAATATTATTTAACATTCTTGAATATATTTTCACATTTAAAGTAACATTTACGTCAAAAGTTTTTACATTATGAACAGTGCAGTAAAATTTCTAAATCTCCCAATCACTTTTAGCTGCAGGAGAGAGAGAGAGAGAGAGAGAGAGAGAGAGAGAGAGAGAGAGAGAGAGAGAGAGAGAGAGAGAGAGAAAGACAAAGACAGACAGAGAGACACACTTGTGTATACCTATAACCTATTTTCATTCAGATATGAGATGAGAGGTCAAGGGTCCCCTTCGAAAATGGTTTTTCCATCACCAAGATTTAACCCAACTTTGGAGCATTATTTAGACCCCTTCCCGACAAGCTAGCATGGCAGTTAGCATGGCATGTGATCTAGTTTCATATAATCTCTCGAGACAGACTTTCGACTTGCATCGAAAATCTGTCGGCAGCCTCTGTCAAAAGGGGTGTAACAGCGCTCGCAGCCTCGCACGCATGCTGCGCTTTACCCGATCAAAATGAAGTGAACGTGACCAGTGTGTAGTCAACACTTATACCATTTTCAACGGGCTACTAGTAACGAGCTAGAGTTGTTATTGTTCATAGCGATGGACGGATTTGAGAGCAACACCCAGGGAGCGGAAAAGAGCCGCTTGGTTGGAGCCAATGGCAGAGCTTGCAGGGAGCGGAAAAGGATTTTCTTCCACTGCCGACCGCGCCTCTTGAGTTCCTGTTGCACCACATTGAAACATCATATGACACTGTACCATCACTCTGGCTTTAACACAGGAGTGGTGGCAGGTTTACCCCCCTTCCCAAGTAAACTTGATGATAAAAACATGCTACATAAATAAATACACTTTACTTGACTTAATGATTGAAAGACAAACAACTAGAGGTCTCTGGCATGATTTTTTTTAAAGTCAGAATGACATAAAAAATGACTTTTTAACCTTGTTAGATAATTTTCCAGCAACTCTATGAATCTATTAATAACTACCACAATCTTTTTTTTTTGCTTGGTGGTTTTTAATATCAAAATCCAATCCTTTCTCTCCCTCTGATCTCCCATTGGTTTACACTTTTGCATTGTGTCCTGCCCCAACATCCTGTTTAAACAGGAAATACATTTCTCTCTGTAAAGCGTATTGATTTCTGCTCTAACACGCGCTCAATTCTGAGTGAACATTTGATCCCCCGCTATCTGCTGACCGAGAGTAGAATATGTTTGGTCCTGATCCATGGTGGCTGCACTGAGGCTCTGGTAGGTGGAGTCGCCCTCGGATCTGGAGGCCGGAGAAGAGTTCTCATAGGTGACACTCTGCGCACACCCACACACACACCCACCCACACACACACACACACACACACACACACACACACACACACACACACACACACACACACACACACACACACACACACACACACACACACACACACACACACACACACAAAGTTCAGCAAGGTGACAAGGCAGGGCAGCACACCTGAAATACAGTGGTAGCCATGGAAACAGTCGTCCATCTTGCATGTATCTCTCCTGCATTAATACTACACACTGTAACACTGTAAGTTACTGGTACTAGAATTTAGGTTTCTAGGGTGGAGACTCTGGAGATGATGCGCCATGGGCACTTTTGGGGGGTGTGACCAAACTCGAAAACCAAAATCCGGCACGGCACACTGTCGGGTCCCCAGACACACATGTAGATTGAAGTCGAACGGATGAACAGTTCTTAAGATCCACTTTTTGTGTGTGTTGCCAGTAGGTGGTCTGTGGCCATTGCATAATTTGAGGTAGTGGGAGCATGTAAAGATTGAACAAAAGAAGCTCAAGAATCGATTGGGGAACTCCAACATTTTTCTTTGCTCAGATAGGCTACGTAGTTAGTTACCAATAGATCCAAAGTAGTCTCTGTCTTGTAAGTAAGATTTAGCCAGTTTACATTTTTCCAGTCTGCCTACAAGTATGTCAAGGTCTACTACTGTATATCAAACACACCATATGGTCCACTAAAGCTAGAACTGAGATTTGAAGAGCAGGATTACTTAAATGTCATTGGAAGAGCATAATGAAACATGAGGAAGGGTCGTGTTCTACTGACCTCTCCCCCTGACTGCCTGTGAACAGGAGCCTGGTCTTGACTCAGGGTCCTGGTCCTGGTTCTGAGTTTTCTGCAGATACAGAATCATAATCATAATAACCAGTCATGAGAGCCCATTCCATCTTAGTAAACCATACACAATATAGTTCCTGAAAGGTTGAGGGATATTTAGGTAGGTAGGTAGGTACTTGTATTAATCCCCGAGGGGAAATTCCTTCATTACAGCAGCAATGCAGCACACATGCAGGAAGAATAAGCATATAAATATGAAATAAAATATACTGTACTGTACTGTCTGTTACATTACTGAAATGTTACTCAACTACAAGTAAAACTACTGGTGTTAAAAATACTTCAGTAAAAGTAAAAAGTACTCTCCTTAAAAACTATGTTAGTTACTTTTTAACCATCAATGTCTAATAGCAGCATTAGCAGGGCTGTCACACACATTCAATTGAAACGGGAGATGCATGGAGAAAATATATACTTTCAAACAAAGCACATTTCTCTGATAAATGATATGAATGAAAGATCAACAATTGGCAGATCGAGTTCCTCTTTATCTGCTATAAAAATACATGACCACAGGGTCAGACTGTGAGTTCTCCATGGCTGTTGAGTCTGTTTAAAGAAGTGCATCCCATCATTTCTGTTTGACAACCACTGTGTGTCTGAGATCGTTTCTTAGCATCAGCTGCAGACAGGAAGCTGCCTCTTTTTTTCTTATTTTTTTTCATTTCATTTATTTAATGTGACTCATTGACCATGATCACATGGTATGGAGCACAAACAAAACATACAAAAACAATATACAATAGCACACGGCATGGCTAGTGCATATGTCATTTAAACAGAGGCAGAGGCTTCAAAAAAGCACCTAATTTACACATGACTTTTTGTCTGTCTGATTGTAGTAGTAAGATCAGTTTAAACATAGATGTATGAGTTAAATAATATCTGGGTAAATATAACTCTCTGAAATTCAAAATAATTGCATTCTTGCATTCAAACAAAATATGATACTTGTCTCCCACACAGTTGTCACTACAGAGGTTACAGATCCTCATACTTCTATGCAGTCCTTTATATAACCACTAGGGCCTCTGGCTTCTGTGTAAGTAGGCTTATTGACCATAGGGTTTTCTTTTAATATGTTATTGTATGTTTTTATTGTATTGTTTTACATTGTATATTTTTATTGTATTGTTTTATATTGTATGAACAAGGGACTGGAGATGTAAAATAGCAAAAGGTATAAACTAGTGCAATGCATCTTTTCTCTTCAGAGATTAATGTTTTTTTGTACATTGTCCCTGAAATAAACTTCTAAAAATAATAAATAAATAAATAAATAAATAAATAAATAAATAAATAAATAAATAAATAAATAAATAAATAAATAAATAAATAAATAAATAATATCTACCAACAACCTTGGGGATTCTGGTGTTATTAACCCTGAAGTTACAGATTGCATGTAGCCTATATGCCTTTGGTTTACATACAGCAGATCATTTTCCAGTTTGAGTTCTTTTTTTTATTCTACGTACAGTACAAGTCACATGATGTCAATGCTTCTGAGCTCACTTTGCCATTTCTGCATAAACTGATCCTTAAGACTTTGCTCAACAGTTAGCTTCAACCAGTCAATGTTGTTTCACTGCTGTGTAAGCCAGAGGTAAGACAAGCCACAGTCATCCAAAATCTGTTTGACCTGCACCACCCACGGTGAGGCATAGACGAGTTGTGCAAATCAAGCAGGCAGTTGTACATAATACGGCTAAGTTTGTTCTCGCCTTCAATCAACCTTCCCCAGTAACTGATCATTATTTTCTTGACAGTGACACAGAGTGGGTATCTCCCCAGATCCGCATAGACCATATTGTTACACGTTGTCATTTTAACTTTCAAAATGTACTTGAGAAATCTGAGGTGTAGCTTTTCCAATATATCAATTTTTTCAAACCCCCAAGCTTCACACGAATAGAACATAACTGTCAAAAAGGTCCAGTGTGATACTGATATCTACTGCTAAATCATATGTTCTGCATTTAGAAAAAAGGGAAAACATAGCACGAGAGGCTTGCAAAACTTTGCTGTTGTCCATTTTTCTTATTCTCCAAAATTTCTCTGAACTCCTGCACTGCTCTGGTCAGTGTGGTCACCTCTCTCCAAAGCAGAAACCTAACCTGTCATCCCTTTTTCATGGTTTTCACTGGTCCGTTTGCGATCAGTTGATAGCCTATCTGCATTGTAAAATGCAGAGGAAACGTTTGGATTTACGTTAATTCAAATTGTATTCAGCTAATTATGATTTTGAAAGTAGCAAAGTAGATTACATAGTGCAATCCATCCATAAGTAAAAGTAAAATTACAGACTTGAATTATAGCTGCTGCGCAGCAATGGGTACAAGTACAAGTTAAAAGTACAAGTACCCCCAAAAAACGACTTAATTACAGTAATGTGTATAGTTGTAATATGTTACTTCCACCCCTGAATATGCATAGCATATTTAGCAACAACATACATCTATAATTATATATAACAAATATGCATAAAATATACATAGTTCACAATTATATATAGCAAATTATACATAGCAAATGTACGTAGTTAGTTATATATAGGTGTAAACCTATATGCACAAGTAATAATTAAGCAATATAGCATGCGAGCCAGTGTGTTGTGGCAAATATATCCCCCTGATCAGCTGTTATCCCACGAGGCCGCAGGCCGAGTGGGATAACTGCTGAGCAGGGGGATATATGCCACAACACACGCAGCTCGAAAAAAACATAATTTTCTGCGAAGTATTAGTAAAGCTATATGCGAAGATCGATTCACAAGGATCTGACAGCTGTCTCCGCCATTTGTTTTTTCTTGCCTTTTAGTAAGAGAGTTGCCATGGCAACTCATAACCCATGGGCATGGGTTATTGGAGTGGGTTACGGGATTTATACAATGGCTGTGAACCAATCAGATTGCTTGATTTGAGAGAGCCGTTTTATAATATAGTAATAATAAGTGACCCTGTCAGAAAGTGACTGTCTGTGTGGGGTGGGGGTGGTTACAGGGAGGCATTGTAAAGTCTGATAGCTGTGGAATGGGTGTAGGCTAGCCAGTACCATTGTGCTAAGCTAACTAGCGAGATGGGCGGGTCACTACACTTTTCTACACCACAGACAAGAGAAGGGCATCTTCTCGTCTCACTATCGGGAAGACGGCAAATAGGCGACACTCACAAAATGTCGGCGTGTTCCTTTAGCCTAAGTAGCCTATATCTCACTCACAGGCACCAAGAAGAAGGAGCAGGAATTAACATGAGAACACTTATTAAAATCTATACTCACCTACAGAGCCAGACAGCTGCTGAACAAGTGATGCCACTTAGAACCAATCCAATTACCAGAGGAAACGTGTACATGTGAGACTGACTGGTTTCTGCACAAAATCACATGGGAAACAAAGTTTGAGTTCTGATGTTACTTCGTAAACACTTGTCCTAAAGGTATTGGTGTAGAAATGATTACTCCTCATATGTGCTCTACTTGCCTTTGGGTTTCTCAGACACGGTTACATTCCACTCAGTACTTCGTACACCTTCCATGTCGCTGACAGTACAGCGGTAGATCCCTGCATCATCTTGTTGTGCGTTAAAAATGATCAAGTCTGTAGGACTGATTGGCTCAATGTTCATTCTGTCAGAGGTGAAATTGCTCACAGTCTTATTCTCAAACCAACTATGAGCAAAGATAATAAAGTTGTCTTTGTTCCAGGTGATTTGGTGTGGCTTCACCTCAGATTTGTTACATTTGAGAATAACAGGATCTCCCATGGACACCTCCACTTTGACTCTGTAGCTGATTGGATTCAACTCTAATGTGGAAGAAAATAACCAATGTGAATGGAAACAAAACATTTGTATTTTCACACATTATAAATGAGTGAATCACACACACACACACACACACACACACACACACACACACACACACACACACACACACACACACACACACACACCTTCACTGTACCTGCAAAGCGGCTGATCATTAGGATGACCATGACCTGCAGTTGGCTGGCAAGTAGAGCTGACTTGACTTGGCTGAACATGGCTGTCATGAGAGAGAGACAGAGACAGAGACAGAGACAGAGACAGAGACAGAGAGAGAGAGAGACAGAGAGAGAGAGAGACAGAGAGACATACAGAGTGGTGCCTCACTGCCACTGTCTTCATGGGGGATTTTGAGGAAGTTGTCATGGTGGTATACTCTAGCTCAGCGTTTCTCAACTGGTGGGTCGCGACCCGGGCCATTTTGATTGGGTCGCGGACATTGGCCAACAATTTTTTTTTTCATATTTCATTTGAGTTCAATTCAGATTATTGAAACTGGATTAGCCTGACCAGTTTTACTTGTTTAACAAGCTGAAGCATATGCTCTGCCTGTAATTCAAGAGAAGTCTGCCTTTTCATTTCATATTTAATTTTAGTTCAATTCAGATGATTGAAACTGGATTAGCATGGCCCCAGTTTAATTAAAAGTTATGACCAGTTTAACTAAAAAGCATATAGCCTGCCTGTGATTCCTTTTTATTTCATTAGTTAAATTCAGACTATTGAAACTGGATTAGCATGACCAGGTTATCTTGTTTTATTATTATTATTATTATTATTATTATTATTATTATTATTATTATTATTATTATTATTATTATTATTATTATTAACTTGTTTAAAAACATATAGGCATGTAATTCAAGATAAGTCTGCCTTTTATTTCATATTTCATACAGTTCAAATAAGACTTTCTGAGCATGACCAGTTTGACTTGTTTAAATTTAGTCTGAGTATGCACTCTTGCCTTCAGGGCGAAGGTACTGTATGCCCAGGATGAAAACCAAACGAGGCATTACATCCTTCGTCCCACGCAGCATTCAGCTGCTTAACAAGCTTTAGCTCATAGCTTGATTTCTTAGCACTTTGAATTTGCACCTTGCACTTTGTGCCTTATTGATCATGCAATTTTTATGCTTTTTTATGATGTATGTATTTTATGCTTATATATTTTTATTTTTATATATTGTGCTGTATGTGTGCCTGTGTTCTTTTTGGGCTCTCCCTGTGCATAACAAATTCCCTGAGGGGCAATAAAGGTTTCATTCATTCATTCATTCATTCATTAAAAACATATAGGCCTGTAATTCAAGTCTGCCTTATTTCAATTGGTTTTTAGCCCTAGTTGCACTTCTGTTGCACTTTTTTGTTCATTTGAGGTTTATAACAGTGCATGAAGGCATTGTGTATTAAATTAATGCGCTATTTTTTGTGCAATAAATTTGAGTGGTTTAAAAAAAATCTGAAATTTGGGTCGCGACTTCATGACAAGGAAAATAGTGGGTCCTGAGGCTACACCAGTTGAAAACCACTGCTCTAGCTAAGATCAAAGCTAAGCTGGGTTCTTTAGAAGGATATTAATAGAAATTAAAACATAATTAAATTGTTGAATGTGGTTGGGGAAATTGAGTAAGGGTGAAAATAAGTGATGGAACAGGGTGTGTATAGGCCCACTGACCCACATCCGGCCCTCTCTCTCTTCAACTCTTTCCTGTCTCTCTCTACCACATTACTCATTCAAGCAAACGTTCTCAAATATCTTCTTCAACATGTTCAGTTACCCTGCAGATGAAATCAGGGACTTTCTGCATAAGAATAGGAATATAATATCTAGCTCTAGGTTGATGAATAATTGAATAAAAACAAATAAAGAAATCTGAGCCTAAATTGTAGTATAATATGCACACTTAGCATGCCTCCACAAAGGATGGTACATCCATATGAATGTGCATGCTTGCAATGCTCGCATGCACCCACCCATACCACCCACTCACATACACACACACACACACACACACACACACACACGCGCGCGTGCGCACACACACACACACACGCACACGCACACGCACACACACACGCACGCACACACACGCACACGCGCGCACACACACACACACACGCACACACACACGCATACACACACACACACGCACGCACGCACGCACACACACGCACACACACACACACACACGCACACACACGCACACACACACACACACACATACACACTAAGCAGCACATACTAGTTCTTGCCAGTCTGACCAGACTCATTTCCTTTGTCTCTATCTGCAAAAGCATCTGACAAAAAGGTGTGAGAACAGGAAACTCACACTTTGTTTGTTGAAGAAGTTTGAGGCAAACAGGCAACGGATAAATTGCAAACACGTTTCAAATTGTTTCATTTATCACGATGGATAACAAATTGGGGTGTGTCTCTATACTCAGAAAAGAAAATGTATTAAAGCCGAGAATAGACTTATCAGTTAATCACAATATCTGCCACCAGAACTGTGAGGCAGTTAGGAAGGAGAGAGACAGGCTTACACAGCAGGTGTTTTAATGGCTATCTGTTCAAGACGTATGCTATGCAGGCCATGCACTGTCTCTTCAACAAGAGTTGATCATGGGGACAGGGGGACAGAGGTGGAGTCGGGTGGAGTCAGTAAAAGAGTCCAAGCTGAGTAGAGCAGTGCATGATGGTGAGGTGGATAATCTCCACTGCACCAGCAGGGGCTGCTGTATAGCCCTTTTTTGAATTCCTGACTCCTGAGAGTCCTGACTCCAATAGAAAAGCAGTGTAGGCAGCACATCGTTAACCTGACACTGCCAGATGGGTGGTTTTGTTTTCACATCTGATCAAGATCTCGCGAGAGAATCCAGTTGGCTTGCAAGGGTAGCACATCGTCTCTGTTGGGTGAAAACCTACAAAGTCCAATTTGGAGGGACATAAATAACCAACCCTGAAATAACTAGCTAACTTTTTCTTTATAAACTCGCAAACGCAGACATCAAACTATGGATATGAGTGTGTTTGTGTGTGTGTGTGTGTGTGTGTGCGCGCGCGCGCGTGTGTGTGGGAAAGGGGGGGGGGGGGTTGGGGACTGGTTCCACAAACGCCATGTAGGTGTCCAGCTGCCTCTGCCCATATTGTAGGTACCTCTCTCTCTCTCTCTCTCTCTCTCTCTCTTTCACAATCAGGTCTGATGGAGCAGAATTTGATTATAGGCTGAAGATCTATTTAAAGGAGAGGTCGACAAAGCTGGGATTGCCAAGAGTTTAAAAAAGGGGGGATTCAGTTGGCTTGATGGTTGGGAGAACACTGTTTTAAGTGTGTTTGATGTTGAAGTGTATTTCCATGTATCAGAGAGATAGGAATGTGCAGGAGTGTCTGGTGTGTGTGTGTGTGTGTGTGTGTGTGTGTGTGTGTGTGTGTGTGTGTGTGTGTGTGTGCGTGCGTGCGTGTGTGTGTGTATGTGTCTGTGTGTGTGTGTGCGTGTGTGTGTGTGTGTGTGTGAATCAGTGCTTTGTAGATTGCATTATGTCTGAAGCTATACATGCCCTTGTTCATGGTCATACCCCCTCCCTACTGTACCTTGCTGTGTGTGTGTGTGTGTGTGTGTGTGTGTGTGTGTGTGTGTGTGTGTGTGTGTGTGTGTGTGTGTGTGTGTGTGTGTGTGTGTGTGTGTGTGTGTGTGTGTGTGTGGGTGTGTGTGTGTGCAGGGCATGTTAGTGATATGGTGGATTGATATTAAACTACGTGTGGTACTGTTATGGGGTCTTGGGGAATAGATTCCTGGTTGCTCGGTTTAAATAAAACTATTATACTTCCAGCTATATAGTCATATAGCCCAGTTACAAGTTACACAGTTCATTTATGTTACTTTCCAGTTATAGGGACATAGCCCTTGAGTTATACAGTCTTCTATCTTATTGGGAAAAAAATCAAGATGTATTGATATGTGGTTCTATATGATGCCTATGGAGGGCGCTCTAGACTGTGTACTCAGGAATGTGCTTTGTAAAGTTGCTTTTGAATGAATCGTCTGGTGTGTGCAGAATCATAATCAGAATCAGAAAGACTTTAATGATCCCCGGGGGGAAATTGGGACAAGTTACAGTAGCTCGCTCACAGAACACACATAGCATAAATAAAATAAAAATAAAAATAAACCGTAGTAATGCAATATTAAGCAATAAGCAGAAAAACACAACATAGCGTAGAATAACTAGTAATGCGATAGAAGCAAAAGCACAAAATAAGTAGAATGTCTAAGTAGCAAAATACCATATACGTAGAGTAAGTATAGTATACATTCCGTGTCAATTAACATTATTGCCTGTGACATATTGCACATATTGCACGTGATTTATATTAAGTCGGCTTGCCCTATACGTTACACGTGGCTCAGCCAGGCACAGTTAACCTATCGGCTGGCTCAGTCTCAGGGAGACTGAGCGTCTCCGAGGTGCTCTTTTAAGAGAGGCATTAAATAGACCAATGGCCACAGGCAGGAATGATTTCCTGTGCCTCTCCGTCTTGCATCTAGGTGGAATCAGTCTCTCACTGAACGTGCTCCTGTGTTTGACTAGCACGTCATGGAGTGGGTGTGAGTCATTGTTCATGATGGAGCGTAGCCTGGACAACGTTCTCTTCTCTGACACCGCAGTCAGAGAGCCCAGATCCAGCCCCACAATGTCCCTGGCCTTACGGATCAGTTTGTTGAGTCTGTTGGCATCTGCTGCCTTCAGCCTGCTGCCCCAGCACACAATAGCATACAGGAAGGCACTAGCCACTACCGACTCGTAGAACATCCTCAGCATGGTCCGGCAGACGTTGAAGGACCTCAGCCGTCTCAGGAAGTAGAGACGGCTTTGCCCCTTCTTGTAGAGTGCATCAGAGTTCTTAGCCCAGTCTAGTTTATTGTCAATGTACACTCCAAGGTACTTGTAATCCTCAACAATGTCAACACTGACCCCGTGGATTGAGACGGGGGTCACCGGAGCCTTGACCCTCCTCAGGTCCACCACCAGCTCCTTTGTCTTTGACACGTTGAGCTGCAGGTGGTTCAGCTCACACCAAGTGACAAAGTTGGCCACCACATCCCGATACTCATCATCGTCACCATCTTTGATACATCCCACTATCGCAGAGTCATCAGAGAACTTCTGAAGGTGGCACGACTCTGTCTGGTAGGTGAAGTCCGTGGTGTAGATGGTGAAGAAGAAGGGAGAGAAGACCGTCCCCTGTGGTGCTCCCGTATTGCTGACCACTCTGTCTGACACACAGTTCTTCAGGCGCACATACTGTGGTCTGCCAGACAGGTAGTCCACAATCCAGGCCACCAGGGGGGCATCCACTCGCATCGCTGTCAGCTTCTCACCCAGTAGAGCCGGCCTGATGGTGTTGAAAGCACTGGAGAAGTCAAAGAACATGACTCTCACAGTGCTGGCCGGGTTGTCAAGGTGGGCGTAGGCGCGGTTGGTAAGGTAGATGACCGCATCCTCCACTCCCAGTCGGGGCTGGTAGGCGAACTGGAGGGGGTCAAGGGAAGGTTTGACCATAGGCCTGAGCTGCTCCAGGACGAGTTTCTCCAGGGTCTTCATGATGTGGGACGTCAAAGCTACCGGCCTGTAGTCATTGGAGCCACTGGGTCTTGGCTTTTTCGGTACCGGAACTATACAGGACATTTTCCACATCACGGGGACCTTTTGGAGACTCAGGCTCTTGTTGAAGATCAGCTGTAGTACATCACACAGCTGCAGTCACAAGTGCAGTCACTTCAAAACAGTTTGAGTGACATATGGTGGATGGAATATCTTTGTATTGTCGACTGTAGTAGGCTAGCCGGCCCTTTTGATGCGCTGTTGTTTCCCTCGTCGTAATTGTCTACTCAACACTGATCCCCTCAGTAGCTGTAACCTACATTGCCAAAAATCGCATATGAAGGGGGTGTCGCATAATACCTGTCCATTGTCTTCTGCTTCCGCTGCACAGGCGGGGGGCAGACGTATGAGTTTCATGTCACACTGCGGCACACTAACAAACGGTGCAGGAGGTAATCTATGGAAAAAGTATGTCACAGTCACCTCACGGGTGAAGTTAGAGCACAGTGTTGACTCATTCTAGGTGACCTCAACTCAAACTCCCACCATGTTTGACATCAATATGTTGAAGACGGTTAAAATGTCCCCCCCTTCATATGAGCCCTTATGTCTCCACCACTTTTCAACACGTGTTGACCTTCAATAACTCTTCCAGGTCAGATGACCATGGATAGAACCATAGCATGGAGTCAGTACAAAACTTGGAATACAATGAATATGCAAGTTATGGCAGTGTGGGGTCTGCACTTCACATGACAGTGTGCTCAGTTTTTGCTACAGACTGTCAGTGACAAATGGTGGTCTCGACCTAGTTTCAAGATGAAGACCAGACACGCTGCCTCGCACCACGCGCAATCCTAGTGACCTCACCTCCCTCATGTAATCCTAGTGTGACGAGCACAAGTGTAATCCCAGCGTGACGTCCGCGTGACGCACTTGCCTATATGACGCCGATAATGTCGTCAGTGCCGAGGCTATGACGTAGCAGTATTTATAGCCATTTGTACCCGAGCTGATCGCATCCCATTCTCTGAAAGCTGCGTTTCGCTTCTCTGAAAGCTGTGTTTCGCCATTCTCAAGCTGCCTCATTCCTTCCGATCCTGCCATCAAGCCATTCGTCTCCGCGGTACCACTCACCCCCGTTCGCTCTCTCAGCATGTCGAGCTACGAAGTCGAGGACCTCGAGGCGCAGTTCCAATTCGAGGTCGGGGCATCCAGTGCCGACGAGGAGATGCACAACGAAACATCCCAGCCCGGGTACGGGATGCAGCAGGCTTCCCAGCCGCCAGCCCCGTGCGCTCATCAGACGGGGGGCAGACGGCAGCAGGCTCCGACGGCACAGAGTGCATCTCGGACGGCGGATCTCGTCGACGAGAGCGTGCAAGCGGGGCCTGCGCGAGGACGAGCAATAAACTCGCAGGCTCGCGAGGGGCGAAGTGGGGAGCGCTCCAGGCCCGAGCAGGAGTATTCGGGGGCGCAGGAGGAGGCAAACGCACGCCCCCGCGAGGAGCGCAGCGGCTCCGAGAGTCGAAGCATACGGCCTCTGTTCTCTCATGATTGAAATGGTGGTCTCGACCTAGTTTCAAGATGAAGACCAGACACACTGCCTCGCACCACGCGCAATCCTAGTGACCTCACCTCCCTCATGTAATCCTAGTGTGACGAGCACAAGTGTAATCCCAGCGTGACGTCCGCGTGACGCACTTGCCTATATGACGCCGATAATGTCGTCAGTGCCGAGGCTATGACGTAGCAGTATTTATAGCCATGCTCCGTGGGTCATCGTCCTCTTTCCTTGATCTTCTGGTCGTTGTACCCGAGCTGATCGCATCCCATTCTCTGAAAGCTGCGTTTTCGACCCACCCACCTCCCCAGGCCATCCCCAATGTCTTGACTCCTGATTCTGCTCTATTCTAGTCCGAGCAGATGCCCTCTCTCGCCGCAAGAAGAGAGGCATCTCAGCGCGGAGTCATTACGCCAAAGAACTAGCCGTCGCCATGCTGCCATGCCATCAGAATTAGTGCCATACTGTCCCATGCCATAGATCTTATCGCTCTGCCATACTTGAATAAAGCTTGCTTGTTAAAACTCTACCCTCTGGTCTCTCATGATTGAAACAAGGTAAAGATCACATCCTCATCCTCAAGTGAAATGTCACAAGTGCGCCCTGCCCAAGCTCAGCTCAATTCTTTTTTTCCTGTATCGAGAAACCATTGGTAACGCTTTAGAATACAGCCCGCAAATAAGCATGTAGTTAGAGTATAACAACGGGGTTTAGGGCTGTAGTTATAGTCTAACTACGGGGTTTAAGGAGTGAATTATAAGATCTGTACTTATAGTCTAACTACGGGGTTTAAGGAGTGTAGTTATAGTCTAACAACGGGGTTTAAGGAGTGTAGTTAGAGTATAACAACGGGGTTTAAGGAGTCTAGTTAGAGTATAACAACGGGGTTTAAGGATTCTAGTTAGAGTATAACAACGGGGTTTAAGGAGTGAAAAAATACTTTAACTAGAGGGTAACAAGATCTGTACTTATAGTCTAACTACGGGGCCGCGGGCTGTATTATGAAGCAGGGGACAAATGTTTGTACTTATAAGCTAATTACGGGGTACCACACTGTACTTACAGGGTAACTACGGGGTTTAAGGAGTGTAGTTAGAGTACCGTAAATTCCGGACTATAAGGCGCACCGGTGTATAAGCCGCACCTGCAGAGTTGACTATTTTTTTCTTATATAAGCCGCACCGGACTATAAGCCGCGGGTGTTTTAATGGTATTTTTTTTTTTTTTATTTTTTTTTTTATTGTGTTTTAATGTTTAATTACCCTAGTAATGCTCCCATTTATTAACATTTCAACAAAACAACATAACACAACACCACCTGTGTTGTTATTTACAGTGCACACAGTGTCATACAGTGTCATACAGTGTCATACAGTGTCATACAGTGTGGTGAAAAGAGGGCAAGAGAGGAAATTAAAACAGAAGTGGATTTATAGTTAGGAAGAGTGCTAAAAAAGAGAGATTTTTTTTTTTTTTTTTTGGAAAAAATCCATAGATAAGCCGTACCGTTATATAAGCCGCAGGGGCCAAAAAAGCCCAAAAAACGGGAAAAAAGGTGCGGCTTATAGTCCGGAATTTACGGTATAACAACGGGGTTTAAGGAGTCTAGTTAGAGTATAACAACGGGGTTTAAGGAGTCTAGTTAGAGTATAACAACGGGGTTTAAGGAGTGTAGTTAGACTATAACTAGACTCCTTAAACCCCGTTGTTATACTCTAACTAGACTCCTTAAACCCCGTTGTTATACTCTAACTAGACTCCTTAAACCCTGTTGTTATACTCTAACTACACTCCTTAAACCCCGTAGTTACCCTGTAAGTACAGTGTGGTACCCCGTAATTAGCCTATAAGTACAAACATTTGTCCCCTGCTTCATTGACTTCAGACTTCAGACTTCAGACTTCAGACTTCAGACAACTTTTATTAATCCCAGAAGGGCAATTCAGTTTCACAGCCTACCCAATACCTTCAAAGCTCACAGTGAGCTACAAACTTCAGACATGACAGGACGTAACGTAACAGCATGACATGACATAAACAAACAAATAAACAAACAAATAATGTCAGAGATAACAGATCAGACTCATATAAACATGAACAAGAAATAAAAAGTATACATATATTTCTATATGTAAAGACATGAGAACATGTATAAAAAATAAAAATATATATATATATGTATGAGCAAGCCTAACCTGTTTGTCACAGACAGGATACGTACAGCCTGTTGTGCGCTCATACTGTATGAGTGAAGGCATTCACTTAAAATGACTACTGTCTGTGTTTAACAGCCTGACAGCTGAAGGAAAGAAAGACTTGGAGTACCTGTTCGTTCTCCTAGGGGGCGCATAGTAGCGCCGGCCTGAGGGCATCAGAGCAAATTCACTGGACAAAATGTGGCTAGATTGTCTTATGATCTTTTTTGCCTTCTGTACCACACATTTCTCCCAGATGGAGCACAGGTTATTCTGCTGGACTCCAATAATCCTGGAGCAGACCTTGACTATAGCGTTTAGGCTATTCCTGTCCTTCACAGACAACACATAATACAGCCCGCGACCCCGTAGTTATCGTGCATTCCTTTATAACTGGGGACTGGTAATCTTACGACTTCAAAGGTCATGAGCTGGGCGGTGACGTCACTAGAGCTGGTATTTCCCATTCCAAACTCGTAGGAGCCTCAGCAGCCCCAACCTAAAAAATCCAAGATGGCTACGCCGCGCAACAACAGTAGTAGTAATCGTAGTAATAATGTTTAGCACTTCTGTTTTGTTTGTGTCTCATTAAATCAGCTGTACACACAGCACTGCCTAACTTCTATCTGTGTGGACATGAGGCTGCAGTGTTTGTATGCGCAAAATGCCGTGAAATGCCTTGTTATAAACTGTTATTGCTAACAATGGCTAGCCTGGCTAGCGACTGGATCTGACCAATGAACAGTGAACTTCCCAGCTCAAGTTTTCTGCAAATGGAACGCTAACAAAACGGATGTGATGTCATTTAGCCTCCACATCCCAGTTATTTTGCGATAAAGGAACGCACGATTAGACTATAAGTACAGATCTTGTTACCCTCTAGTTAAAGTATTTTTTCACTCCTTAAACCCCGTTGTTATACTCTAACTAGACTCCTTAAACCCCGTTGTTATACTCTAACTAGACTCCTTAAACCCAGTTGTTATACTCTAACTACACTCCTTAAACCCCGTTGTTATACTATAACTACACTCCTTAAACCCCGTTGTTATACTCTAACTACACTCCTTAAACCCCGTTGTTAGACTATAACTACACTCCTTAAACCCCGTTGTTATACCATAACTACACTCCTTAAACCCCGTTGTTATACTATAACTACACTCCTTAAACCCCGTAGTTAGACTATAAGTACAGATCTTATAATTCACTCCTTAAACCCCGTAGTTGGACTATAACTACAGCCCTAAACCCCGTTGTTATACTATAACTACATGCTTATTTGCGGGCTGTATTCTAAAGCGTTACCAAACCATTTCCTTTTCTGGGCTAAGGCGGATGGCTTAGGTAGGTTATTTCTCATGTGTTTCAACAGTATTATTCATATTGATGCACTAATACAGTGTAGTGGTGAGTTTTTTTGCTTCATCGTTTTATTATTATCATTATTATTTTATTTTTTAATGTTCTCTATGCTACCGTCGGTCAAGTTGGGCTAGAATGTTGATTTTTTTTTAAATCTAACACAGTAGAGTAGCCTACTAGTAGTAGGCCCCTAGGTCTTATTGTTAAGATTTTACTTGTTTTCATATTTTAAAATGTTCTCGTTTTTGCCCCAGTAATCTTGGACTGCATCATTGGCTGCGTGCTCGGGAACTTGCCTATCTAAAGCAAATAGACAGTGCAGTAAGTGGCTATTATTACAATAATACTGTAACTGGGTCACATGGTATGGAAAAAGATTAGTGTCTGCAGAGATTGCATTTGAATTGAATACATCAGTTTTTCTTCATACTCATAGGGAACTGTTGAATTGTGAAATAATGGATTTGTTGAATAAATAAATTCCAAAATTGTACATGTAACGTAGGCTACAATTTGAAACTGAATGTAACGAGACATTTTTTTCAGACGTAATTTCAAATTCAGTTTTACTCATTCAAATTCAGTTTTCTTCATTCAGATTCACCTTCCTTGATACAACATTCTGGGCACATAGGACTTTTCTTTCCTAAATGCTGACTGGAAGGCAGCTGCTGCTCCTATAACACTCTTAGCCAACCACAAGCCGTGACACTGTGATGTATTCATCCCAACAGCGAATGATCAAGCCTTCTCTCCATTTGGTGAAAGAGTTGAAAATGGTCTCCTACCTGCTACTCGTATGCATAGGAGGCACATGATCAGTTTGCTACATTACAGAGAGCTGTATTGTTTAACAGCTACAGTATAGCTGTTTTCAGCATTATTATTTGAAACTGACTGAGGGAAACTGTGCCTTATGAATTACATTTTTCATATTTCAATCATGAGAGACTCTTAATATAATTTTAACAAACTTTATTGAATCAGAATAGACGGGGGGGGGGGGGTCCTCCCTTCAACAACTGGGCTGCCGTCTTCATCAGCCCTTTGCGTCCTACATCCATCCAGAGCAAGCTGCTATATTATCAGCCCAAATATGCCTCCTTCCATGATTGGTAGGAAGTATTAATGCATTTCATTGGTGGTGGTCTTCTCTCCCAATCCCCGTTTGGTGCCCATGCCGGGCAATTTGCATATAACCCCATAAGTGTCCTTGCCATTGCTTAACCTCAGTCAGCCCACGTCCTGACAAATTGCACAACCCATTATCCCTGCATTCTGCCTAAACATCAGTCAGCCCATGTCCTGACAAGTCAGCCCCCGTCCTGACAATTTGCTCAACCCATTATCTCTGCATTCTGCTTAAACCTGTCAGCCCACGTCCTGAGAAGTCAGTCCACATCCTGACAACTTGCTCAACCCATTATCCCTGCATCCTGCTTAAACCTCAGTCAGCCCTCGTCCTGACAAGTCAGCCAATGTCCTGACAATCTGCATAACCCATCATTCCGGCATTTGCATAAACCTCAATCAGCCCTTGGCCCCCTTTTCCTCATCTCTCCCCATCATCACATGACAAGATCCTGGTTCATCCTTCACTTCAAGACCACACTCTAGAAATGCAACATCCCTGCAGAGAACCATTCCAGTCACTCCTTCAGGATCGGAGCAGCCACATCAGCAGCCATGCAGGGGGTGTCCTCCGCCTCCCTTCAACAACTGGGGCGCCGGTCCTCATCAGCCTGTGCATCCTACATTCGTCCAGAGCAAGACGCCATATTATCAGCCCAAAGATCCCTCCTTCCATGACTAAAGAGGCAACAAGCACTTCGTTGGTGGTGATCAAACTCTCCTTTTCTCTTCAATGCGCCCGTGCCCGGGCTATCCACATCCACTCCCTTGCATCCCCGCTTTGCCTTAAAAAACCCCGGTCAGCCCCTCATCTCCCGACATGCATAAATTCTCCCCCTGTCAGCCCACGACCTGACTAAAGCATACCCCAGGCGAGCTCCATGACCCCCGTTTTCACTCTCCCAGTTCCTGAAATAACTTTAAATTCCTTTGGGGGATGTCCTATCTCATACAGCACCGACGCCCTCTCTCATAAGCAAGAGGAGCGTCACATCATGGAGTCATACGCCATACTCAAACCGTCTATTCTGATTCAATAAAGTTTGTTAAAATTATATTAAGAGTCTCTCATGATTGAAGTGTAGTCGTAGACTGAATTTCAATCATGGAAGACCAAATAAGGCATTAATAGAGCACCCCATGCTGTCATACCCCTCAGCCCAAATGACGTCACTAAATGACGTCACCATCTCCGACGTCACCTTCTCCATGACGTCCCAAATGACATCAGTTATGACATCATAAATGACATCATAAATGACATCAGTTATGACATCATAAATGCCCTTCTCCCAAATGACATCAGTTATGACATCATAAATGACATCAGTTATGACATCATAAATGCCCTTCTCCTGGTACTATATAAAGCCCCCATCACCACAGCTTAAATCACACTTGTGCAGTCATCACTCACCTTGTGTCAGCATCACGCATTCATCCAGCATCTCCAGAGCAAAAAGCTTCATCCCACCACCTCCCCAGATCACCACCAATGTCATGGCTCCTGTTGGAAACAAATCCCCTTAGGGGGGATGTCCTATCTCATACAGCACCGACGCCCTCTCTCATAAGCAAGAGGAGCGTCACATCATGGAGTCATACGCCATACTCGGCCACCTGAATTTTGCTATGCACATTATTCCCCAAGGGAGGTCATTCATTTCCAGGCTGCTCGATTTAGCATCGTCAGTCCCCAGCCTCCTTGACTCCGTTACCCTCAACGAGGGATGCCGATCCGATCTCAAATTCTGGGCTCACCTCTTAGAAAATTGGAACGGAATCTCATTCTTCTATGATGAAATCGTCTCGTCTGCCGACGACCTAAAACTGTTCACAGATGCAGCCCCATCCGTGGGTTTCGGGGGGGTCTACCAAGGCCACTGGTTCGCTGGCACTTGGCCGCAGCAGTTTGCCGGCTTGGATCAGTCCTCCGCTCTATACGAAATATACCCGATAGTGGCTGCCTGTCACATATGGGGGCGCTTCTGGGCACGTAAAAGGATAGCAGTCAAATGCGATAATGCTGCAGTAGTCGCCATCATCAATAAAGGGCGATCATCTTCCCCGGCCATTATGCCTTTTGTTAGGCGCCTAACCTGGCTTTCCGTCACCCATAATTTTATCATGGTCGCCAGGCACATCCCCGGGCATATTAACATAATCGCTGATCACCTCTCCCGTTTCAATTTCCAGGCGTTCCGCAGACTCTACCCCGAAGCAGACTCGACTCCGACACCTCACCCCTCCTTTTCCGCCCTCACGCTCTCATAGAGAGCAATCCCCACCTCACCCCTTTTCTCCACTCGGCCCAGTCCTACATTAGGCAAGGACTGGCCAGTTCCACCATCAAAGCTTACGACGCGGCTTGGCGAATGTTTGCCATGTTCTGCCTCTCCGTCAACCAGCCCGTTCACCCCGTTCTAATTCCCACAGTATGCGCCTTCATTTCTTTCTGCGTAGATGTCCGCCACCTCCGCCCTCCTTACATCCGCAGCCTAGTGGCAGGCATCCAATTTTACGCCAGGGGCCTCGACCCGGCTTTTCCCAGTCTATTTACAAATCCAGTTGTTAAACTACTATTAAAAGGCATTTCAAAAGCTTTTCCGTCTGCCCCCGACTCCCGGCGTCCCATTACTCTCCCCATATTACGGCACATGTTAACCAGCCTCAGACAAGGCATTCACTCCACCTTTTTAGACAGCCTCTTAGAGTGCGTATTTTCCCTGGCCTTTTATGGGTTCCTCAGAATCAGCGAGTTTACATCCCCCGCCACGTTTCAACCCTCACGCGACATAACTCTCTCCGATTTAAAATTCCACCCCGACCACTATAGCATCTCCCTGAAACATACCAAAGTAGGCGGAGCTTGCTCTATAATCATTGCTCGCATCCAATCTCCCTTCTGCCCCTTCTCGGCCATGATTCGATACCTTAGAGTCAGGCCCCCAACTAGTCCCTCGGCCCCCCTTTTCCTCATCTCTCCCCATCATCACATGACGAGATCCTGGTTCATCCTCCACTTCAAGACCACACTCCAGAAATGCAACATCCCTGCGGAGAACTATTCCAGCCACTCCTTCAGGATCGGAGCAGCCACATCAGCAGCCACGCAGGGGGTGTCCTCCGCCTCCCTTCAACAACTGGGGCGCTGGTCCTCAACCGCCTATGCATCCTACATTCGACCAGAGCAAGACGCCATACTATCAGCCCAGAGATCCCTTCTTCCATGACTAAAGAGGCAGCAAGCACTTCGTTGGTGGTGATCAAACTCTCCTTTTCTCATCGATGCGCCCATGCCCGGGCTATCCACATCCACTCCCTTGCATCCCCGCTTTGCCTTAAAAAACCCCGGTCAGCCCCTCATCTCCCGACATGCATAAATTCTCCCCCTGTCAGCCCACGACCTGACTAAAGCATACCCCAGGCGAGCTCCATGACCCCCGTTTTCACTCTCCCAGTTCCTGAAATAACTTTAAATTCCTTTGGGGGATGACCCCCGTTTTCACTCTCCCTGTTCCCGAAATAACTTTAAATTCCTTTGGGGGATGTCCTATCTCTTACAGCACCGACGCCCTCTCTCATAAGCAAGAGGAGCGTCACATCATGGAGTCATACGCCATACTATTCTGATTCAATAAAGTTTGTTAAAATTATATTAAGAGTCTCTCATGATTGAAGTGTAGTCGCAGACTGAAGTTCAATCATGGAAGACCAAATAAGGCATTAATAGAGCACCCCATGCTGTCATAACCCTCAGCCCAAATGACGTCACTAAATGACGTCACCATCTCCGACGTCACCTTCTCTATGACGTCACCTTTGCAGCGTGACGTCAGTTGCCCAAATGACGTCAGTTATGACATCATAAATGCCCTTCTCCCGGTACTATATAAGGCCCCATCACCACAGCTTAAATCACACTTGTGCAGTCATCATGTGACGCTCCTCTTGCTTATGAGAGAGGGCGTCGGTGCTGTATGAGATAGGACATCCCCCCTAAGGGGATTTGTTTCCAACAGGAGTCATGACATTGGTGGTGATCTGGGGAGGTGGTGGGATGAAGCTTTTTGCTCTGGAGATGCTGGATGAATGCGTGATGCTGACACAAGGTGAGTGATGACTGCACAAGTGTGATTTAAGCTGTGGTGATGGGGGCTTTATATAGTACCAGGAGAAGGGCATTTATGATGTCATAACTGATGTCATTTATGATGTCATAACTGATGTCATTTGGGCAACTGACGTCACACTGCAAAGGTGACGTCATGGAGAAGGTGTCGTCGGAGATGGTGACGTCATTTAGTGACGTCATTTGGGCTGAGGGGTATGACAGCATGGGGTGCTCTATTAATGCCTTATTTGGTCTTCCATGATTGAAATTCAGTCTACGACTACACTTCAATCATGAGAGACTCTTAATATAATTTTAACAAACTTTATTGAATCAGAATAGACGGTTTGAGTATGGCGTATGACTCCATGATGTGACGCTCCTCTTGCTTATGAGAGAGGGCGTCGGTGCTGTATGAGATAGGACATCCCCCAAAGGAATTTAAAGTTATTTCAGGAACTGGGAGAGTGAAAACGGGGGTCATGGAGCTCGCCTGGGGTATGCTTTAGTCAGGTCGTGGGCTGACAGGGGGAGAATTTATGCATGCCGGGAGATGAGGGGCTGACCGGGGTTTTTTAAGGCAAAGCGGGGATGCAAGGGAGTGGATGTGGATAGCCCGGGCATGGGCGCATTGAAGAGAAAAGGAGAGTTTGATCACCACCAACGAAGTGCTTGTTGCCTCTTTAGTCATGGAAGGAGGGATCTTTAGGCTGATAATATGGCGTCTTGCTCTGGACGAATGTAGGATGCATAGGCTGATGAGGACCAGCGCCCCAGTTGTTGAAGGGAGGCGGAGGACACCCCCTGCATGGCTGCTGATGTGGCTGCTCCGATCCTGAAGGAGTGACTGGAATAGAGTGTGGTCTTGGAAGTGAAGGATGAACCAGGATCTTGTCATGTGATGATGGGGAGAGATGAGGAAAAGGGGGCCAAGGGCTGATTGAGGTTTATGCAAATGCCGGAATGATGGGTTATGCAGATTTGTCAGGACATTGGCTGACTTGTCAGGACGTGGGTTGACTGAAGTTTAAGCAGGATGCAGGGATAATGGGTTGAGCAAGTTGTCAGGATGTGGACTGATTTCTCAGGACGTGGGCTGACAGGTTTAAGCAGAATGCAGGGATAATGGGTTGAGCAAATTGTCAGGACGGGGGCTGACTTGTCAGGACATGGGCTGACTGATGTTTAAGCAGAATGCAGGAATAATGGGTTGTGCAAATTGTCAGGACGTGGGCTGACTGAGGTTAAGCAATGGCAAGGACACTTATGGGGTTATATGCAAATTGCCCGGCATGGGCACCAAACGGGGATTGGGAGAGAAGACCACCACCAATGAAATGCATTAATACTTCCTACCAATCATGGAAGGAGGCATATTTGGGCTGATAATATATAGCAGCTTGCTCTGGATGGATGTAGGACACATAGGCTGATGAAGACAGCAGCCCAGTTGTTGAAGGGAGGACCCCCCCAAAAGAAAAAAGGTCAGCGATGACCTGCATTTTTAAGGTCAGTAATGACCAAGGTCGCAACAACCTGCATGAGCATAGCCAGCAATGGCTTAAAGATGCAATATTTAACCTTTAGCATTATATTATTATAGCATGAAAATGTCTAAAAATGGGTAGACATAATGTTATATTCTTTAGTTGTGCACTTACTTTATCCCAAATTGTATGAGGCAAAGATTGGCTTGATATTTTTCTCATAGTTTTCCTATCTATCTGTTCTATTCCTAATAGATGCACATTCTGATTTGTGCATTTTGACATTTGGAATATTAAAGGTGGGCTGACCATTGTTAATAAGTATGTTTTCCCCTTGGATTTGACTTTAAGTTGCGTGTCTATGTCTATTATGGGCCTTTTTCATTTGTTTTGACAGTCGTGTACTGTCACTTTGGGAGAGTTGCACCCGCACCCTCGGCTGCTGTTGTACAGTGGATTTAGTTCAGTTGAGGCAGAGACTGGCTGTGGAGACACACGGTTTTCGTGCCATGTCCTTTTTGATTAGTTTTGACGTCCAGCAGGAGGGGGAGCAGTGAATGTGCTGCATCTGTGAAAAGTTTTAAGTCGTCGGCAGATGAGACGATTTCGTCATAGAAAAATGAGATTCCGTTCCAATTTTCTAAGAGGTGTGCCCAGAATTTGAGATCGGCTCGGCCTCCCTCATTGAGGGTAACTGAGTCAAGGAGGCTGGGGACTGAAGATGCTAAATCGAGCAGCCTGGAAATGAATGACCTCCCTTGGGGAATAATGTGCATGGCAAAATTCAGGTGGCCGAGCAGAGACAGAAGGTCTCGTTTTGAAATGTGGCTGGCTGCTGAATAGGACTGGGCTATTTCGTGGATGCGAGACAATTTCTCGAGGGGGAGGGAGCTTGCATAAGCTTGGTGTCAAGATTAATGCCCAGGAATTCGAGAGATGATGAGGGCCCGGAGGTTTTTTCCCCAGCTAGAGGGACGCCTTTGACATGGAACTGGAAAACTGGATTCGCCCTGGAAAGCTCTGAATTGAGGCAGGAACTATGGCGACTCTCGTGCACTGTTTGGATGAGGCAAGGTGGTGCTCTGCTGAAGCCACTGTGCTGTGACCGGGGATATGCTTTGCTGAAGCCACTGTGCTGTGACCGGGGGTATGCTTTGCTGAAGCCACTGTGCTATGACCGGGGATAAGTCAAGTCAAGTCAAGTTTATTTGTATAGCACATTTCATACGCAGAGGCAATTCAAAGTGCTTCACATAAAATGGTTGACAGGAAAAGAAAAGAAAAGAAGAGAGTAAAACGGACATTTAGATATTTGGATAGGCTTTTGGATAAGTTTTGCTGAAGCTTTGCTGAAGCCACTGTGCTGTGACCAGGGAGGAGCTCTGCTGAAGCCACTGTGCTGTGACCAGGGATATGCTTTGCTGAAGCCACTGTGCTGTGACCAGGGAGGAGCTCTGCTGAAGCCACTGTGCTGTGACCAGGGATATGCTCTGCTGAGCCACTGCTGTGACCGGGATATGCTCTGCTGTAGCCACTGTGCTGTGACCAGGGATGTGCTCTGCTGAATCTACTGCGCCATGACCGGGGAATGAGCTCTGCTGACCTGACAAGTTATGCATAACAGAAAGCCGGGTGATGCTGCACTGCACATTAAAGCGATGGTGGACTGGGAGGAGCACCTTTTGTTTATGATCGAGACTGTAGCTTCGTATACGTTTGCAATACCAGAGTAAATCTCGTAGAGGAAGAGCGATTCCCTACTGGGAGAAAGTAGGGAACTCATGGTGCCTCTTTTCTGCAACCTTTCACCTCTAGAATACCCCCCAAAAAAACTTAATTCAAGCATATGCTGAAGCCAGAACCACATGCAGCTGTGACAGATAGAAGGAGCATTGAATTAAATTGAACAAGAAGCCATTTTTGGCCTGAAGGACAGGCAACAGCAGAACTGATGATTATCGCCATTTTGCCTGAAAGCAAGCAACGGGAGACGGACCGACCTAATACAACGCTCAGCGTTGCCAGACGTACGATAATTATCATATTTGTACGATAATTTCAACCTCTGTACGATGTACGATCAATAGGGGGCGGCTTTAGCTCAGGATGTAGAGCGGGTCAGCCAATGACGCAAGGGTTGGCGGTTCGATCCCCGCTCCCTCCCAGCTGCTGTCGCTGTGTCCTTGGGCAAGACACTCAACCCTCCTTGCTCCCGATGGTGTGTAGGCACCCTGCGTGGCAGCCTGCCGCCATCGGTGTATGAATGGGTGAATGTAGACTATCTACTCATTGTAAAGCGCTTTGGATAAAAGCGCTATATAAATGCAGACCATTTACCATTTACCATTTACCATTTAATCCCAAAATCCCCCAAATGTACGATAATTTCATCATTTTGTGACACTTAGACGAATCCTACGTCTATCACTCTATCTGTTTATACAATCATCTCTTCAAACAACGTATTTGCAGCCAATACGTGCAGGGTGTTTTGTTGTTGTTGCAACGCAGGCTGAGATCAGTGTTGAAAAATCATGCCAAGTCCAAAAAGTAGCCTGTGGTCAGCCGCAGCCCCCCCCCGATATAGGCGCGCCAAGGCGCGCCGCGCTGGGGAGGGGGCGTACGATAATTTCACTCCAAAAACGATAATTTTGACCCTCTGGTACGATAATTCAACATTTGCCATCTGGCAACACTGACAACGCTAAACCAGCCACGCGCATGCGCAGTATAGCATGGAAGGCCGGTGGCTAGCCAGGTAGCTAGCGCGCTACTCAGCATAGGCCGGAAAAAGTTTACAAGGGTTATACTTTATCTAAATGACTGGGATTGGATCGATGGATTGGATGCATAAGAGAGGAAACATGCTATGAAAAGAAAAGGTTGACTGGAAACTGGGACTAGAGGCATGTTGTTAAAAACCCGATTGGACACGGGAGAGGGATGTGGCCGCGGGCAACGGGGAAAGAGTTGCTCAGGGATTGGCACCCGGCCTGAAATGAGTGCAGCAGCATTGCCGCAACGTTGACTGAAACCAGGGACTAAATGCATGTTTGATAATACCCGATTGGACACGGGAGAGGGAAGCGGCCGTATGCAACAGGGCAGAGTTGCTCAGGGATTGGCACCCGGCCTGCAATGAGTGCGGCGCACACACCTGGATTTGAAGCGGAGCTGGCTGGCTGGCTGATATCACGGAAGAGATGCCGGCTGAAAAGGGGGGATACAAGCCTGAAACCTGGGGCGGTGCTGATTGGGCTGCTGCTGTGGGGAGCGTGGGGCTCCCGAGCGTCCTCAGCCGGGCATCGATGAGGGACCCAACCAGTGATGAAATCGTTGCGATCAGGGGATCTTGGCTCTTTTGCCGCGGCCACGGCCTCCGGAGTGCTATGCGGACTGAGATCCGGGCGTCCCTTGTGACGCCGAAGATGAAGCCTGGGGATTGGAGATTTGCCCGGGGCTGGCCGGGGCGTTGATCGTGCTCTGGAGGAAGGCGTCCACGGCAGAGTTGACCCTTTGCTGCTCATCTTCAGACTCAGACATGATGATGGACTGAATGAAGCTTTTTGCTCTGGAGATGCTGGATGAATGCGTGATGCTGACACAAGGTGAGTGATGACTGCACAAGTGTGATTTAAGCTGTGGTGATGGGGGCTTTATATAGTACCAGGAGAAGGGCATTTATGATGTCATAACTGATGTCATTTATGATGTCATAACTGATGTAATTTGGGCAACTGACGTCACACTCATGGAGAAGGTGACGTCGGAGATGGTGACGTCATTTAGTGACGTCATTTGGGCTGAGGGGTATGACAGCATGGGGTGCTCTATTAATGCCTTATTTGGTCTTCCATGATTGAAATTCAGTCTACGACTACACTAATTTATTCAACAAATCCATGTTAAATGCTGAAATGTTCAGATGGTTCAATATGAACACCACAAATTTAAGTTTAAGCAATTCAAATGGCACTAATCTCTTTCCCTACAAATGCCCAATCACACATCCCAACAACAGCATAAAAAAAATGTAGGCTGTTGTAAGAATTTAACACACAATGTCAACTCGCATAAACATAATGTTCAAACCAAAACTCAACTGTCTTTGTTTCAGTAATGCTGAAGGTGGAATGGCGGACTTTTCTAGAAATTGGGTCATGACCAGGACATTGTCTCTGATATGGTGCATAAGCTGGACTTTCTCACACACAGGTGAAATACATGTATGGATTTTAGTATGCTATTATTTTTCTCACCATGTAAGAGCAGGCAGCATGAAGCTGAACATAATATTGACAGGGCTTAGGGGGCATTAACTCTATCGCATTTCTGTTTCAGATGGAAACCCCATCTCACAGCAGGCTGGCAGCACAGTGACCTTGCCATGCAGAAACCAATCTCTGAGTAGTTTCACACAGCTGACATGGATGAAGGATGAGGCTCGCCTGTTCAGCTACAGCTCAGAGGGACGATTTCACAACTTTTCTGAAGCCGCCAGCCTCAAATTAAACATGTCTCGCACAGACAGCCAACTCTATGCATTGATCATCAGAGCAGCACAGGTGTCTCATGCAGGCAACTATACCTGCGAGACCACCACCCGTGATGGAATCTGGGAGCAGAAATGGGAGCTTCTCATTACAGGTGTGCGAATACAATATTTACATTAGCCGACACTAATAAACCGCATGATACATTGGGTCATAGCAGCTGCAGATTGGGTTACAAAAAAGTTGGCTATAAATGAGAATAGAGAATGTGGGATGATTAAAGATAGCATAACTGACAATAACCTCTCATTATATTACACACATGAATGACAATAATCCTACTCTGCACAGTGCAAAATGCAATGTTCATGTTCAGTGCACATCTGCACACCTGGTGCACCCACCCAGTCTAGACAATACTTAATCACCTGCTGCAAACGGTCCCCTCGAAACAATAAGAGCTGCAGCCATGCCTGAACATGCACTGGCACAAGTACAGGTACTTTCTAGAGATGCGTCACACGCTCCACTGAGACCCCACAGTGACTGACTCTGCTACAGGATGGCTGTGGTCTCTTCCTGCTTCATTGTGACCTCCCAAACCACAGCTGCATAATGTGTGCACATAAGCACAACTCAGTATTTACATGGTGTATTTTGAGCTTCCTATACTGCATTACTGCTTTAGTGAGCTAGATGGCTGATTTATACACATTCTTCTTACAGATGCTGATGATGATGGAGCAGCAGCTGAAACAAGTTGGATGCTGGTGATTGTGATGGGAGTTGTTGCTGGTCTATTTGTGATCGTTTTGATCGTTGTGGTTTGCTGGATCAGTCTAAGAGCCCGCAAAGCACAGGGGTAGGTCTGGTTTGCCTCTGGTAGTCATTCACTCAGCACTTACTACCTCACTTTAGCTTCTTGAAATATTGTGAGCAATAAAGACAGGTGACAAGGAGTATAAGAATATGAATAACATACATGGAATGCTCGTCTAAATTTCAGGATTGTGTCAACGTAACCCTGCCCCAACATCAATCTCTTTTTTTTTTTACAGAAGTGGCATTCCACCTCCCACTACAGCAATGGTAAATATTGTAATTATTACAATTAATGACATTTTAGAAAGTGTAAACAATGTATAGAATTATAAAGGAATGGAGTTCATTTAAAATTCATAATAGCAAACTGGAGTAAAACGATTCCCAATTACTTGTCAATAGATTGATGTAAACGGAGACATTCATTCTTGTTCTATCATCCTTTTTCAAGGTACAGGGAGAAGATATTTATGTAAACTGCATTCATGTAAAAGTCAACTAGAGGCCTGCAGAGAGTTTCCATCGAAATATAGCCTACTGTATTATAATGGCTCACTGATATGAAGCATATCTGGAAAGAGAGAGGATTGTTAGAAGTGATGCACCACAGCATTCATAACACTGTAAATAAACACCCAATACACTAATCATATCTGGGATATCAATGCTCTCAATTAGTTTTGTTTACTCTATTAATTAGTCCATCTTGTATCCTACATACAAAGGTGTTTGTAGTTCGCTTCTTCTCCCATTCAGCTTTGTATAATGTATCTGTATTAAGACATTTAAATTATGTTTTCTTTTTTTCCCCTGTGGTTTAGTTACTCAATGCGTTTACTTTACACTTGGTCTGTATGTGAATTTGGTAGGTAATTGACATAAGATGTAATTTTATGATCTTTTCTCCAAGATTATGGCAGTGTGGCAGGAAAACCTTACCATTGCTATACATTTAGTTTGTAAAACCATGTGGCTGAAGAGTTTACCACCAGGTGGAGCTACTGCAGGTGTAAAGCACATGGTGGGTGTTCTTAATAGACTTTTGTTTACAATCAACCCATTCTCATTCCCAATTCCCATCTGGTCCTATGTAATAGGTGAACTGAAGCGTCCCTCGTAATTGTGAAGTGAAATGGGGTAAAGTGAAACTAAATTAAGTGAAGTGAATACAGATCACCAAAGCTAAAGATCATCACAAGACCACAAAGCAACAGAGACGTTTGGAACAGCACCACCTGAAACTCAAGACTACATGTTTTCAGTTCAACTCAAATTTGTTGCAATTTCTTGCAAATAATAATAATTAGTCCTAATTAATAAGAGGCATTGTGGCACAGTGGAATTGCATTGCCACCTCACAGCAAGAAGGTCCTGGGTTTGATTCCCACCTGGGGCACTTTTGGCACTCTCCCCATGCCTTCGGTGCCTATAGGGCCCAGCCCAGGTGGGTTATCTATGTTGTGAAAAGGGCCTTTCTGTGTGGAGTGTTCTCACTGTGCTTGCTCCATATAACATCCATATGAACTCCTACTGGAAAACATGCAAGAAGACATCGCCTGACCAGCGGTGTGTCCTACTAAGGAGTCTGTCCCCGGACGCTGTGGGGAAAGCTGCCCACCGCCCCCTGAAGAGGACAAGCAGGATGGGAGAGAGGCAGAAGACACATTTCATACTCCACACTAAGAAGCGAAGTGATCGTGGGATAGTTGCAACTGTCTCCTGAATGGTTGTGGTGGTGTATTTTTCACCTAAGTGTGTTCATATGTATGTATATTCATTATGCAAAGGTGTGTAGATCCAATATAAACATTCTCAACGGGACCTATTAGATATGCTGGTATACTCATAACTTATTACTCACTTCTAATTAATTTTTATTTAATTTTTATTAAAAGCCCCTGACGAGTCTCTAGCCCCCCCCCCCCCCCCGTTTTTTTTCTTATTTGGTATTGTCTTATGTTTAGTTAATCTGTTTTGTTTTGTTTGTCCTTTTTTCTTATGTTTCTTATGTTTATGTATAAAAAAAAAAAAAAAAAAAAAAAAAATGTTTCGAGCTTTGATGATATAAATTAATTTATGTATAAAAAAAGGGTGATTTGCTACAGATCAATGTACATGCTCTCATGCTACTGAATTGTGTTTCTGTCTATCACCAATAAAAAAAGTTATAAAAAAAAATATATATACATTTCACAGCACCATCATGATGTAGCATGCTGTGTATCTCGTTTGTTCTTCTTAAAAGACTGCTCCTAACAAGTCCTACTTAAAGAGGCCCCATTATGCTTTTCTTTATTTTGTATCACATATGCTGTTACTAGTCATAAACGTGGCCAAAGTTTCAAAGAATGAAGTTAAACGTGTGAAAGTTACCCCCATGAGCAAAAATCGAGAGATTTACAGTTACTCAAGTAGTTTGACCACTTTGCTGCGGTACTGCTGCAGTAGGCTACTGCCACAGCGCTAAAAGTGGGGGCGTTATTTATAAGACCCCCCCCACCCCCCACATCACTGCTGCCATGGAAAGTGGCCAAAATAGTCTGACAGACAGTCCTTGTTGTTGCCATGGTGATGCCCTGCAGTGCCCCCTCCTCCTCCCGTCCCTGTTCTGAGTTTGTTCTGAGGGTAAGCCAATCAGAGGCAGAGTAGAAGTGATGTCAGTCACATTGCCTTTTTTTATTCCACAGTTTAAACCTGCATGTGTCAATGTCAAAAATGTGTCAATTTGAGAATAAAATGACAACATAAAAAAAAGTATTTTATGTATTTAAAATACACAAAATACAAGGTCTGAAAGTATTTTGATACAAATTACATCTTATTGGTCCAGCCAAATACAAATTACAAAATACACAAATGTACTTGAAATACGTATTTTAAATACATGTATTTAAAGGAGGACTTACCTCCAAAACACTTTTTTTCAGCTTTTAACCAATATATATGACTTTGGGGGTGATGTGTGAAGAATTCTGGTCAGAATTTCCACATTTGACACCAAACTGTTGCCATTTTACCATTTGTATCATTTTTCAGCAGCATATCTGGCATAAGCGCCCTCTTAGGGTCCAACACTGCTTTTTTTTTTTCTCTCAAATGAATGGGAGATTTGGTACAACCTGACGTCAGGTTGTCCCCAAAGACTATGGGATTTCAAGATAATTACTCCCCTACCCCCTCTGTACCCTTTCGGCTCCTCAGAACTCCAAGCCTATTCTTATTGAAGTTTGCTCTTAAAATACTGAACCAAACGTTGTCAAAGTTGGCACATGTCTTAATTATAGTTAGTTTCCCGCTGAATGTGTCACTACTTTATTAATATCTTACCTGAATAAGCTCGAATGATGATGTATATATTATCAGTCCGAGTTGGAAGCAGCTGTCTCCAGCCCAGCCAGGCGGGAGAGAGTCCTACTGTAAACCTCATGCACTAGCTCCAAGCTCCGCGGGCGCGCGCAGCAGAGCAGAGCTCTCTGTGCTCTGAGAGTAGAGAGAGCAGTCTGATATTTCCGCAAACAAATATGGTCGCAGTTTAGCGCACATGTAAAATATAACGCTATACTACGACGTGACAACGTGACAAAGCTTCTCTAAACACATCGGCTACTATCATTTCCCTGCATCCCTCCTACTGAGATTATATCGGTAATGATTTTGGACAGACTGAATGCGCGGAGGAGAAGGAGAGATCTGCAGCTCTGCCCTGAGTAGCCCTGAGAGACACTCGCCTCGCTCCGACTACTGTGCCCGTCTGTGAAAAGCGTCCTGTCCAGTCGCACCTTCGCAAACAGATGCGGGATTCCCTCAATCCTGTACCCAATCTCAGACTGTATTCTCTAAATCGCACACCAGCTATTTCTGTCTGTTTGTTTGTTGCTCCGTGAGGTTACAAGCGCCCCATGCATGCAACAGGCTGTTTCGCCAGCCGGGGTCTGGCAGGAGGGAGGAGGCGCAGGCAGCCTGCACTGCGCTGAGAGGAAAAAACTTTTGCACAACTTTTAACAACAATCACGAAAAGCCCCCAAACTAAAATGAAAAAGGGACTATATGGCAACTTGGACGAGGGAATGACGTAGAGAAATCTCGCATTGTGTTACCCCAGAACGGGGGGTTTGTCGTATTGTGCGGTGTGCTGCTGTAACGAGCCCATGCCACTTTGCTCTCGTAACGTAGTTCAACACACTGCCATAGAGTTACATGCAGAAAAATAATTAAATTTCTAGTTCGCCACTGAATTACCAAATTGATATAACTTTCAACCATTTTGAGCAAAGCTCTTTCCATACAGGCCACCAGCGTTGGCTAATTGTTGATATTTATACAGATATGGCCCCTCTCAAATAAATTATTTTTGAGGCAATAGGCAAACTGTAATGGCGTCGATTTCCGAAAAAAAATCTGGACTTCAACACAGCCAAAGAGTCCAGTATAGACAAGAGCATATGTCATTTCTTGGTTTTTTCCATAGGTATTTTCAAATCACTGTTCTAATACATATCTAGGGGGTAAGTCCTCCTTTAAAATACTGCCCATCTCTGTGTGTAGGCTATATTTGGGGAGTCATGTAAAGTATCTTGTGATAAGACACACCCTGGAATCTGTTGCTCATGCAGACAGTTCTGCTGTGTGTGATACTGAGCAAGGTCATTCAGACAAGACATAGAGCATGCTTTACAAAGCTTTATCTAGATGCAGGGGTGGCCACTTAGAACAGAACTTTACAAAGTTCACAAAAGTTCACAAGTTTACAAAGTTAGCAAAATCAAGGATACAACAAAAAAGGCGGGGCAAGTGGTTGCAAGTCAAACTTCAAACTACTAATACAGTAGTCTACCTCGCTATTCATAAACCTTTTCTCCTAACTTAAATAATGATTCTAGCATAACGTAACAGTAAAGCGGGCATAAAACACTATTATTGAAATGCTATTACTCCCTGCAACCTCTATGCACACTACAAAAACACAGTTCAAGATATCTTAAGGACTACAAAAAGCCAGCAAATTAGCAGTGCTGTTAGAAAGGTCATCCGGATGTGACAGATAAACAAGATAAAAACGCATTTAGGAGAAGTAG
Source organism: Poromitra crassiceps (assembly GCF_964638095.1). Taxonomy (NCBI): domain Eukaryota; kingdom Metazoa; phylum Chordata; class Actinopteri; order Beryciformes; family Melamphaidae; genus Poromitra; species Poromitra crassiceps. The sequence continues at coordinate 40,233,568 of NC_139627.1, read as the reverse complement.
AGAATTGGTTGACATTGGTCTTGGTACTATGTGAAAAACATAACTAAATTTTCTTGAAAATGTCACATACACTTATTCTTTTTAGTTCAGAAAATCTTAACTCAAGGTACCGCTAACTAAAATGCTCAAAACACATGTTGATAACACTAGTAAATATAAAGCGTGTTCAGCAGGGTTGTAACAGGCAGCAATAAGATTACAGACTTTTGTAACAACATAAGGCACATGGACTTCAGCAGAACACAAGTACTTCATCTGAACAAAACACATTTTAACCTTTGACCAACTTAACATTCACACACAATGCAAATAGAACAGGTTGCAACACAATTCTGTTCAGTTTTATATGACCCATGCAAATTACCAGGCAAACCAGTTAACTAGAAAACATTACTAGTCAACTCTCTTCATTGGGTTAAGGCAATTAACTTATATTAGTGCACAGTTTGCAGTGCATGGGGCCTCTGAAAAGGGTTGTACAGCTGGCAGTTATAACCGTTAATGGTTATCTCGCTGCAAAACCCACATGTCAAACTGATTAATGTTTTACTGCTTTGCCTTTCAGTGCCAACTTGTAGTTTATGTAATAGAGTCCCAAAAGAAGGGAGGAAAAAACAAAGCAGTATGAAGCCAGGCAAACTGATATGAGTGACAGACCAATTTTAAAATTGGCATCTTCCAACATGCAGAGACAGCAAAGTAACAGTTAAATAACCTAGAGCAGGTGCAGATAATACCTGCTGCTCTGCATGTTAAGTCAAGTTTCAAATGAAGTGAAGCTTATTTACTGTCTACAGCTCAGCAACCATAAGCAAAATGAGGCACTAGTGTTGTTGTTGTTACTTAAAGTTATTAGCAGCCTAGCTTACTTGGCAGCAGCAATCTTTAGAGCATCAGTGAATACGGAAAACTTCCTCCAAAAAAATATTGTACAGAGGGGAAAGATAAATAAATAAATAAAAATGAAGAAACCTTGGGTCAATTGAAAGGGAGATCCCCCACCAGAGAAGCTGAGCGGGCAATAGGTCCCACAAAAATGCAGAATAAAATGTATAAACTCACAAATCAAACTTCTTCTTATTGATCTGGGCAAAATAAATAAGACGACGTTTGATTCATCACTAATCATCATTAATCACTTTGTCTATAAAATGTCAAAAATGACAAATGGCCTTCATATTACCAGAGCCCAAAGACTAAAGTGATTCTTAAAGGGCTTATTTAGTCTGACCAGCAGGAGCACCATGAGCACCCCCCACTCCCACGGCAATTGTGAAGCTGTAAGCAGCAAATCTTTTGTATTTTAACTGGGTGAAATGAATAAAACAATTAATGATTATCAAAATTATAATAGATTAATCTTCTACTGGACAGGCTTAAAGGTTGGTCGTATGACAGCGAGAATATTATCTTTTCAGTTTGGATTTGAACACGTACAAACAATTGGCTTCCTTAATCGCAAGCAGAAGTCGGATCCAAAGACTCTGCTCTGGTGGCTTTCCATCTTTTCCTGTTCCTGGGGACAATCATTTGCCAGTGACCAACAACTGAGGCATGACTGAGCACATGAGGGTCAACTGATGTACATACCATCAACTCCTTGGTCATCACGGAGGTCTCTGAGGAAGACAATTAAAAATGTTTCATTAATACAGCAATTCATTTCATGATTGTGTCTGTAAGGATTTCCAGGGTATCTGATTCTGCAGGTTTCAAAAATCCAAAACTGAAGAAATTTATAATGCTACCTGGAACTGAATTTAGGCTTAATCTAAAAACCAAAATAAAGACACCGTCAAAAATGAACTGTACAATTTCCATATGAACAGAGGCTGTAAGAGAACAGGAACTTTTAAGGGATATGAAATCCACCTGTGTTCAGAAAAGATGTGTTTCCATCAATAGGGTCGATCGATCCTAACCCCTAAATTAAAAAAAAAAAAAAAGTTAAATAAACTAATATTTTGAGAATTTTTTTTTTTTTGAAAATAATATTAATCATATAGCCCACTTTTGAAGCAGTTGTTGATATTTATAACAATATTGTGGCTCTAAAATAAAGTTTTTATCGTTGCGGTGAGACTAATGGTTTCCCGGTCTAAGCGCAAACAAAGACTATAGTGAAGACAAGATGAGATGCCCTTCTGCTTATTTTACAACAGCACCGCAGTCAATTGTGTTGCATTGGAACTAACTAGCGGCTGGACGCTGCTGCTTTTTTTTCAAAATCAAGCAGCAGCTGTTTTACCAGAAACCTGGGGGTTTATTCCCCCCTTTAACCGAAATCCCCATACAAAAATCCCATTGCCTTTTACAGGTACGAACCGGAAGTGCTACTTACAGACTCTATTCGCTCAACAGCCGCTAATAGAAACTATAGGGCTGTCCTGAATACCATATAGAGCTTCAAAGCTTCAGGGATAAATTTGATCATGATCAAAACTTCTACGACACCGACACCGACACCGACACCGACACCGACACACACACACACACACACACACACACACACACACACACACACACACGAAAATAAAGAAAGCCTGCCCATGTGATTAAATTGCGGGCCGGACTTGTTCCACGGGCTGCTAGTTGAATAGGCCTTATAGCAAGTAGCCTAATGGAAAGCTCTCTCTCTCTCTCTGTCCATCCATCTTGTCTGACCCCTCCCACATGCAAAAATAAATTAAAACTCTGGTAATAATGTGCGTTCTCTTCTCAGCTGTGGTGACGATGCTGTGTAGTGGCTCGAATATCATAATCTTTCTTCTAGGCTTATAAACTCGTGACAACACCGGTGGTACCGGAGCTCCTCAGCTGACCTGATGGGCCCGATTTTCATTTAACTGCTCTCAGTCCGACGCAGCCATCAAGGTAGACACGGAGTGTGAATATTATATTTGCCACGAAATGCTCATTTATTCAGGTGGGCTCATCACGTTGTAACTTAATGTTAGTGGACTTCTCCCTGTCTCAGCTCGTCAGGGTGTCACTGCTGCTACTTCATAACGTTAAACAAATAAACAAACGAGTTGAATTCAGTTGTAACTTAATGTTAGTGGACTTCTCCCTGCTCTCTCAGCTCGTCAAGGTGTCACTGCTGCTACTTCATAACGTTAAACAAATAAACAAACGAGTTGAATTCACTTGAACACTTGGAAGTTTGCTCACACTGGGTTGAAATTAGGAAAGCATGTGTACGTGAGTTTCTACTTTACATGTTTATAACACGAGCTCTCTCAGGTCCGCTGAGTGCTGGGCTGGGCTTTTGAAGGCAAGGTGCGTTTGTTTTTCACACGGCGCGTGCCGGTGGTGGTGTGGATTAAGTTTTCTGTGTTAAGCACAGTGTTGGACTGAAGGAGCGCACCGAGCCAGGAAACTAGAGAGGCTCTCTCATGAAGATACACCTCACCTTAGCCGGCTGTGCATGTGGAGAGAGAAAGAGAGGAGAGGAGGGGAAAACAGCATTTGAATGCTGATTTGCCATGGCAACGATTGAAGCTTCGATTTTTTATTTATATATATATATTCATTTTATTTTATTTATGTATTTATTTGGGGGGGGGGGGGTCAGCCGTAACCCTGTTCTGTATTATTCTAAGAATGGACTTCATGGTGATAAAATAAGGCTTCTAATAACTGTATTTAAGATATTGTAATACTTTAAAGATTTTTAGTTAGTTTAAGATTAATTGTTGGGGGAAACAAACCCCACAAAGCAACCAAACAAATAAGAAAATATTTTACATGTTTGTCCTTCTTCTTATTTGTCTTCATCTTCTTCCATTCGTCTCTCTTCCAGGTTCATCTGTTCTTTCGTCTCTCCTCTTCCGCTGTATGAACCACCAATTAATGTAAAATATATATATACATTTACTTTAAATGTATAGATATTTCAAATAGAAATGTAAGATATGAATAGATACCTTGCCAAATACGCCAGAACCACATGGCGCCAGAACCACATGGCAATACCAGCACCACCAACAACAACCATCAGGATGATGAAGGTGATGATAAATAAGGCCCAAGAGACAGTGCGGGCTCCTATAGACAGGACAGAGATAAGAAGAAAAACTGGATTTACAATGACCTGGTAAGTTATTACACACCCTGAGGTCATAATATCACCTTTCATTTTGCAGCAAACTCAAAAGACTGAAGACGACATAAGAGGCTGAGTCAAATTCTTAAGACTAACTCATACTCGTTGCTCAGAGGGAGAGACACTTGATAGCTAACTTGATAACTCTCAACCCCATGCTCCCATTTCCTTGGCTGTGTTCTTCACTTTACATTGTTAACTCATTGAGTGCCAATGACGACTATCGTCGTCAATTCAAATAGTAACGTAGAGTGCCAATGACGACTAAAGTCGTCAATTGCGTTTTTTGACGGTGGGACGTGGATCAAAGCCTGATGCATCTCCTGTAAAAGTATGGCCGATGTTGAAGGTGTATAAACTATTTTACGGACCCATTAGGTGGCGACAGTGCTCTCCGAATTAGAGAAAGATGAGAAAAAAGAGTAGAAGAAGCCGTGTGGGGAAACGGAAATGCTGTAACGTTAGCTGTGAACAGCAGCCAATCTGCTCCCACAATTGAGCCCCTCCGTCTCCGCTGCGATAGCCCTTCCACATGATTAGTTGCCAGAAAAGGACCACCCGACACTAGCGTCTTTCTGAAAAGCCAAATCATTCTCAGCTGTAAGCGCTGGGAGCCCCTGTTGGCGACAAAAACGGCGGAACGCTGTGAAAATAGAGCTGGGTGTAGCGCACTTTGAAACGTGCAGAGCAAACGTGCAGCAGAGAGCCACCAGAGACACTCCCACGGAGGAGTTTGCAGTTGAGGGGGGTGGGGCACGCAGGGCACCATACAACACGTACCGACCCAGACAGCAGGCTCGATGGACAGATTGGCAAACAAGCTAGAATACCTGATGCCCACCAACTGTAAATCAAGACCAGCAAGTAGGTGTAGGGTCTGCGCACGCAGGGGCCAGCGCTGCTGGTTGCAGCTAAAAAATATTATTTTGCTATCAAAATTCCTTTGTTTTCGCTGTTTTATTGAAGGAAATTATTTTTGAGGTGTCACTACATCAGAAAATATTAGCTTCAGAGTCAGTGATGTGCTTGAAATGCTTCATTTCACAAAAGGCTCATTATCTCAGCTTCTAGTTTGAAACGTCTGTTTTTGGTGAAACCAAGCTATCTTCTACTGCTGATAACTAAAGAACGGAAAATGATATCAATAAACTTTTTTTTTGCTGATGATACAAGAGTCTCATCGTTCTTTGGGCATGTTCGGTGTTTACATAGTAATATCACACAATATTCTGTGGGTCTTGAGAAATCACTGAAAACGCTCTGAAAGGGCTGGCACTGGGAGCATCCGTTTTCCAAAAGTGGCTGGCACTCAATGAGTTAATTTGATGTGTCTACATGTGTGTGTTTGTGTGTTCTACATTTTCTCTCTATTTGGTCTATTGTGAGTGTGAATGTTATGCCTTGTTGCACCCAAATTTCCCAGTTAGGACAAATAAAGTCTGAAACTTGAAGACATAAGATTTCATTGTCCAATGCTGGGTCACCCAAAAATGATAATTCTGTCATCACCTACTCACAACCTCATGCCAAATGAAACACAGGTCCAGACTCACCAGTAGGGGGCACACGCACACTCAATCCAATGAGAAAAGCTTAGGTGCAAGACGGAAACAAACTATTTAGAAAATAAAATATAACACTGGTGAAATGAGACAACATAACACAGGGAGGGTGCCAGCACAACCTCATAGCAGCCTTCTCCAAAACAACAACAAAGTCAATGCGGGCCAGAGTTTAAAAACAAACAAAAACAAAAACAATAACACTGTGTATAGGAAAAGACCTATACGCCATTTTTATTAGCAAATTATTTGTAGCAAATCAATCAGCTGTAGTTAAGATTTGCACTAAATTATGGTGCAAATTCAGTACGTCTTTTTGGAACTCTGAAGAACTGGTCCTCACTGACTTCTGTTGTTTTGGAGAAGGCTGCTATGGAGTTGTGCTGGCAGCCTCCCTGTTATATGGACAAAACTTCACATGTGTTTCAACTGGTATGAGGGTGAGTAGATGGTGAACTATTTCTTTAAGTCTGTTCCTGCAATCAAGAAATATAAAATATACTGATAACTGATTGACTAGCACCGTATTTAATTGTACGTCAATGTGTTTCCCAGAGACAGCCTTCTTAGAGATAGCATGTCATTTGAAATGTAATCTACCATTACGAGGAAGCAAGCTTTCACAATAGACATCAGATGCAACTGCCATGTTGAAACCATGAGATAGCAAGATACAAGATACAAGATACTTTTATTGCCACACAACCAGGTTGGTGGTATTTAGTTTCAGTACAGTTTACTGTGAAGCTCTGCAAGAGACAGGACATACATGAATACATTTAACATTTAACATTTAACCCCTCTTCCCAACAATAAATACATAAATACAGCACACAAACAAGTCAAACAGTCCAACAGGTGTTTAGAGGGTGTGAGGCCTAAGGGGGGAGAGGAAGTGGGGGTCCGATAGAGTTCAGGGTTCGTATGGCTGTTGGGAAAAAGCTGTCCTTGAAGCGGGTGGTTTTGGGGTGGATGGACCTGAAGCGTCTGCCTGAGGGTAGAGGCTGGAACAGATGGTGTGCTGGGTGGGAGGACACATGTTCTACTAAGTTTTTCCTAACTTATTCAAACTTTTAAGCTGAGAAAAATCTCACATTGCGACCAATGTCAATTTCTTTTCTTTATTATATACATATCAAGTTATCAAGTTTTATTTTGAAGTAATGAAACACTTCGAAGCTTTACATGGGCGGGCCGCCTAGGTATATTAACGGCAGACCCAAGTATATTATGTGGGGACCCATTTTAGCAGTTTATATTCTGCTTTGTGAAACATGACGCCACATCAGCAGTGAGAAATGTATGAGTTTATTTATCAGAGTGAATTGTGAAAAGTTTGTTTGATAAGTTAATTTACATTTTAAATAACTGATGATGAAGCAAATAAGTATAGAGTAAGGAGAAAAACCTCCTTTGGTAAAACCTTCCTTGTAAAATTACAAATTTTTACCCGGACAAGTAACTTTTGCGCTTGGACAAGTGAAAGGTCAATTTACTTGCGCGAAGAACAAGTGCCTCAAAAAGTTAATGTCAAGCACTGCACTTCCAAAATAGATCTCTTCCTCTTCTGCGTAGACACACTCAGATATTCCAAGCCTAAAAATGCTAATTTAAAGTCCTACTAAAAATGCTAAGGACTACTGAGAAACAGAGAGAGGGAGAGAGAGAGAGAGACACACACACACACAGGCGCGGACTACATAATCGGGCACGTCGGGCAAATGCCCGGTGGCCTGGCCTGGCCTGCAAAAAAAAAAAAAAAAAAAAAATGTTGGTGTGTGCCCGCAGTCAGGCCACTCACTGAACAGCAGGCCAGGCAGGCCACTGCTCATTTCTGGACTCTTGTGTTGGAGCCTTGAGTTTTGCATTGCTCAACACTTGGCTATAGGCTAGAGACTAAAACCATTGTTGGCCTAATTTTTCAGAAACAAAGGTTGGAGCTTGAGCAGAACACACTACCATGTGTTTAATGTTAGGGGCTTGCTTAAACAGGAAGATGTTTAATGAAACTGAGAATATGTTGATGTTTATTATTATTGTTATTATGACGTGTAGTTCTTAAGCCTGTGGAGAATAACGCAGTATGCACGATCTGATCACTCTTCCTTAAATCAAGTTTGCTGTGAAGTGTTTGTACAGAGGCATGTTTTTGGTTTTACTTCTTCATATTATACTTGCAGTTATCTAGGCAATGTTGATGTTTCTATTAGTGAACAAATAGGTAACATGTATCATCGCGTTAGCATTATATTCACTAACTCTTGCTTCAAACGACCCAAATTGGGCTTCAAACGCCCCAGATTTGGTCGCGTGCTTCGGCCCATATTGGCCTGACCTGCTTGGTATAAATGCCCGGCCTGAATTATGATCCCAGTCCGCCCCTGCACACACACACACACACACTGATCTTGCCTGAAGTCAGGGACACATGCATGTAGATGGATGTTCTTCCGTATGGGTTTGATGCCTCACAGCGGTAGAGGCCACTCAGGTCAGGGGTGAGATGTAGTCTTCCACCCTCTCCTCTGACAGCAGACTGAGGCACCGGCTGACCCTCTCTGAAACAGGAAAGCAACAAGGCTCAGCATGAGTTGATTGATGTTCAGAGGGCACAACAATGCTAACATTCTGTAATGTGTTCATGTAGACACTGTTGTGTCTGCGGTTAGATGTAGAAATATGGACAAACATATAAAGATTTGAAGCTCATTGATGGTCTACTTCAGGGATACTCAACTTGCTTTGCCCGGGGGCCACTTTCGTGAAATGATAGAAGGCCAGGGGCCAGTTAATAAACAATCAATATCAATATACATTTTTCTGTAGCGGATTGTAGGTGTCAGACGGAGTTTAGTCTGACAATGTTGTGCACACCGGATAGTTACTTAGGTTAAGTACATACATAAGTGCCTGGGTAGCGAGCAGACGGCGGTATTTGACAATTTAGCAGCTAAATCATTGATTATTGAAAGATATTCCAGACTGAAATGCTATAACAGAAGTGAGTATTGGCCAGAATTACATGAACATTTGGACACTTATTCAGCGGGTATCTTGCATGTTGCGTTCAGGTGCACTGTTCAGCTGCACTTTTTTTGTGTGTTTTTTTTTCAAATCCATCGCGGGCCACACAGGGGGCGCCCGCGGGCGGCATGTGGCCCGCGGGCTGCCAGTTGAGTATCACTGGTCTACTTAGTCGCTCCACACAGAAACACAGGCAGTGGATGTATGTAGAAAGGATGAGAATGAATTGAGCTGTGAAACACCCTGGTTGTTTCTCAACTCAGCTTTGCCTGTGTGTACTGTAGACATTTGCACACAGGCAAAAGGCCATCGGCTATAACTGGAACAGATAACAAGGCCTGTGAGAATGGCTAACCACACAAAGCCACAAGGTAAAATGAATGCATTGCAAACCAGTTCTTTCAAACTACCTGCTCCAGGTGTAGCTTGGTTTAGGATTGCCATCAGAAACGCATTCAAGCACATCTTTGGCTACTTCACTAATATTCACTGACATGGGGGAGACTGCAAGAAAGAAGAAGAGATGACAGCCATGTTATTACAGTAACTGATCAATATAAAATGACATCAGAATGAATATGATAATAGAGTGACACCAAGCTGTGCACTCAAGATCCCAGCATCCATAGTAAGTCATAATGATAACTGACTACGAGGAGCCCAGATAACAGACTGATACTTGTTCTATTATAGATGATACTATGCTTTTGCTTGAGTTTGCAAATGCCATTTGTCTTCTGACCAGTGCAGTCTGATAGATGGGCAGTAGTTTCTTTCTAGTTTCAATGAGGGCATTGTAGGTCATGGGTACATGCAGGGTCCAAAATTAACTTTTTTGTTCACAGGCCAAATGGCTAGTGAATGTTCCAATTTTACCTGCCGCTCAATAGATTACAGTACTTTTTTGGGGGGGCTGGTGAGTGAAGCACATCTACTGGTGCTAGTTTTGGACCCTCGGCACATGTCAGACTGGGACTACAGTCCAAACACACTCCTTGCTAGCAACGCTGGCAAGAGGTAGTGAGCACACTCACCAAATTAGCAAAATAATCCAGGTGCACGGCACAAAAGTAATAGTCAAAACAAAGAAACGCCAGCACTCAGTGAATGTCCTTTTTGGGTTTTATTCCATCATCAAGACCACAACAACGAACGTTTCAGCCAGCAGGCCTTCTTCAGCGGTGTCAACGCTGAAGAAGGCCTGCTGGCTGAAACGTTCGTGACTACACCCTTTTTACACCTGGTTTTAAATGCAACCTGTATCCAGATAAGTTATCTTGATGCAGGTCACATTTAAAACCAGGTGTAAATGGGGCGGTTAAATGGGGTGTTTATAACAGACTTAGAAAAGTTTATCCTGTAGTGCAAAAGTACATAAAAAAAAAAAAAAGTTTCATTTCCTCTAAAAGAGTAAATATCTGTTTTGGAAAAAATATTGTCATCTAAAATGGATTAGTCAGTAGAAAAAAGAAGAAAAAAGAGAGGGGAAAAAAGCCAAAATATACATATGATCACACCAACAATCAGAGCATGCAACGTTCTTTCTCTCCAAATGAAAAAAATATGATTTCAAAAGCACAAGAATGATAGACCTGGACAGCAGTAAGATTATACCCACAATAAACCTCTATGGTGAAGGACAGGGTTTTCTCTGTTGTCAGGGCATCATGGGTGACCACACACTGGACCGAGTGATGGTTGAGCCCTCTGGTTGGTACTCCATTCAGCCTGCTGACTGTGGTGGTGGTGCCATTGGCATGTTGGGTGGAGTTGGTCTCTGTCCTCAACGATAGAGAGCCTGTGTGCCAGCTCACCTGTGCAGGAGGCTTGGCACCAGCAGCCACGCAGCTTGCAAAGGTGACCTCCTTGTCCCCCAAAACAGGACGATCTTCACCCTCCTCCAGCTTTGTGTCTGGAGGAACTAAGAGAGATACAGTACACAAACAAACTAGTCAATAGGTCGACAAGTAAAAACAACAGAGAATTAGCCTATTTCACATCCCACCCAAACCAGCCATTTTGTCTCTAAAAGGCAGAGAGTAAAGCAAAGAAGATCCAGTTTGCTGTTCCTCCACTGCAGGGAAACATACTGAATACAATTCATATCAGTGCAGGCTGTGTAATTTTTTTCATATTGTGTTAATTCCTGCTTTTTAGACACAAAATGGCTGATTTGGGTGGGATGTGAAATAGGCGTTTTCTTTCATTTTCTCTCTCTCTCTCTCTCAAACACAATCCAGAACATTAATTGAATAAAACACTTCATACCAAGCACTGTCAGACGTATCCGTGTCTCAATTCCGGCGGGGAACAAAGTGAAGAAGCAGGTGTAGATGCCCTCATCGGACAATGTGACATTGGATAGCTGAATAGATCCATTGTTGTCTTTTATGCTCCCAATAAAACTGAATCGATAAACATAATTTCCATTTCCATTGATAGGTGGTCCTGGTGAGCCATCCTTAGGAATGACGAAGAAGTTCACAGGATATCCTTTGGTGTCGCTCTGCCAGGTAATCTGAGTAGTTTTCTCCTCTGTCTCGGTCAGGCTGCAGAGGAAGGAAACGTTCTGTCCCTGCACCGCAGTCCTGTCTCCTCCAAGCACCTTGATAGCTGCAAGGTGCATAAGATCTCAGGACATCAGGCAATCAGAAACATCCTATCATATCAGATGCAGACAAAACACAAACACAAACCTTTTAGTAAACAAACACATTTCAGGGAACACAGTGGAGTCTGCACTCCACTGTGGTGGTAATCTAGACCAGGTTTGAAAAGAATAAGAGTAGGCTAATGGTCTTTGAGCTGGACCTGGAAAACTGCAATTATAGCATTTTCACAAATCAGCAATAGGTTTCACAAATCTGAGACTGTGCCATAATGATAGTCTAATGTCCCCTTTGTAATCTAGGCCAGGTTTGAAAAGAATAAGAGTTATAGTCTTTGAGCTGGACCTGGTTTTATGTGGCCTAGAGGGGCAAAAGCTGTTAAATCAACTCTTTTTTCCAGCAGTTTACACCAATAGGATAACATTTTTGAGGTCAATAAGAATAGCATACAACAGTAAAAACAAACAAAATGCAGGATTAATTCTATAATGTATTCTCATTACATCTCCCCCCTATAGGCTACTATGTTTTCCAGTTCATGAACTAGCTTGAAAATGGTTGAAGCACGCCATATAAAGGCGTTATTCCACTGTTTAAGGTGGACTGGAAAATTCCAATCGGGAGCCAACTTGCCAACTTTAGCGTCGTTTAAAAATACCAGGAACATAAATGCCAAATTGCATCCAGGTGTTACCGTCATCTGTGGACGCCATCACAGCAACCAGCAGCAACAATATGCAAGCCATTATGCTCACTTGCACTTGCGGTTGGTCTGTTTACCGTTAGGCCCAATTCCAATCCGCCCCCTTCTTCTTCTTCTTCTTCTTCTTCTAGTGCCACTAGGAAAAGGGAATTGCCCACAATGCATAGCGTTGTGACGTATAAAACGGGGAAGGCTGCAAATATCTGTCAAAAAAATAAAAGAACACACGCGCGAAACGAACGGGTGTTTGCGAGTGCGCTGGAATGCCTTAATTGACAATGAAACATTACATTAATAGGGATTTCAGATTAGACAAAAATATTATATCAGAGGAATGCAAGTAGTTATTTTACACAATCCTAGAATAATCATCGATCATTTATATTAGGCTACAATTGTAATCCACAACTTTTTTGATGAATGAGAAATAGTTTTACCGAATCTGTAGGCTATTGTACAGTATTGACATTGTGTATAATGTTGGGTAACATGTCATTATTATGCTTATTTTAATTATAATTACACATGTTGCAGATTGCAGATTTTGCAGTAGGCTACATTTATTTTTAAATGAGCTGTTGTCCACTCGGAGCCAGAGCCTGGATGAGAACAGACTCATCAGGGAGTCTATTCCTCAAAGCGTCTTGACAATAAACAATATATAGCGAACCCCAAACCTGCCAGAGTCAACATCATCTTGTCAAGTGCAAAGGGCTCTGCTGTCCCAATCCTCTTATTTATCCAATGTGGATCCCTTCCACACTTGATGACTCAACCACTTTCAGATGGCGGCCATTAGAGGGACTGAGGGTTCAGGGCTTGAGTGTTTAGGGGGCGGATTGGAATTGGGCCGAAGTCTCGCGAGCAGGAATTTCTGCTCGCGACCCACACGTGTTGTACCATATCCGGTTCCGGTTTTCAACATACTCTGCAGGACAATGACAACAATTATGCAAAGGCACATAGGTGATTAATCTTAGGTCATATAGCAATAGAACAGTAGAATGTAGAAGTCCTTTTTTAGTGCAAAGTCTATGTACGGAGACGGGACGTCTACACTGCTTCTAGCATAGTCTACACACTAAATTAAATTGAACCTATTAGATAAATTAAAAATGATGAACCCAAGCAACTATAATAACCTTAAAGTAATAAGTTGAATGTCCAGAATGAAAAGCAAAGTTTAACGGTTTAATTTAACATCAGACAGTAGGCTACCTGTACCAGATACTGTTGAGATTCTGGAATCAAATTCTATGAATTCACTTTTTACCACTTTCAAGATATTGAAATCCAAGACCTCAAGAACAACTTTTTCTTTACTGGCCAGAAGTTGACCCAAAAAAATACGCCAATCAAATCTCCAAATCTGCCAGAGATTTAAAATGATACTGCAAAAACACCCTCTATCACCATATCCTGGGCAATTAACAGATCTACAGTATTATTACCTCCATGCACAGAAATATTTGATTCATTCTCAAAAGTGTATACTAAAAACTCACCCTTTACATTTTTTTCAACTTAAATAAAATTGAGACCCCCCCCCCCACACACACACACACACACACACATACACACTGATGAAGATTTACCCCTTAAACCTTATAAACATGTGGTCCTTGATGGGTGGTGACAAATATTTGGATGAAAAATGAAATGGATGAATCAACACTAAATTAAATTGAACCTATTAGATAAATAAAAAATGATGAACCCGGCTATCAGGAGGAGAGGCTTTTGCAATGCTTTTCCACTCGGGCCTCGGGTGCCTCTCCTAAAGCTCTACTCTCCAGGCTGGGTCTTTTATACATCTTCTTAATGTACTACTTAATCCTCGGCATGTGTTAATGTATGTAAACTGTCTTCATTTGAAGCTTTTTTATGTGGATTTTACATTGTGTTAAATAAACTACTACTACTACTTCACGGTCCAAAAACAGCATCTCCAAAAACGGCAATGTAATTCTCAAGAAAACCATAATTTCAAATGTGAGGTGTAAACCATTTATTTGAATTTAATTGTTTAATTGTTTATTTATTTATAAATTAATCATTTTAACCCGATCAATCCTCTTCCACACACACACACACACACACACACACACACACACACACACACACACACACACACACACACACACACACACACACACACACACACACACACACACACACACATACACACCCCTGTACTTATGGCTTCTAATACATGTTTTTCTTTTTTTCATATCCCATCCCAGCACTCATGTGAACAGCATTCTTGGCCCCTCAGATGTGTCCATACATTGAATTGACTCTCTCAGTGTACTGATTCCTTGGGTTGTGGTTTCTCCTGTTGTCTGGGCAGCCACCAAGTTGACCCAGAACCACCTATGGGGATAGAAGGTGTGGAAGACAAATTGACTTTTTTGTCCATAGAAAGAAGATGAGAGAAGACGAGGGATTCGTGAAATGTCTTTGAGGAGCAGACATGAAAACATGAATGTGTTCTACTGACCTCTCCTCCTGACTCCCTCTGAACAGGAGCCTGGTCTTGACTCCGGGTCCTGGTCCTGGTTCTGAGTTTTCTGCAGATACAGAATCATGATCATCACACACCATTCCATCCGAGTAAGCAAAAAAAAAAAAAAAGTTACAAATAGGTTCATTGATTGATTGATTGATTGATTGATTGATTGATTGATTGATTGATTGAGTTAGTTAGTTAGTTCGTTATTTTAATATAACCTTTTTAGGCTTTTTACTGTTGCTATAAATCATAGCAACAGTATCAAACTGGTGTATTTGTTATGTGATGATAGGGCATTTAAGGACGAAGCATACCATAATTCTATGCTTTTGCAAATCAGGTTGATTTTGTGCTGGGCCAGCAGGTGGCAGCAGATACACCAGGTACTCCAAGAGGTCTAAAGTTTGTCCACATGATGTTGTCGAACCAATGTTTTGAACAAACTTTAGAGTAATCTTTGAATGGAAAATAGTAGTCACTCCTCATCTCTTCTAGTAGCTCCTACTACATGTAAACACAAAGCTCTAAAATGACTGGGCGAGATGGGGTTACATGGCTAAAATCATACTTTATATGACTCAGCATTTGACCTTTTAATTTCTGAGGTTCTGAAGCGAGCAGAGTGCAAATATTCCCAAACCTCATTCTTCACATCACATGACCACTTGTGCTGATTGATGTTATGTGAATGAATTTCACACTGACATCGCTCATCATCATAGACGGTTTATCACATGGGCAACGTGGGCAAGTGTCCAGAGTCCTGAGCCAATGAGGGCCCTTAATTGGCCCTTGGCTGATTTGAGGTGTGTGTTTTGACTCCTAGAGGTTATATCCTGTGCTGTGCTGCACTGTACGTGACATAGAGACCTAAAATAGTAGTCATTTATGCTGCATTTCAAAATAACTAATATTACTTCAAAGTAATACATGGTGTGTGGTTGTGGGTTGCCCTATCTATGCTGTTGTGCGACCCGACCAAACTACTATTTGCGTGTGGGTCCATGGTGAGTTCATGTAGGCCATGCTGTGTCGTTGTGGATTACCCTATGCTGTTGTGCGATGGTTGTTAGAGTTTGACTGTCTGGACTAAATTACTATTTGCATGTGTGTATACGGGGCAGGGCATACGGGAAATGGATTTTCTTCCGCTGCCGACCGGGACTCTTGAGTTCCTGTTGCACCACATTGAAACGGGGCTGCCCCGAGAGGTTAGAGAAAAAAAGATATATATATTTTTTTGTTTAACCAATGGGTTCCCAGATGTGCAGGCAGCGATGGCTGTATGCAGCCTGTGTTAAGAACTTGGTTCTTACAGGATGTGAGGGAACATCAGTGGGAACATGGGAGGATGTGATAGACCAGCGGTTTTCTAACTTTTTGAGCCTGCGGCACACCAAAGGGCAAGACAAAATCTCAAGGCACACCTATATATGAAAGAGGCGTGTTATCACTCTAAACGTTTTTTATTTACAATTGCCAACGAAAATTTGACAAACAACTAACTCATGAAATATTTATTAAAAAAATTCAGGAATTAATTTGAAACTTACTAAAATTACTAGCCTACATCAAAGCAGCAAAATGCATTTTATTTGTATAGTTGTAGGCTATATTTGCAATAATAATGCATGGTTGTCACACAATCCAAAAGCACACCTGTCCATACATTGAACATTGAATTGACTCAGTGTACTGATTCCTCATTTATGGTTTCTCCTCTCTCCTTTGATCAAAATGCCACTCACTAATACAGAAGTATAATATCAAGACCGATCATGAGCATAATTTCAAACAGTCATAAAAGATGATACTCACCTACAGAGCCAGACAGCTGCTGAACAAGTGATGCCACTTAGAACCAATCCAGTTACCAGAGGAAACATGTACATGTAAGACTGACTGGTTTCTGCACAAAATAAGATGTAAATTAATTTTGAGTTTTGATGTTACTCAATAAACAGTTGTCCTAAAGTTATTGGTGTAGAAATGATTACTACTCATATGTGCTCTACTTGCCTTTGGGTTTCTCAGACACGGTTAAATTCCACTCAATAGTCCTTCGACCTTCCTTGTCAGTGACAGTACAGCGGTAGATCCCTGCATCATCTTGTTGTATGTTTAAAATGTTCAACTCTGTAGGACTGATTGGCTCAATGTTCATTCTGTCAGAGGTGAAATTGCTCACAGTCTTATTATCTGACCATCTATGAGCAAAGATAATAGAGTTGTTTTTATTCCAGGTGATTTGGAATCTTGGATTCACCAGAGATATGTTGCAGTTGAGAATAACAGGAGCTCCCATGGACACCACTTTGTCTCTGTAGCTGACTGCTGCTCGATGAAACTCTAATGTGGAACAAAATAATCAATGTGAATAAAAAATAATAATCAGTATTTTCACGCATGACAAATGAGTGAATCACCAACACGAATACACACACACACACACACACACCTTCACTGTACCTGCAGAGTGGCAGAGCATTAGGATGATCATAAACTGCAGTTGCCTGGTGAGTAGAGCTGACTTGACTTGGCTGAACATGGCTGTCATGAGAGAGAGACAGAGACTGACAGAGACAGAGCGGTGCCTCACTGACACTTGTAAACACATTTAAAAGAGGGGGAAGTGGTCACATCACATGTGCAACACCTCATGCTCACATCTCTGCACTCTTAAGCATCATCCTAAAACTTCAAATAGTCTCTTATTGACTGTTAGATTCATGATTTTATCAGATTATCTATGAAGTCAAAATATCTTTTCAGAAATGCAGTTTTGACATTTCTGCTCAATAGTGTCTTCTTAATTTTTGTAGGTGGGGAAACTGATTACATTCATTATGCCATAGAATTAATATTCAACACAGAATTCAAACTCTGTTCAATGCATTTATTACATATATCTATGTAGAAAAAACATGCAAAGTTCAATGCTCAGCACTTTGTCTTCCAAAGTTATACTGTATGCATACAGTCTATGATGCATACAGGAAAAGTTCTCTTAACAAACATCGCAATTCTCTTTACAATTAGATGAAATCAGGGACATATTATTAGACTTTCTGTATGAGGATAGAAACCTTTCAACCTATAGATTGATTCTCATTTCCTTTCTCATATCTCTATCAGCGACACAGAAACGCTGCAAAAGCATCTGACCACAAAAAGAAAAGGTGTGAAAACAGGAAACTCACTGTTGAAGAATGTAAATGGATACAGGCAAACCATAGATTACGAACATACTAATTTAGTTCAAGTTGTTACATTAACCATGCACTTTGTACTGCCACTATATGTTGTTACATTAACCATGCACTTTGTACTGTCACTATATATGTTGTTACATTAACCATGCACTTTGTACTGTCACTATATGTTGTTACATTAACCATGCACTTTGTACTGTCACTATATATGTTGTTACATTAACCATGCACTTTGTACTGCCACTATATGTTGTTACATTAACCATGCACTTTGTACTGCCACTATATGTTGTTACATTAACCATGCACTTTGTACTGTCACTATATGTTGTTACATTAACCATGCACTTTGTACTGTCACTATATGTTGTTACATTAACCATGCACTTTGTACTGTCACTATATGTTGTTACATTAACCATGCACTTTGTACTGTCACTATATGTTGTTACATTAACCATGCACTTTGTACTGCCACTATATGTTGTTACATTAACCATGCACTTTGTACTGTCACTATATGTTGTTACATTAACCATGCACTTTGTACTGCCACTATATGTTGTTACATTAACCATGCACTTTGTACTGCCACTATATGTTGTTATATTAACCATGCACTTTGTACTGTCACTATATGTTGTTACATTAACCATGCACTTTGTACTGCCACTATATGTTGTTACATTAACCATGCACTTTGTACTGCCACTATATGTATCACAATACTATAAAAATAGACTTCAAGTGTCGGTTAATCACAATATTTGTCATCATGCTGTGCTATAGGAGGTATAGAGAAAGAGACAGCACTAAGAGACAGCAGTGAAAGAGAGAGACAGGCTTATACAACACGCATTTAATGCTATCTCTTCAAGACATGCTATGCAGGCCATGCACTTTCCCTTCAATTTAAAATATTACAGTCTTTTCAGGGACAGAGAGACATGGTGGAGTCAGTAAAAGAGTCAAAGCTGAGAAGGCATGACAAGTTTATTTACTATATGTATATTGCATATTTCATACATGTCGCAAATTCAAAGTGCTTTACTTAAAAGAAAAATAAAGACGGCTATAAAAAGTGAACGTGCATTAAAATGACATTAAAACAAGACAGGATAAAAGTAGAAATATTGCAGTGAATGTTGCCCTAAATTTCTTAAAACAGTGGTTCCCAAACTTATATGAATATTATTTAACATTCTTGAATATATTTTCACATTTAAAGTAACATTTACGTCAAAAGTTTTTACATTATGAACAGTGCAGTAAAATTTCTAAATCTCCCCATCAGGAGAGAGAGAGAGAGAGAGCTAGAGAGAGAGAGAGAGACAGACAGACAGACAGAGACACACTTGTGTATAGGGCCTACCTATAACCTATTTTCATTCAGATATGAGATGAGAGGTCAAGGGTCCCCTTCGAAAATGGTTTTTCCATCACCAAGATTTAACCCAACTTTGGAGCGTTATTTAGACCCCTTCCCGACAAGCTAGCATGCCAGTTAGCATGGCATGTGATCTAGTTTCATATAATCTCTCGAGACAGACTTTCGACTTGCATCGAAAATCTGTCGGCAGGCTCCGTCAAAAGGGGTGTAACAGCGCTCGCAGCCTCGCACGCATGCTGCGCTTTACCCGATCAGAATGAAGTGACCAGTGTGTCGTCAACACTTATACCATTTTCAACGTGCTACTAGCAACAAGTGAGGTCTCTAGACCATAGTTCAAGCAGAAGGCCATTCGTGCATAATCTAATCCGATCACCCCTGACGTCAATCAAGTTCTAGTATGACGTGGTCAGTCAAAGTCTTAGTATGACGTCCGTAATGACGTCAGATATGACGTCAGTTAATTCTCATATATATAGCAAGGGTTCTACGTCACCTCTCTCTCTCTGGCCGATCATAACAGCAGCAGCTTCACAGCAGTCCATCTCCCTTGAGCCCTCCTCCGGAGCGTTGTTTTGCACCATATCCGGAGACCGAATCAGCACCCTCAAGCCTTCTCTACCCGTGGAAATCCAACGCAGATATTCCCCGCATATTCCTCAACGCTTCCCACTCCATTCCCGGCATGTCGAGCTCCGAGCAGTCCATGGACAGCGACAGCAGCTCAGCCAACGAGACCCCGTTCCAGATCGGCCACGGTGCGTTCTTGCTTTCCGAGACGTCTGATGAAGACGTTGGCGAAGCGGCCGGACCACAGGCCGCCAATGCAGCCACGATGAAAGGGCCCGGCGCGCGTTCCCGTGGCACGGGGCGCGCCACTGCGACGGCCCTTGGAAGGAGAGCAGATGACGAAGTGCCGCGTGCGCCCGGTAGCCCAAGAACGCGCGCGAGCGTGCCAGAGGGGGAGGCCGCTCGGCGCGGACGTGCGAGAGGCCGCGGACGAAGATCAGCAGAGGCAGCCGCTCCGAGAGCGGGGAGACGCCGCGGAAATACAGGCCGCGGGGCCACCGCGAGACGCCATGTCCTTCCTGGTCGCACTGACCTCCAGGCCGCCGCCCCGGAAGCGGAAACGGCACCATTCGCAGCTCCGCCGAGCCGACAGGGGTCGTCAAGAGCCATTCTGCTGTCCCTGCTAGATGCTAGCAGATCAGTGGATGCTCGTCTGAGGGCCCTGGAAACCCCCCCCCCTTTCCCCCCACGTTCGCCACAGCCCAGCCAGCGCAGCAGCCGATCCCGCCCCCGCCCACGCAGCAAGCCGACGTGCTCCTCACCACCGCCCAACCCGCCCAGATGAACACCCTGGCGTCCGCCACGCCCGCCATCTCATTCGGTATGCCTTTTGTTTCTCCCTGTGCCGATGTGTCTCCCAGGTTGAGATCCCAGATTTTGAAGGGCAGAGACATCAATTTAGTTAGCATACTCCTGCCATCCCCCGAGTGCAAAAGGAAGGTCGGGGGTGACCCAGATGGCCCTGTCTATTTAAAGTCGTCCGACCCCCGCCTGTCCAAAGACCTCTCCCTATGTGACTTCCTGAACACGTTCGGCGTCTACCGCGACGTGATCTGTGAGGTGTACCCAGAGCGCCGCCACGAGCTAGATTTATATATAGCGCTAATAGTGGACCTCTACTCCAACCACGGTAAATTATTCTACCAGTATCATAAAGCATTCTCCGCTAAAGCCGCCCTGATGATCACCCGGGCTAATACGCGGCTTAACTGGTCCATTATGGACATGCAGATCTTCATGTCGCTGGTTAGCGGGCGGCCGGTGAACACCTGCTACTCGTGCGGCGAACCGGGGCACTCTGTACAATTCTGCCCAAAGGCGGCCTTTCAGTCCGGCGCCGCCCCCAGCCCCGCCCCCTCCTGGGCGCCTGACACCAGTGGGTCCTCCCAGGTGCATGCCCATTCCCCCGACTACCTTTGCAGATATTTCAATGAAAACGTGTGCACATATCCCAAATGTAATTTCCTGCACGCATGTAGCACCTGCGGGGACGCCCACCCCCGCTCCCGCTGCCCGCAAAGGACCCGCCCCCCACCAAACAAGAAATATTGATTTACATTGCTTTGAAAACACCACATGTACTGTAGGTGTCCCTCGTGTTTGATTAAATAAAGCGAGTTGATTGACAATCTACCTGGTCTGCGATCCGATCATCCCATCTTTAAACGCCCAATAATAACAATAGTAATAACACCAAAAAAAAAAAAAAAAAAAAAAAAAAACCTAAGTCACCAACCCCTAAGTCATCCCCTAAGCCACTAAGTCACCAACCCCTAAGTCATCCCCTAAGCCACTAAGTCACCAACCCTAAGTCATCCAAGTCCAGCGCCAAGTCCAGCGCCAAGTCGGGAAGTCACTAAGTCACCGAGGCCAAGTTGGGAACCCCTAAGCCACTAAGTCACCAACCCCTAAGCCACCAAGTCACCAACCCCTAAGTCATCCCCCAAGCCACTAAGTCACCAACCCCCAAGTCACCCCCTAAGCCACTAAGTCACCAACCCCTAAGTCATCCCCTAAGCCACTAAGTCACCAACCCCTAAGTCATCCCCTAAGCCACTAAGTCACCAACCCCTAAGCCATCCCCTAAGCCACTAAGTCACCAACCCCTAAGCCATCCCCTAAGCCACCAAGTCACCAACCCCTAAGTCATCCCCTAAGCCACTAAGTCACCAACCCCTAAGTCACCCCTAAGCCACTAAGTCACCAACCCCTAAGTCACCCCCTAAGCCACTAAGTCACCAACCCCCCTAAGCCACTAAGTCACCAACCCCTAAGCCATCCCCTAAGCCACCAAGTCACCAACCCCTAAGTTCATCCCCCAAGCCACTAAGTCACCAACCCCTAAGTCACCCCCTAAGCCACTAAGTCACCAACCCCTAAGCCACCAAGTCACCAACCCCTAAGTCATCCCCCAAGCCACTAAGTCACCAACCCCTAAGTCACCCCCTAAGCCACTAAGTCACCAGCCCCTAAGCCACCAAGTCACCAACCCCTAAGTCATCCCCCAAGCCACTAAGTCACCAACCCCTAAATCACCCCCTAAGCCACTAAGTCACCAACCCCTAAGTCATCCCCTAAGCCACTAAGTCACCAACCCCTAAGTCATCCCCTAAGCCACTAAGTCACCAACCCCTAAGCCATCCCCTAAGTCACTAAGTCACCTACCCCTAAGTCACTAAGTCACCAACCCCTAAGTCATCCTAACTCCTGGAAACAATCTACTCCCCATGGCTCGCTACATCAGGCTCAGGCCTCAGACTGGCCCCAGCGCCAAGTTGGGAAGCCACTAAGTCACCCAGGCCAAGTCGGGTCACCAACCCCTAAGCCATCCAAGTCCAGCGCCCAGTCGGGAAATCTCTAAGTCACCCAGGCCAAGTTGGGAACCCCTAAGTCACTAAGTCACCAACCCCTAAGTCATCCAGCACCTCAAGAGGACGCTCCAGCTGGTCTTCATCAGCTCTCCAGCTACACCCGCCCGGAGCAGGCGGCCATACCGTGGCCCAAAGAACCCTCCTTCCTCAATCGGCGAGCATGGCAACAAACAGTGTCCCGGGCTCCGTGCCAAAATGTCTCGTTGGTGGTGGCTCCCCGAAAAGCACAGCGCCCAGTAGGCGCAGTAAATCTCCCGGATCATTTTTGGGGGAGAGAGAGAGTCGAGAGAGAGAGTCAGGGTCAGTCAGAAGGCCAAGTCGTGCGGCGCGCAAGGCCCGACCGAGCTGGGAAGCGACAGCCGCAACGCAAGTAGGGGGGTCAAGATCGAAGGCCCGACCGAGTTGGGAAGCGCCAGCCGCAAGTAGCCATAAGTCGTTAAAAAGGTCGAAGGCCAGAAAAGTACAACCAACTACCGGTGCCCGCAGATCTCAATTAACCTCCGGTAATCAGATCTCCCTTTTGGGGGATCTCCTAGCCTAAGCAGATGCCCTCCTCTTGCCTCAAGAGCAGCGCCACTGGCTAATGGAGTCATGCGCCAAAGTATTTGCCATGCATGCCGATTGCTAAATAAAGTTTGTTAAATCTTACCGACTGGCCTCTCATGATTGAAGTGAGGTCTCTAGACCATAGTTCAAGCAGAAGGCCATTCGTGCATAATCTAATCCGATCACCCCTGACGTCAATCAAGTTCTAGTATGACGTGGTCAGTCAAAGTCTTAGTATGACGTCCGTAATGACGTCAGATATGACGTCAGTTAATTCTCATATATATAGCAAGGGTTCTACGTCACCTCTCTCTCTCTAGCCGATCATAACAGCAGCAGCTTCACAGCAGTCCATCTCCCTTGAGCCCTCCTCCGGAGCGTTGTTTTGCCCCACCCACCTCCCCAGTCCGCCACCAACGAGTCGTGACTCCTGATCCCCCACGGGGGGGGGGGGGGATCTCCTAGCCTAAGCAGATGCCCTCCTCTTGCCTCAAGAGCAGCGCCACTGGCTAATGGAGTCATGCGCCAAAGTATTTGCCATGCATGCCGATTGCTAAATAAAGTTTGTTAAATCTTACCGACTGGCCTCTCATGATTGAAGCTAGAGTTGTTATTGTTCATAGCGACGGACGGATTTGAGAGCAACACCCAGGGAGCGGAAAAGAGCCGCTTGGTTGGAGCCAATGGCAGAGCTTGCAGGGAGCGGAAAAGGATTTTCTTCCACTGCCGACCGCGCCTCTTGAGTTCCTGTTGCACCACATTGAAACGGGGCTGCCCCCAGAGGTTAGAGGGGAAAGAAATATTATTTTTTGTTTAACTGATGGGTTCCCAGATTGAGTTTCATATGATACTGTACCATCACTCTGGCTTTAACACAGGAGTGGTGGCAGGTTTACCCCCCTTCCCAAGTAAACTTGATGATAAAAACATGCTACATAAATAAATACACTTTACTTGACTTAATGATTGAAAGACAAACAACTAGAGGTCTCTGGCATGATTATTATTATGTCAGAATGACATAAAAAATGACTTTTTAACCTTGTTAGATAATTTTCCAGCAACTCTATGAATCTATTAATAACTACCACAAATTTTTTTTTTTTGCTTGGTGGTTTTTAATATCAAAATCCAATCCTTTCTCTCCCTCTGATCTCCCATTGGTTTACACTTTTGCATTGTGTCCTGCCCCAACATCCTGTTTAAACAGGAAATACATTTCTCTCTGTAAAGCGTATTGATTTCTGCTCTAACACGCGCTCAATTCTGAGTGAACATTTGATCCCCCGCTATCTGCTGACCGAGAGTAGAGTATGTTTGGTCCTGATCCATGGTGGCTGCACTGAGGCTCTGGTAGGTGGAGTCGCCCTCGGATCTGGAGGCCGGAGAACAGTTCTCATAGGTGACACTCTGCACACACACACACACACACACACACACACACACACACACACACACACACACACACACACACACACACACACACACACACACACACACACACACACACACACACACACACACACACACACACACACACACACACACACACAAAGTTCAGCAAGGTGACAAGGCAGGGCAGCACACCTGAAATACAGTGGTAGCCATGGAAACAGTCGTCCATCTTGCATGTATCTCTCCTGCATTAATACTACACACTGTAACACTGTAAGTTACTGGTACTAGAATTTAGGTTTCTAGGGTGGAGACTCTGGAGATGATGCGCCATGGGCACTTTTGGGGGGTGTGACCAAACTCGAAAACCAAAATCCGGCACGGCACACTGTCGGGTCCCCAGACACACATGTAGATTGAAGTCGAACGGATGAACAGTTCTTAAGATCCACTTTTTGTGTGTGTTGCCAGTAGGTGGTCTGTGACCATTGCATAATTTGAGGTAGTGGGAGCATGTAAAGATTGAACAAAAGAAGCTCAAGAATCGATTGGGGAACTCCAACATTTTTCTTTGCTCAGATAGGCTACGTAGTTAGTTACCAATAGATCCAAAGTAGTCTCTGTCTTGTAAGTAAGATTTAGTCAGTTTACATTTTCCCAGTCTGCCTACAAGTACAGTATGTCAAGGTCTACTATTGTATATTAAACACACCATATGGTCCACTAAAGCTAGAACTGAGATTTGAAGAGCAGGATTACTTAAATGTCATTGGAAGAGCATAATGAAACATGAGGAAGGGTCGTGTTCTACTGACCTCTCCCCCTGACTCCCTGTGAACAGGAGCCTGGTCTTGACTCAGGGTCCTGGTCCTGTTTCTGAGTTTTCTGCAGATACAGAATCATAATAACCAGTCATGAGAGCCCATTCCATCTTAGTAAACCATACACAATAAAGTTCCTGAAAGGTTGAGGGATATTTAGGTAGGTAGGTAGGTACTTGTATTAATCCCCGAGGGGAAATTCCTTCATTACAGCAGCAATGCAGCACACATGCAGGAAGAATAAGCATATAAATACGAAATAAAATATACTGTACTGTACTGTCTGTTACATTACTGAAATGTTACTCAACTACAAGTAAAACTACTGGTGTTAAAAATACTTCAGTAAAAGTAAAAAGTACTCTCCTTAAAAACGATGTTAGTTACTTTTTAACCATCAATGTCTAATGGCAGCATTGGCAGGGCTGTCACACACATTCAATTGAAACGGGAGATGCATGGAGAAAATATATACTTTCAAACAAAGCACATTTCTCTGATAAATGATATGAATGAAAGATCAACAATTGGCAGATCGAGTTCCTCTTTATCTGCTGGAAAAATACATGACCACAGGGTCAGACTGTGCGTTATCCATGGCTGTTGAGTCTGTTTAAAGAAGTACATCCAGTAGCGGAGCGTACGCCGGGGCAGAGGGTGCGGCCGCCACGGGCCCACTGGTCAGGGGGGCCCATCAATTTTTTTTTTTTTTTTTTTTTTTTTTGCAGGCCAGGCCACCTGGCTGGCAACCTGTGTTTTTATTTTTCTTCTTCAGAACAAGCTTGTCTGTAAAGTGGCTTCACTGTAGTCTTTCTTGGACATAATATTACTTGGCTCAATGAGTGACAAATTGTGTTTTCGGATATAGGGGCTATCAGCTATTTTACAGTTGTGACTTAAAATGACTTTATTTAATAAAGTCAGTGGTGTGAGTCTGAGAGGAATTCAATCAATAGACAATAACATTGGTGTGTTTAAAATGAGATATTCCACTAAATATGGCTAAAACCGATTCAAACATGCAAAAAAGGCACATTTTTCTTCGCGGCCTGGCAGGCCCGGTTCTACGGGGGTGCAAAAGCATGCATTGCACCCTTATTTGTCTGCATGCTCAGTTGAAAAGTAAAAAAAAAAAAAAAACATTTTTTTTTATAAATGCTACAGCTGCACACTTACTGTTTAAACTTGAATTATAGTTGTTGTTTTTCTTTGTTCTTTGATGTGATTCTATGGCTTTTTGGCACCTATATGTAACCTTTTAAGGTTGAGATAATTGTATTATAATTATATGGTCCAAATATTTCAGTAAAGCACTTGAAACACTTGAAATATTCTTGCTTGGGTGGTATCATTCTACTTGAAATGATGGTCAAATGCATTATTTTTAGTAAAATAACATGTCAAATTTTTCGGCCGGGCATCTGCACCCCTTCCTATCTAGGATGCACCCCTAGTCATCTTGTTCTGGAACCGGCCCTGCGGCCTGGCCTGGCCTTCAAAAATTTTTTATTTTTGATGGGGCCCCCCTAAGAGCTTCGCCCCCTCTGGGCTGATAGGGTCGCTCCGCCCCTGAGTACATCCCATCATTTCTGTTTGACAACCACTGTGTGTCTGAGATCGTTTCTTAGCATCAGCTGCAGACAGGAAGCTGCCTCTTTTTTTTTTCATTTCATTTATTTAATGTGACTCATTGACCATGATCACATTGTATGGAGCACAAACAAAACATACAAAAACAATATACAATGGCACACGGCATGGCTAGTGCATATGTCATTTAAACAGAGGCAGAGGCTTCAAAAAAGCACCTAATTTACATATGACTTTTTGTCTGTCTGATTGTAGTAGTAAGATCAGTTCAAACATAGATGGATGAGTTAAATAATATCTGGGTAAATATAACTCTCTGAAATTCAAAATAATTGCATTCAAACAAAATATGATATTCGTCTCCCACACAGTTGTCACTGCAGAGGTTACAGATCCTCATACTTCTATGCAGTCCTTTATATAACCCACTGGGGCCTCTGGCTTCTGTGTAAGTAGGCTTATTGACCGTAGGGTTTTCTTTTAATATGTTATTGTATGTTTTTATTCTATTGTTTTACATTGTATATTTTTATTGTATTATTTTATATTGTATGAACAAGGGACTGGAGATGTAAAATAGCAAAAGCTATAATCTAGTGCAATGCATCTTTTATTCTGGTGTTATTAACCCTGAAGTTACAGATTGCATGTCTATGCCTTTGGTTTACATACAGCAGATCATTTTCCAGTTTGAGTTATTTTTTTAATTCTACGTACAGTACAAGTCACATGATGTCATGCTTCTGAGCTCACTTTGCCATTTCTGCATAAACTGATCCTTAAGATTTTGCTCAACAGTTAGCTTCAACCAGTCAATGTTGTTGCACTGCTGTGTAAGCCAGAGGTAAGACAACCCACAGTCATCCAAAATCTGTTTGACCTGCACCACCCACGGTGAGGCATAGACGCCAGAGTTGTGCGAATCAAGCAGGCAGTTGTACATAATACGGCTAAGTTTGTTCTCACCTTCAATCAACCTTCCCCAGTAACTGATCATTATTTTCTTGACAGTGACACAGAGTATCTCCCCAGATCCGCATAGACCATATTGTTACACGTTGTCATTTTAACTTTCAAAATGTACTTGAGAAATCTGAGGTGTAGCTTTTCCAATATATCAATTTTTTCAAACCCCCAAGCTTCACACGAATACAACATAACTGTCAAAAAGGTCCAGTGTGATATCTACTGCTAAATCATATGTTCTGCATTTAGAAAAAAGGGAAAACATAGCACGAGAGGCTTGCAAAACTTTGCTGTTGTCCATTTTCTTATTCTCCAAAATTTCTCCGAACTCCTGCACTGCTCTGGTCAGTGTGGTCACCTCTCTCCAAAGCAGAAACCTAACCTGTCATCCCTTTTTCATGGTTTTCACTGGTCCGTTTGCGATCAGTTGATAGCCTTCTATCTGCATTGTAAAATGCAGAGGAAACGTTTGGATTTACGTTACCGTAATTTCCGGACTATAAGCCGCGGCTTTTTTCCCGTTTTTTGGCCTTTTTTGGCCCCTGCGGCTTATATAACGGTGCGGCTTATCTATGGATTTTTTCAAAAAAAAAAAAAAAAAATCTCTCTTTTTTAGCACTCTTTCTAACTATAAATCCACTTCTGTTTTAATTTCCTCTCTTGCCCTCTTTTAACAACATAACATAACATAACATAACACAACACAGGTATGCAGAAAGAAAAAGACGAAGCAATCACCGCCATGAATGAGGAAATGACTCACCTGCTGGAGGCTGGAGATACACGGCTTGGGCTAAACTTTTACTCTGTGAAACACTATCGATTAAGTCCGACATCGCTCAGAGGTTTGAGCAGCTTGAAAACAAGTTTGAAAACGTGCAGAAGTCCATCCACTCAATCACTAAACAAAATAAGGCAACCGTGAACAGAGTTTCTAATGCGGAAAAGCGCATCAGCGCACTGGAGGACAAAAACAACACAGTGAGTCCGAAAGTGGATAAAATGCAAAAACAAATCGAAACCCTGCACACGCAGGTTGATGACTTAATCAGCAGGAGTAAAAGAAATAACATTCGCCTGATCAATGTAAAAGAGGGAGCTGAGATTGGTGACATGGACGCTTTCGTGGCAAAATCCTGTGTTACATCCTGGACCTGAAGGAAGGCGAGAAACCACCAGAGGTGGACAGGGCACACCGGGCGCCTCGGCCACGTCCAGACCCCGGCCTGCCACCGAGGGCCATCTTCATCTGCCTACTCCGCTGGCCCGACCGTCAACTCATCCTCCAGGCTGCGGGGAAGAAGCCCCTCACCTGGGAGGGTACGCGCTTTTTCGTCCGGCAGGACCTCTCCGCGTTGGTGCAACAGAAACGCGCAACATACAACAGCATCATCGAAAAGGTTAAAGTCAATGGATATCACTTTGGCGTACTGTACCCAGCGAGACTCGTCATAACCATTGATGGACAGCGGCGGAACAAGAGCTCAAAGTGAAACTGCCGAATATCTTTTGAGTTGGACTGGTCAATAGTACTGTGAGTAACTAAAATAAAAAAATAAAAAACGGAATTCTCTCTTCTTTAGCACTCTTTCTAACTATAAATCCACTTCTGTTTTAATTTCCTCTCTTGCCCTCTTTTCACCACACCGCGGACACTGTGTGCACTGTAAAACAAAAAAAAATACCATTAAAACACCCGCGGCTTATAGTCCGGTGCGGCTTATATAAGAAAAAAATAGTCAACTTTGAAGGTGCGGCTTATACACCGGTGCGCCTTATAGTCCGGAAATTACGGTAATTCAAATTGTATTCAGCTAATTATGATTTTGAAAGTAGCAAAGTAGATTACATAGTGCAATCCATCCATAAGTAAAAGTAAAATTACAGACTTGAATTACTCTTAAAAGTACAAGTACCCCCAAAAAACGACTTAATTACAGTAATGTGTATAGTTGTAATACGTTACTTCCACCCCTGAATATGCGTAGCATATTTAGCAACAACATACATCTATAATTATATATAACAAATATGCATAAAATATACATAGTTCACAATTATATATAGCAAATTATACATAGCAAATTTACGTAGTTTAGTTATAGGTGTATACCTATATGCACAAGTAATAATATAGTAATAATAAGTGACCCTGTCAGAAAGTGACTGTCTGTGTGTGGTGGGGGTGTTTACAGGGAGGCATTGTAAAGTCTGATAGCTGTGGAATGGGGGTAGGCTAGCCAGTACCATTGTGCTAAGCTAACTAGCGGGATGGGCGGGTCACTATACTTTTCTACACCCACAGACAAGAGAAGGGCATCTTCTCGTCTCACTATCGGGAAGACGGCAAATAGGTGAAACTCACAAAATGTCGGCGTATTCCTTTAGCCTAAGTAGCCTATATCTCACTCACAGGCACCAAGAAGAAGGAGCAGGAATCAACATGAGAACACTTATTCAAATCTATACTCACCTACAGAGCCAGACAGCTGCTGAACAAGTGATGCCACTTAGAACCAATCCAATTACCAGAGGAAACGTGTACATGTGAGACTGACTGGTTTCTGCACAAAATCACATGGGAAACAAAGTTTGAGTTTTGATGCTACTTCGTAAACACTTGTCCTAAAGGTATTGGTGTAGAAATGATTACTCCTCATATGTGCTCTACTTGCCTTTGGGTTTCTCAGACACGGTTAAACTCCACTCAGTACTTCGTACACCTTCCATGTCGCTGACAGTACAGCGGTAGATCTATGGAATTAAATAAGGGCCAAATATATTTTGAGCTTGAGAAACATTGTTTGTAAACTTTGAACTTGAACTTTGAACTTGTATGTCTGTAAATAAAACTTGTACCTGTAAAAATATCTTGTCCATCTGAGAGAAAGTTTTGTGCATCTGCAACCCATTTTTGTATCGGCAACCCATTTTTGTATCTGTAGACATATCTTGTGCATCTGGGAATAAGTTTTGTACACACGGATAGAATTTGTGCGTCTTCAAAAATATTTTTTACAAGTACAAAAATTTCCTACGTTCGTGTGCGACCTTGAATGCAGCACTTGCAAATTTCCTACGTTCGTGTGCGACCCTGAAAGCACCACGGACAAATTCATATTGCGAGCTTGGATGTCTGTTTACAAGTACAGATTTTCTTTACGAGTACGAATTCTGCCACCCAACCATGTCAACTTGGGGCCATAAATCTGAGCGGACTGGCCAATCAGGTTAGACCCAGTCCCCTCCCACTGAATATCGGATCGTATCGAATAAAACAATTGACAATTGACCAGAAACTCAACCAGAAACTTCTTCCGCCTTAAACAAACAGACAAACGACAAACAGAGCTTTGGTAGTTTGGAAGGAATACGAGCTTCAGGTAAGTGGCCACTTGAAGTAAATCGACATAAAGTAGAAGTTTTGTTGGTTTTATGAGACATTTAACTGCACGACCAGGGAGCCATTTCATAGCATGTTACTACACAGGCTTTCCCAGTGAGCTAACTGACGCTAGCTAGGTTAGCTAATGTTAGCTAGCTGCTTCATTCAATTTCCCAAAATAAACTAAATCACTATTTAACCCGCTAGCGTAAGGGGTAATTTGACTCTAACGTTACAGCTCACGTAAGCTATAAAGACTGTGTCCAGTCTTAGTACAGTTAATTTAGTAGCTGGCTAACGTATCCTGGCTAGCTGGGGACTGCCCCCTAGTCCGATACCTCACGAGTCCGACACCTCATGGTTTTGGCTAGTATGTCAATGAATCATTACATTTTATTATTTAACGCTATATAGCGTTACTGTAGGTCTGCTGTTGTACTGGGTCAGGCGATTGGCTGGTATTAGTAGCGTTATGAGTGAGGTACTTCACACAGCCTCACAAACTAGTGTCACGAACTAACGTTAAATCTGCAAGTACAAAGGGCACGTTTGTATAATAGTAATAGTAATAATAGAATAACAGTCATTATATTGAACGTGACATGACGGCCTATGTGACGTTATTGTAAGACCCTGGAGCATTAGCTATCGGATAGCTATGAACGTTACTACTCCAAACAATCAATCAATCAAATGTATATGAATATGGCGTTACTGTAGGGCTACTGTTGTACGGGTCAGCCGAGTAACGTTAAAGCAATGAATACATATTCATGCCTTAAAATCGTGAAATAGTCTAAATTAACGTTAGCGTCCTTGGGCTAGCCAAACTCAATTCAAATGCATGCCGTTTTGCTGCGGTTCAAAAGTGACAATAACAGGCGTTTCAGGTTATAATAGTAATTTTATTCCCTCAGAGTAACTGCTCAGTGTATTCAATGCATGTCGAATTGAAGAGTGGCGCCATGTAATCCACTTTATTATGCTTAAAAATTGCGATACATAACCCAACTAAGGTCAGCGTCACTGATTTGCATTAGCTGCATATTTCCTGTGTAAACGTTATCATCAGAGTATAATATAATGATGGCATGCTGATACCTGTTACAGTAAAGTCTGTCACGTGACATGTTTATAGCTGTGCTGTGTCTGTATAGTTCTGTATAGCTCTAATGTAGTCATGTGTACAGCACTGCAGATTGTAGCTTGCTATCTAACCTAGAGCAGAGGTTTTCAGAGTCCAATGGCCACAGGCAGGAATGATTTCCTGTGCCTCTCCTTGCATCTAGGTGGGATCAGCCTCTCACTGAACGTACTCCTGTGTTTGACTAGCACGCCGTGGAATGGGTGCGAGTCATTGCTCATGATGGAGCGTAGCCTGGACAAAGTCATCTTCTCCGACACCGCAGTCAGAGAGCCCAGATCCAGCCCCACAATGTCCCTGACACAGAGAACCGTGGAAACCCCGTTCTTAAAGGTGAGTGTTGTTGTGACTTGCCTTGTTATTTGCAGCTGGTCTGTCCTCCATCAAGTTGTCAGTGGTTAATGGTGTGTACACTGGCCTGGCCTGGGTACCATGATGGGAGGCCAGCTTGGTGAGTAGCCTAGGCCTACAATATTTGACAATTTTTTGTTTCTCATCTGATTTCTATTTTATTCTTCTTTTTAATGTTTTGTGTTTCTTTGTATTCCCTCATACATAGCTTACATTTCCTCATATTGTTATTTTTCCTCCCTGTAAATCACAACCTTTCTTTTGGATGAATATCATGTAGATAAATATGGGGTAGGGTCGATAGTATAGATACAGTCTAGTATAGATACGAGACTAGATGGTGGGGGAAAACCATTTTAGCCCCATGGCCCATGGCTGTATTTTAATGGTGTTGTTTCTGTTGCCATGGCAGCAGTCTGTCCACTAATGGGAATGTAATGGCTTAAGTGTTATAAGAAGGCAGTATGTTGCCAATACAACATTGAGATTCCAAAGAGCTATAAAACAAGCCGGTGGTGTAGGATTGCATGGAGGCTGTTCCTTCTGATATCTAGTCTATCACAGTTAATGCGATATCTCCATCCTCAGACCTTTCCTTCTATTCCTCTGTCTCCAGGTCGCGGCAGCCGCGGAGTTCCTGAAGCAGTTGAAGCCGTACGTGGAGGAGGGCATCATCCGAGCCTTCCACTGCGCCACCGTGACGTGTTCAATGCTCACGCAATCCATTAGTTAGAAAAAATATCAA
Source organism: Poromitra crassiceps (assembly GCF_964638095.1). NCBI lineage: Eukaryota > Metazoa > Chordata > Actinopteri > Beryciformes > Melamphaidae > Poromitra > Poromitra crassiceps. The sequence continues at coordinate 40,200,068 of NC_139627.1, read as the reverse complement.
ACAAAATTATTACTACTTTGTCTCTTGAAGTGTTAATATCAACAATTTAATTTTTCATTATGTAAGGATGGATTCTTTTGAATGAGTTTCAGACAGTAGCATTCTTTCTACAAAATTATGACTGACCCATAGAATTGGTCAACTAATACTCATACTATAACTAATAACAATAACTAGCATAGCAATAAGATTTTGACAGGGTTGCAATTATTGAACTGTTTTGGTCAATTCAGTAGGAATCAGCTGACCTAGGAGTTCCTGGTTGAAAATTACACCCAGCCGAGGGAGTACACAGGTGAGTGATCAGGGACAGGGAGAGACAATTTTATTGAAGCAGGCACAAGTATATAAGACAATAAACATTTTAAATTTAAAGCATAGGCCTACAATGTTTTAGTTGAACTATGAAGCTTTTGCACACACACAAAAAGTTTTTATTTTTATTTTCCTGAACACTTTTCGTGGACCCCCTGGCAAAGTGCCACGGACCCCCATTTGAGTCTGGTCTAACTGTCTCTCTCTCTGCCACGCCGACATTGTCCATCTAGTGCAGGATTGTCCAAACTTTTTTGAATTGGGGGTGAGGCGGCCGTGCAGGTGCTTCTCACCTCATATGGGTGTTATTAAAAAATATAAATAAAAATCACATACAATTGTACTTTGTTTGCCATCTGAAAACAGTAGTTCTGCATGTGCTGTTCCTACCTGGTGTTTCTACAAACTGTATGATAGTGCTGTCATTGTTAGGTGAAGGAAACAAATGCAAATTGAACTTGCTTGATTAACCAATAAAAAAATCTGTCCACGGGCCACAATTGGCCCCAGGGCCGGACTTTGGACATGCCTGGTCCTGAATAAATGCATCAGGGATAGGTTCTAGTCTTGTTTTGCATGGAAGAAGGTAGTAAGAGCAAACTGTTAAATCATTTTCTCATGTGTTACAGCCATCCTCAACCAGATACAACCCTGTCTGGCACTGGCCAGGAGTCACATCTGACAGCAGAAGACACAGAGGACAGCAGGACAGAAACAACAAGCCACTCTACCAGAGTCGGTAATAAGGCAATACAAGTACACAGGCAATATTATGTTGAAGCTCTTGTTTTGTTACACATTTTTCCTGTCCTTGGAAAATAATAATTCAGCTGAAATTAATATTGATATGAAACAAACTTTTTTTTTTTACTTGACAGCATTAATGAATACTAAAATTATATCTAATCATGATGATCTACCCGCAAATTATTCTTCAGCTACATTACTTGATCTTGGCCTGTGTTCACAGGGTACCTACACAGGTGTGGAAAGTCTGGAAACGCATTAAAAATGAATCTAATAATTTACAGGTCTTGAATATTTTGGGAATTTAAATGTTATAATGTTGTATAACAATGTTGTATTACATAATGTTATGTTGTGGAGCAGGGTAGGAAAAATACACTTTTAAGGGCTTTTTTTTGCCCTTGTGAGATATGTTTGGGGCATTGTGGATCATTTCCACAGCATGCATGGCCAATATTCAATAGGTAGTGACTCCCATCACTAAGCTTTCTGTTTAGTAATATGCTGTGGGTTCAAAACAAACTGTTTATATTTAATTTCTGCCCTTATAGATCCTTCAGGCATCTCTCCCTCATCTCTCCTCCCGTAACATCTCCACCAGTCTCAGTCCCGGGGCTGATCGGGATATCAGCCAGTGGAGTGCTCACCGCATCAGCCTATGTGGATGAAGATCACAGCTGGTGTGCAGCTCCTCGACGCAGCTGAACACCACAAATATATGTAGATGGGGAGATAACAGGAGAGAGTGAAAGCTATTACCAAGTATATGCACTACATTCTATTGGGCTAACTTCTAGTCATTGAAACTCACACCAGAAACACTGTGTTTTGTCCACGCCTCGCTCTGTTTTGCCCGGTGCTGCCCTGTCCCGCTCACACCTTGCTCACACCTTACCCACTTCATGCCTGGCTGCTCGAGTGCAGCACGCTGCATGCTTGAAAAACAGTGAATAGTAGTAGAATAGTAGAATCTTAAAGTATAGTACAACAGTATGTATTGGGTGCATCAAACATTTGATATTTGTGATCATGCTGCTTTAATAAACAAGGGAAGATTGAGAACAGTAATTTGGTGGGCAATCCCGGCAGTGCAATGTATTGCGGGATCAAGACAAGTTCTATGAAGTGTAAAGTAATATATACATTTATTCCTAAAATATAATCAAAACATTTACACTATGAACACTACATCTGTATACATAGCAATTTACTATTGAAAAATGTTTTTTGGGGTGGGGGGGACATTGTTTGTCCTTGTGATTGTAATTGTGGATAAAAACTATTAAACATTGTTTACCAAGTAAAGCCTTTTAAATGTTGTAGTTTCATCTTTGGTGATCATTTGCACTCATGAGATGATAAGGATGTTTAAAAATATGTGTTTGCCAATTTGTTATTGTTTAGCCATAAGTGTTTTCCAGATGTCTTTCAGAAAAAGAAAGCGACAGCTCCAGAAAGTTGACTGGAGTGTGGCCGCTCACAGACTGGTTCCCATGAATGCAGGCCAACCCAACAGACTCTTGGGTTATGCAGGAATGCTTACTGTATAGTTTCACTAACTTCCTGGATGCCTAGGGGATAATGATTATTTGATCTCAACAACTGAGACAAGATGGCTAGTCTAGACTATACAAAATGCACCATTGCTGATGAGTAAAATAATATTTTCAGTTGAAAGTCAACATTAAATAAACAAATAAAACATTAACAACAAGTTGCTTCAGATATCAACTTAATATAATATATACTGTCAAAAGTCCTGGAGAGAATTCTGCTGGACAGAGTTAAGGAGTTAATCTACTCCACAGACAAGCAGTTTGGTTTTAAAGCAAATGGCACACTGACCTCTGTATGCCTTAAAGGAAATTGTAAACAAATACAGATGGCAAAACCTCTAATTTCTTTTATGTTTTATTGATGCTTCTAAAGCCTTTGACCGTCAACCATAAAAAAAACTCATGCTATGTCAAAGAGGTTTGCCCAGCTATATTGTTAGGATTCTGGCCTTTTGGTATGCCCATCAGACTATGCAAGTTAAATGGAGCAACATATCAACCCTTTTTGGGGTTAGTAATGGGGTCCGTCAAGGTGGAATCTTATCCCTTCCCAGTTCTTTTTAATCTGTATGTTGATGATTTGTCCAAGCAACTGAATGGTTGTAACACTGGGTGCCTTATTGGTAATACCCTAGTGAACCATTTAATGTACACAGATGATCTTGTTGTTCTGAGCCCAAGTAGTGCTGGTCTCCAGCAGCTCCTCACAATATGTACTGAATATGGTTTGGTACATGATATCAAATACAATGCCAGTAAGTGTTGTCTTAATTTGCAGGACCAAAGAGGACAAATGCTTGACATTTCCTGTTTTTAAATTGTCTGATAATAACCTTACTGTTTGTGATAATGTTAAATATCTAGGTCATTTTATTTCAGAGCAATTGTCAGATGAAGTTTAACATGTGTACAGATGGAGTGAAGGTGTCTCTGTTTAGAGCATACTGCACACCACTCTACACAGCTCACCTGTGGTCAGATTATAGGAGTCGGAGGTCAAGCATGCACAGACTTGAAGTGGCATATAATGCCATGAGAATATTGCTCAGGAGACCTAGATGGAGCTCTGCAAGTGAGATGTTTGTCACGGCATGTGTTAACACCTTCCAGGCACTGTTGAGGAATCTGATGTAGCCTACTGTATAAATATCTGTCGACTGAATGTCTCACATAATGTCATTATCAACATACAAGGGAGATGGGTGGGGGGAGGGATGCGGTTGGGATTTATTTGTTTATTTTATTTTACGCAATGTGCGTGTGCTCAAGCAGAGATGTTTATGGATCTGTAATATTGTCAACGAATGAGCAACTGTACAAAAAATAAAATAAATCTTGAAAAAAAAAATGTCATTATCAAGCTGTTGCTAAGTCCCTACTGTAGTGATGTCAGATATCAGTCACCTCTGGTATGTCGCTCTTATGAACACTGCACTATTTATTTGACTATTGCTTTTTTCCTACAGTCTGTAGGGATTCTTCTTGTTTTTCAAATTCAGTGTTTACATGTGTTTCAGTATGTACAAAATATGATTATCATCAAAACTTGCTTTTATACAGATCATATCGACATAGGTAAATATCTGTTATCAGCCATAACGGCAATGTTAATGTTGGTTATCGGTATTGGCCAAGATTTTCATATTGGTGCTCACTTGCATAATGTGAAAATGAATGTTATTGACCCAGTGTGTAGCCAGTCTACCCAGTTAGTGAGTGAATGTCCAAACAATGATGTATCTTTGAGGTTTTCATTTATTGTAGAATGATGTTGCAGACAGAAATAGATTTCCTTGATGCAATTAACATGATCGTGAAGTGATCCACATGATTTGCTGTTTAACAGAGTGGCTTGACAATTATTCTCTACACTTAGGCTAAGACCTATGTTAAAATTCCCATTCACCTGTGAGCTTGACACCTGAGATCAGCATTACCTCATAGAAGACTAGGTACATACTACCATCTAGTGGTCAAAATGTTTTTCAGCCAAAGACCACTTACAAGATGGAACATATACCGGGGACCCCCTCATTCTGATTTGTGATTTTGGGCTAAGCTTTATTGTTTCCACGGTAACGTGCTTTACTTTTAAATTGATAGGTTTGTTAGATTAGAATGTAATCCATGAACCATTTTAGATTCAAAGGATAAAATATTTTCATTGAACTATGAAGATTTTGCAAAAAAAAGCTTTCATTTTTATTTTCTTGAAAACTTTTCGCGGAACCCCAGGCAAGTGCCAGGGGGTCCCCGGACCCCCATACCACTGGTGTAAAATACCACCCATGATTCAAATCCTACAAATAAGAACAGAAATGGACAATGACAACAGGAGAGACTACATAACATTTCACTCGGACTAAAACGTCCAAAAAATTCAGATTTAAAGAAAATATTTTTTGAATGTTTTTTTTTTGAGAGACTTGACTTGGACTTGCCCCTCAAAGACTTGAGACTTGACTTGGACTTGAGCTCAAAGACTTGAGACTTGACTTAGACTTGCAAAAAATGACTTGAGTATCTCTGATCAAGCATGCCTCACCAAATGTTAAAACGGAACCATAAATGCAGTTATTGCAGAAATAAACTCATTAACAATTAAACAAGAACATATATGCATCTCCTTACGACAGTCCATAACCCGGGTCAACATCAACACTCGCGATAGCGGCAAGGATTTCCTCTTCAAATCTTTCGTAGTCTTTGTAACGTTCTGGGAGTTTAAGCAGGTTGAAGCAGGTTGAAGACTTTGGGTATGCGAAGCCATCCTGCGGAGTCGGCACTGGGAAGCACATTCCAGCCCACCCAGAACTGCACAAGTTTCCCAAGCAGGTTTGGACAGTGGACAGGCAGGTCTGTCTGGATCAGGTCCCGGAGGTATTCTTTGGAAACAACCAGCTTTGGTGTGCTGTTCTTCTCCCATTGATTTCATTGTCGATGAGGGTGACCAGCTGGGAAAGGCCTTCAAGTACCTTAAATAAAGTTTATATTTGTCACTAAAAGTCAACATAGTCATTCATTCATTCATTCACAGGCCTCAATTGTCAAAGCAGAGTAAGATAATTTTAGAGCATAAAACAATTGTATTCATATTTCAAACAACAGGATTGTTATTTTATCTATTTCGGCTTAGGGCTGCAAAGTTTAAAATGATAATAGTGATTAACACGTTCACTGCCATTGACGTATTAATACGTCAAAAATAATCCAACGGTTGACTGCCATTGACGTATTAATACGTCAAAAAAATCGTTTTTCTTTTTTTTGACGGTGCTACGTGGATCAATGTTCCCCGCGTCTCCTATGGAGATATTGGAAGTATTGAATGTGTATAATCTATTTTACCGACCAGCTAGGTGGCGACGGTCCTCTCCCGACAGAGAGAAAGTCAACCAAGGCGGCTGCTTCCTCCATTCTCAAGGAAATGGCTTGGCGATTTTACAGTCAGAAACGAACGAGCCTCATTCTCATACTGTAGGCGGGGACGCTTTCGCGCTGCTGCGGTGGGGGGTTCCAGAAATGGACTGGGTGGGCAGCATAAAGCCTAGAGTCGCACGGGGCTTCATCGGGGCTCTCAAACCCAAGAGACGAGTGAGACCTATCCACACTTGCTGCCAGGGAGGGAGGCTGCTCAAACTCGCTGCCAGGGAGGGAGGCTGCTCAAACTCGCAGCAGCAGCAGCAGCAGCAGAGCACTCGCTTGTGACAAACGCAGGCTGAAAGCCACTAGACACGCCCACGGAGGGAGGAGTTGAAGGAGAGGGCGTTCGGAACTATATTGTTTAGATGTCTGATCTCTCACTGATGTCAAAAATAAATGGTTAAAGTGACTGTTCTGCCTGTTTGATTGAATTTCACAAAACTGCGATTATCTCAGCTTTCACTCTCAGACGCTAAAACCATGCTGTACTCAACGGCTAATATCTACATAACTACTAACTCTACAAACTAACTCTTTTAGACAGAGAAAGCACACATTCTATTAGTACTTTTGTGAACTTTGTGTTGACAAACTCCAAGCAGAAAAGAATCCTCGGCTCTTGTAAAATGAGCCAGAATCCTCAAAAAACGGCTTGGCAAAAGCTACCTACAGCAAAAAAAAAATGGCTGGCAGTCAATGTGTTAATATAACACCCTCTGACACTGACTACTGTCAGTACAATGTTACACCAAAAAAAGAAACAATATTCTGCAGTTGTAGAGTGGATGAAGTTATGGCCCTCTGCCGCCTGTCATCCCCCCTCTCTCCTGTCTACAACTTTCCTACGTAATAAAGGCCAAAAAAAGACACCTACAGTTCTCCACTCTCCATAGCTCCTCATCAAACAACGCATCACCTTCAAAGCCCACCACAGCCTGGCGCCCCCCTTATCTGACTAACCTCCTCCTCTCCCATCGCCCCACCCAAACCCTCCGATCCTCATCCACTGTTTCGCTCACTGTTCCTCCATACAAATTCCACAGCTTTGGAGATCGAGCATTCTCGAGAGCAGCACCACGACTTTGGAACTCTCTTCACAAGCCTGTCAGAGACTCACCCTCACTCTCCACTTTCAAATCCCGACTCAAGACCTACCTGTTCTCCCAAGCGTACAACCTACCCTACCCTTAACCACATCTTCCGCCCATGTCACGCCCCCTCAACTCCCCTCCACCCGATTAGTTGTGTTATTTGTATGTTTGTTTTTTTCTGTTTACTGTGGACTCGAGATTGTCAGCGTCTTTGAGTCATTGAAAAGCAGCTATACAAAATAAATTTAATTGTTATTATTCGATAAAGGTGAAAATATGCCCCAGACATAATCCATGAAATGAATAAAGAAGAACGAGTTCCATTTACATACAAGGGCAGTTAAGGAATAGCACCGCTTTCAAATGGTTAGAATAAGTATAGTGACTTCTGCCTTTTAATTCAACATACTCTTGCTTGGGAATGTGCATTCGATTGTCTGACAATGCCACTTTGTGTCCATGTCAGCGAGGTTGCTGAGATATCAAGGCACATGGAAGAAAGAGCAGTGAACTTACCTCCTGTGGGAAGTCTAAGCGAGCAGAGAGTGAGTTTATTAGAGTCATTTCACTCCGGCAGATAAACTCAACATAGTCCACGTCCAAGGGCTGTCGCTGACAGGCCTGCTCCAATCTAGAGCGCAGTCTGTTTAACACAAGACTTCCCACCATCACCTGTCAAAGAGATCATGAAATATGCTTTATATAAAAGCATCAGGCCTTATTGGAAAATACGTTGAATACATATACACAGTCCAGGATGCTATCAAGTGCTATAAAAACACAAACACTACAGCAACCTAGCCTACACCAAACAAGCAAAACATGTGTGAATCAAATTGATTTACAATTGCACAAGTGGAAATGAGACGTTAAAACACAAGTTAAATCACAAGTCACAACCCAAAGTCACAGCTTGTGGTGGGACATCAACATTAAAGCCCCACTATTTGGGGAAACTGCACCCTCACCTACATGCTACTCTTCTCATTCAGGTATCAGCCTTGTAGTAAGTAACTTAAGTAACCTTGGAGTAACCAGCCAATTGTGCAAAGTGTTTCTTTTCTACCTCCAAATAATTATTCTGTTATATACGGTATATAAATTCAGGTCCATGAGTGAAAAAGTTGCAACTTCTATTTTTCAGAAAAGTATTTAAATGTCCTCAATGGAGACTGACAATTGAACGAATGTCTAATGGAATGGACACTGTTATGGGCAAGCCTGGGTCTCACACAATATAGTGTTGCTTGTAACACATATATGCTTGCCTATTAGTAAGGTAGCCTACAAATGGCGAAAAAAAATAAAAAATGATTGAAAATAATTTAGGCTAAGCTGAGCACAGGCAAGGACAGTTGCAACTATTTTGCCTGAACAAAATAGAATATGGTTTTGATGTATTGAAAATCATACTGTCAGTATTTTTAAATACATGGTATACCGTAATACCTTAGTACCGACCAAAGCCTAATCGAAAGTATCATAAGTCACGGGTGGAATGGTGGATAAACATTGCATTTCCTTTAAAGCCCTTTCTAATAAATGCCCTCCGTTAGTTTGGTAGTGCAAATATAATATTTTTAGTACAAAGGGGTTAAGAAATGCTTTCATCAGCTCAGCATTAACATGACACGGCTCTGAGAGATGAGGGAATGAAATAAAGCAGATATCCGAAAGTACAAACCGAAACAGATGAGAGAACACTCATGAACACTGCGGTTGGGCAGTCGGGTGTGCAGCTTTCTTAGAGGCGGGTCCATCTCGATCGTGGCCAAGGACGACTTGGCACATACAAAGATATAATGGAAACCGAAATCAGCGCGGAACGGCATGACTTGTTGTGGCCAAAGGTGTCAGTAGAAAAGCCCTAAAGTTTACATGCTGTGGGGAACAGGCATTCAGGGTGCAGAGTGGGAATGATAGAAATCCCAGTCTATCTATTAGAAGTCAGCGTGTGTTCCATCAAAATGATTTAAAAGGCATTATATTAACGTAAAGAAAAAGTTGCATAATGGGGCTGCAACAGAGAAACAACGCAATGCACTTTCCTGTACAGCAAGAAGTTGGTAGTGCTGCACAGCTGATACAGATTCTGTTTATAGAAATAAGCATTTTCTGATAACCCACCTGAGATTCAGCAGAAGTGCCTGGGGGGTCGGTGGTCGAGGGAGGCGCACACACAATTTCTCCGTTGTCCTAGTGAAGTAAAAAGCAAACCATTATTTGATATTGCAAATTTAATTCTCAACCATATTCAGTCAGTCACTGGATCATGTGACTGTGAATAATATGACCTGTCTCCCAAGTAAAAAGCTGCAGGCTGACAGGTTTTCCGACCAATTACTTGAGGTTAGTTCAAGTGAGGCTGCTACCGAGCGGGGTAGCTTCAGAGTGTAACTTACCATGGTAACTGACCTGGAGTTCATCTAATCGAACTTCTTGGAATCTAAAATCCCAGATTTCTCTAGTCTAAACTATGGGTTGGGAAAATTCCAGTGTTGGGCGGTAGCTAGCAACAAATAGTGAAGCTATTTGTTGCTAGCGTGCTACATTTCTCTGGGGATAGCTTAAATGTAGTGAAGCTTATTTTTAATGTAGAGTAGCTGGTAGCTTAGCTCACCATATTGTCAAAGTAGCTTGCCCAACACTAATAAATCTAGAAATAGGTTGAATTCAAAGTGTTTTCCCTCACACACACACACACACACACACACACACACACACACACACACACACACACACACACACACAATGTAAAGTAGCAAGCTACTTTTATTTTGGCATGGAGCCTGTAGCTGAGCGTGCTATGTAATGAAAAAACATTGCATGGATGCAACTGGGACGTATCCTCAGTGATGTACCCTGGGGTCATTGGATGTTTCGGGTCTCGCAACATCATACACCCTCGCCCAGGTGACCCAGCCGGGGCTGGCCAAGCCCCAACTTACGTCCCAGTAGCTACCCACGGTCAGCCCTCTAGGAAGGGTTGAAGGTGGTCACGCGGTCAGGGCCACTCAATCCGCTGCTCCGGAACTACTCTGCCGGGACCGGGGGGGGGAAGGGCTCTGGTACGTAGAGGGACCGGGCTCTGTGGGTTGCCACCCGGCCGGGCTCCTCCCTCGTCTCACCAGGTCTAGGACCTGTGCGCTGCACCAGACTCCCCCGCTCCAAACATCTCATTCCGACTACATTTTACTGGGGATAGCTTCAAAGTAGTGAAGCTATATTTTAATGTAGAGTAGCTGGCAGCTTAGCTTACTACATTTTCAAAGTTGCTTGCCCAACACTGCAAAAATCTGTGTAGTCATTTAACCTGCTTTCTGGAATGCATCCTTTGGGAGACATATTACTGCTAATACAGTATATCAGGCATTGAGGCTAATCAAACCCTAAATAAATCTAGAAGCTGATGGCAGATTAAACAAAGGTCCTCCCATCATGAAAACAGATTTTGTTTGGAAAGGAAGGATTTGACATTTGACAGGGTTGATGGTACAGGTAGCCATGGTCACACCAGGATTAATGAGAATTGCTGGGTTTCATTAGTTGTTGTGGACTTCCCCCTCAGCCCCTTGGTGGTGAACTCTGGCCCATGAATTCATGCTTTATCGGTGTATAATGACAGAGTATCAAATTCTCAATTACCATTGCTGGGAAGAGCACGACAAGATTGAGGGTAGAATCAACAGGATAACCTGGGCTGGTAGGCAAAGAGAGAAAGAGAGAGAGGAAGAGGGAAAGACGGAGAGCAAATGGATGAAAAAGTCCCAGGTTATTAGAGAAAAGGTCAGTCACAGCAGCTATTTTATAAGAGCAAGACATATAAATCAACGATTGCCCGGAGATCATACCAACTACTTGCTGATAAATGTTGACATTTTGAATGTATTTAGAGCTTGTAAATCAATATCTGATACCAGACACCAGTTTAGCTTTGGCAACACTGGGCAGGTTGTTTAAAACAGTCATGTTCAATTGCAAGACATAGAAAAAGAAAATAGTATTGAAATAGTATTGTGTACATAGCATGTACAATGGTTTCCAAGCACATAATAATTCTGATTACAGCAATGCAACACAGGCTGATGTCCTGGCACATGGTTTGGGTGTGACACCTTTGTTGCCTCTGACTGATGTTTAATACAGCTTGCTGCAGTCAACTTCTATAAGCTTGCTTACAGATGTATTCATTTTGTCCAGTAGTATGTATTACTACTCCAGACAGCTAGCCTCCATTCCAAGTCCAGCCATAACGTTACACATCTCTGGACAGATAAACAATCACTGTCCAGTTAATCAGCTAGCTAGTCAGGTACATTAAAAATACATGTCATGGAAGTTGCCACCTATTCACATATCATACGGCTAACCTCGGTAACGCTACGTAAACAACCTGACTGACAAAGACGCAATGAAACTGACAGACAGATATTGAAAGGACGATACCAAGGAAACACAACTGCAACTCAAGACAGCTTTATACCTCAAAACGCTCACTAAGCATAGACATTCTCAGCAATAATGTCATGCTAACACTAAACACGTTAAAGCGATGAATCATCACTCATAACGCTACTAATACCAGCCAATCTCTGACCCAGTACAACAGTAGCCCTACAGTAACGCCATATTCATATAAATTTGATTGATTGATTGGAGTAGTAACGTTCATAGCTATCCGATAGCTAAAGCTCCAGGGTCTTACAATAACGTCACATAGGCCGTCATGTCACGTTCAATATAATGACTGTTATTCTATTATTACTATTACTATTACTATTATACAAACGTGCCCTTTGTACTTGATTTAACGTTAGTTCGTGAAGCTAGTTTGTGAGGCTGTGTGAAGTACCTCACTCATAACGCTACTAATACCAGCCAATCGCCTGACCCAGTACAACAGCAGACCTACAGTAACGCTATATAGCGTTAAATAATAAAATGTAGGCTAATGATTCATTGACATACTTTTGATAGCCCCGGTCGTGGCTTCAGCCTGTGCTGGAACATTGGTAGCAATGAAAGCTAACGCTAGCTAGCCCTGATACGTTAGCCAGCTACTAACTTAACTGTACTAAGACTGGACACGGTCTTTATAGCTTACGTGAGCTGTAACGTTAGTCAAATTACCCCTTACGCTAGCGGGTTAAATAGCGATTTAGTTTATTTGGGGAAATTGAATGAAGCAGCTAGCTAACATTAGCTAACCTAGCTAGCGTCAGTTAGCTCACTGGGAGAGCCTGTGTACTAACATGGGGATCATGTCTATCGTAACATGCTATGAAATGTCTCATAAAACCAACAAAACTTATATTTTATGTCGATTTACTTAAAGTGGCCACTTACCTGAAGCTCGTATTCTTTCCAAACTACCAAACTACACTGCTCTGTTTGTCTGTATTAGGCGGAAGAAGTTTCTGGTCAATTGTCAATTGTTTTATTCGATACGATCCGATATTCAGTGGGAGGGGACTGGGTCTAACCTGATTGGCCAGTCCGCTCAGATTTATGGCCCCAAGTTGACATGGTTGGGTGGCAGAATTCGTACTCGTAAAGAAAATCTGTACTTGTAAACAGACATCCAAGCTCGCAATATGAATTTGTCCGTGGTGCTTTCAGGGTCGCACACGAACGTAGGAAATTTGCAAGTGCTGCATTCAAGGTCGCACACGAACGTAGGAAATTTTTGTACTTGTAAAAAATATTTTTGAAGACGCACAAATTCTATCCGTGTGTACAAAACTTATTCCCAGATGCACAAGATATGTCTACAGATACAAAAATGGGTTGCCGATACAAAAATGGGTTGCAGATGCACAAAACTTTCTCTCAGATGGACAAGATATTTTTACAGGTACAAGTTTTATTTACAGACATACAAGTTCAAAGTTCAAGTTCAAAGTTTACAAACAATGTTTCTCAAGCTCAAAATACATATGGCACTTTATTGATTCCATATAGATCCCTGCATCATCTTGTTGTGCGTTAAAAATGATCAAGTCTGTAGGACTGATTGGCTCAATGTTCATTCTGTCAGAGGTGAAATTGCTCACAGTCTTATTCTCAAACCAACTATGAGCAAAGATAATAAAGTTGTCTTTGTTCCAGGTGATTTGGTGTGGCTTCACCTCAGATTTGTTGCATTTGAGAATAACAGGATCTCCCATGGACACCTCCACTTTGTCTCTGTAGCTGATTGGATTCAACTCTAATGTGGAAGAAAATAACCAATGTGAATGGAAACAAAACATTTGTATTTTCACACATTATAAATGAGTAAATCACACACACACACACACACACACACACACACACACACACACACACACACACACACACACACACACACACACACACACACACACACACACACACACACACACACACACACACACACACACACACACACATCTTCACTGTACCTGCAAAGCGGCTAAAGCGGCTGATCATTAGGATGACCATGACCTGCAGGTGCCTGGCGAGTAGAGCTGACTTGACTCGTCTGAACATGGCTGTCATGAGAGAGAGACAGAGACAGAGACAGAGACAGAGACAGAAAGAGGAGACATACAGAGTGGTGCTTCACTGCCACTGTCTTCATGGGGGATTTTGAGGAAGTTGTCATGGTGTTATACTCTAGCTAAGATCAAAGCTAAGGTGGGTTCTTTAGAAGGATATTAATAGAAATTAAGAACATCATTAAATTGTTGAATGTGGTTGGGGAAATTGAGTCAGGGTGAAAATAAGTGATGGAACGGGGTGTGTATAGGCCCACTGACCCACATCCGGCCCTCTCTCTCTTCAACTCTTTCCTGTCTCTCTCTACCGCATTACTACTTCAAGCAAATGTTCTCAAATATCTTCTTCAACATGTTCAGTTACCCTGCAGATGAAATCAGGGACTTTCTGCATAAGAATAGAAATATAATATCTAGCTCTAGGTTGATGAATAACTGAATAAAAACAAATTAAGAAATCTGAGCCTAAATTGCACTTAGTTTACAAGCATGCATTCACAAAGGATGGTACATGCACATGAATGTGCATGCATGCAATGCTCGCACGCACCCACCCATACCACCCACTCACCCACACACACACACACACACACACACACACACACACACACACACACACAAACACACACACACACACACACACACACACACACACACAAACACACACACACACACACACACACACACACAAACACACACACACACACACACACACACACACACACACACACACACACACACACACACACAACACACACACACACACACACACACACACACACACAAACACACACACACACACACACACACACACACACACACACACACGCACACACACACACCTACACACACACACTAAGCAGCACATACTAGTTCTTGCCAGTCTGACCAGACTCATTTCCTTTCTCTCTATCTGCAAAAGCATGTGACAAAAAGGTGTGAGAACAGGAAACTCACACTTTGTTTGTTGAAGAAGTTTGAGGCAAACAGACAACGGATAAATTGCAAACACGTTTCAAATTGTTTCATTCATCACGATGGATCACAAATTGGGGTGTGTCTCTATACTCAGAAAATAAAACGTATTAAAGCCTAGAATAGACTTCAAGTGTCAGTTAATCACAATATCTGCCACCAGAACTGTGAGGCAGTTAGGAAGGAGAGAGACAGGCTTACACAGCAGCTGTTTTAATGGCTATCTGTTCAAGACGTATGCTATGCAGGCCATGCACTGTCCCCTTCAACAAGAGTTGATCATGGGGACAGGGAGACAGAGGTGGAGTCGGGTGGAGTCAGTAAAAGAGTCCAAGCTGGGTAGAGCAGTGCATGATGGTGAGGTGGATAATGTCCTCTGCACCAGCAGGGGCTGCTGTATAGCCCTTTTTTGAATTCCTGACTCCTGAGAGTCCTGACTCCAATAGACCAAATCAGCGGGATGTTTACATTTACTTCCGGGTACCCCTGAGGTCCACACATTATAATGGCGGTGGACGGCACAAACTGACGTGTTGAAGACAAAAACAGACAAAGAAGACAAAAATGGTTCGTCCGTGTTGTGTTGTTGTTTAATATCATTCATAACAACACTTTCACTAACGTTAGTGGAGACCAGACTAGCTAATTTACCTGTTGGACCAGACCAGAGTAGACTTGAAGCTAAATTAAATTAACTTGGCGTCAGTAGCTCTGTCTGTAATAACCTCGCGTCACCAGGCTCTTCTCACGAGTCTGCAAAAAAACAGCGAGTTTGACAGACAAACACACGTTATTAGCTAGCTAACACTACATAAAACAAACACAGAAGAAAGGCTAGATACGTCGGACAAGCATGTTTACCAACCGTTTAACCATTTAAATTGAAAGTAGTCGGCCGAAAACAGCGAGAGGGTTTGACAGCATTTATTTGACAACACGCACATTTAAACCTGCCGCCTTCCCAAGTGGTACCCGGAAGTAAATTTGTTTACATGGTGATGTCACGGTGATTTGGTCTATAGAAAAGCAGTGTAGGCAGCTGGCAGCACATCGTTAACCTGACACTGCCAGATGGGTGGTTTTGTTTTCACATCTGATCAAGATCTCGCGAGAGAATCCAGTTGGCTTGCAAGGTTAGCACATTGTCTCTGTTGGGTGAAAACCTACGAAGTCCAATTTGGAGGGACATAAATAACCAACCCTGAAATAACTAGCTAAACTTTTTCTTTATAAACTCGCAAATGCAGACATCAAACTATGAATATGAGTGTGTTTGTGTGTGTGTGTGTGTGTGCGTGCGTGCGTGCGTGTCTGTGTGTGTGTGTATGAATCAGTGCTTTGTATATTGCATTATGTCTGATGTATAACTCTAAGCTATACATGCCCTTGTTCATGGTCATACCCCCTCCCTACTGTACCTTGCTGTGTGTGTGTGTGTGTGTGTGTGTGTGTGTGTGTGTGTGTGTGTGTGCGTGCGTGCGTGCGTGCGTGCGTGCGTGTGTGTGTGTGTGTGCGCCCGCTAATGTTGCACACAGGAGTTGTTTTGGTCCGAATGCCACGTAAATGAATGATGGCAGCCAGCAGGCGCCCTTGGCCATATTCAGCAGAGACTGAGTGAGAAGAGGCCCAGCTAACAAGCAAGGGAACAGAACACTGATTTTCACCCAACCTGAAATATTTATTTCTACCAAACTGAATCTCCTCATATCAACCCAATGCCCATCAAAGAAACAAAACTCTGTTTTAATGCTGTGAGGATTGGCTGCCCTTTCAAGCATAGATTATCTGTTCAGATTAGAACAGATATGCAAATGTGTGGATGGATTCGCTTGCACCCATCCCCCCTTCTTGCTATATGATTTTTGCGGCTGTGAAATTAGGCACAAAATGTGAAACCGGGTCCTTAAGCATCATCCTATTATCAGCTCCAGCAAGGCCCTCTTAAAAACACAAACACACACATGTACACCCGACCAAACACACACATACACGCATGCACACTCGCTCATGCCCACACACTGTACACACATCTCTGGTCAGGCTCCTGGAGGCCCTGAAGTGCAGACACACACACACACACGCACACGCATGCACACGCACACGCACACGCACACACACACACACACACACACACACACACACACTCATATTCATAGTTTGATGTCTGCATTTGCGAGTTTATAAAGAAAAAGTTTGTTATCTATATAGCTATATAGTCATATAGCCCAGTTACAAGTTACACAGTTAATTTATGTTACTTTCCAGTTATAGGGACATAGTCCTTGAGTTATACAGTCTTCTATCTTATTGGGAAAAAAATCAAGATGTATTGATATGTGGTTCTATATGATGCCTATGGAGGGCGCTCTAGACTGTGTACTCAGGAATGTGTTCCAGGAAGTAAAGTTGCTTTTGAATGAATCGTGTGGTGGGTGTGTGCAGTCACTTCAAAACAGTTTGAGTGACATATGGTGGATGGAGTATCTTTGTATTGTCGACTGTAGTAGGCTAGCCGGCCCTTTTGATGCGCTGTTGTTTCCCTCGTCGTAATTGTCTACTCAACACTGATCCCCTCAGTAGCTGTAACCTACATTGCCAAAAATCGCATATGAAGGTGGTGTCGCATAATGCCTGTCCATTGTCTTCTGCTTCCGCTGCACAGGCGGGGGGCAGACGTATGAGTTTCATGTCACACTGCAGCACACTAACAAACGGTGCAGGAGGTAATCTATGGAAAAAGTATGTCACAGTCACCTCACGGGTGACGTTAGAGCACAGTGTTGACTCATTCTAGGTGACCTCAACTCAAACTCCCACCATGTTTGACATCAATATGTTGAAGACAGTTAAAATGTCCCCCCCTTCATATGAGCCCTTATGTCGCCACCACTTTTCAACACGTGTTGAGCTTCAATAGGCTAATTCTTCCAGGGGGAATGGCCATGGATAGAACCAAAGCATGGAGTCAATACAAAACTTGGAATACAATACAAGTTATGGCAGTGTGGGGTCTGCACTTCCCATGACAGTCTGCTCAGTTTTTGCTACAGACTGTCAGTGACAAACAAGGTAAAGATCACATCCTCATCCTCAAGTGAAATGTCACAAGTGCACCCTGCCCAAGCTCAGCTCAAAATCAATTTCCTGTATCGAGAAACCATTTCCTTTTTCTGGGCTAAGGCGGATGGCTTAGGTAGGTTGAAATGTTCTAGCACTTCTTTCTCATGTGTTTCAGTGTAGTGGTGAGTTTCTTCATCGTTTATTTTTATTATTATTATTATTTTATTTGTAATGTTCTCTATGCTACCCTCGGTCAAGTTGGGCTAGAATGTTGACTTTTCTTTTTAATCTAACACAGTAGTACAGTAGCCTACTAGTAGTACAGTAGGCCCCTAGGTCTTATTGTTAAGATTTTACTTGTCGTTTTTGCCCCAGTAATGTTGGACTGCATCATTGGCTGCGTGCTCGGGAACTTGCCTATCTAAAGCAAATAGACAGTGCAGTAAGTGGCTATTATTACAATAATACTGTAACTGAGTCACATGATATGGAAAAAGATTAGTGTCTGCAGAGATTGCATTTGAATTGAATACATCAGTTTTTCTTCATACTCATAGGGAACTGTTGAATTGTGAAATAAGGGATTTGTTGAATAAATAAAATCCAAAATTGAACATGTAACATATGCTACAAATTGAAACTGAATGTAATGAAGATTTTTTTAGAAGTAATTTAAAATTCAGTTTTACTCATTCAAATTCAGTTTTCTTCATTCAGATTCACCTTCCTTGATACAACATTCTGGGCACAAAGGACTTTTCTTTCCTAAATGCTGACTGGAAGGCAGCTGCTGTAGCCTGGTAAACGTCAGGTTACAGCTGCTGCTCCTATAACACTCTTAGCCAACCACAAGCCATGACACTGATGTATTCATCCCAACAGCGAATGATCAAGCCTTCTCTCCATTTGGTGAAAGAGTTGAAAATGGTCTCCTACCTGCTACTAGTATGCATAGGAGGCACATGATCAGTTTGCTACATTACAGACAGCTGTATTGTTTAACAGCTACAGTATAGCTGTTTTCAGCATTATTATTTGAAACTGACTGAGGGAAACTGTGCCTTATGAATTACATTTTTCATATTAATTTATTCAACAAATCCATGTTAAATGCTGAAATGTTCAGATGGTTCAATATGAACACCACAAATTTAAATTTAAGCAATTCAAATGGCACTAATCTCTTTCCCTACAAATGCCCAATCACACATCCCAACAACAACATAAAAAAAAGTGTAGGCTGTTGTCAGAATTTAACAGACAATATTAACTCGCATAAACATAATGTTCAAACCAAAACTCAACTGTCTTTGTTTCAGTAATTCTGAAGGTGGAATGGCGGACTTTTCTAGAAATTGGGTCATGACCAGGCCATTGTCTCTGATATGGTGCATAAGCTGGACTTTCTCACACACAGGTGAAATACATGTATGCATTTTAGTATGCTATTATTTTTATGCTATGCTATTATTTTTCTCACCATGTAAGAGCAGGCAGCATTATAGTATGATGAAGCTGAACCTAATATTGACAGGGCTTAGGGGGCATTAACTCTATCGCATTTCTGTTTCAGATGGAAACCCCATCTCACAGCAGGCTGGCAGCACAGTGACCCTGCCATGCAGAAACCAATCTCTGAGTAGTTTCACACAGCTGACATGGACGAAGGATGGGGCTCCCCTGTTCAGCTACAGCTCAGAGGGACAATTTCTCAGCTCTCCTGAAGCCGCCAGCCTCAAATTAAACATGTCTCGCACAGACAGCCAACTCTATGCATTGATCATCAAAGCAGCACAGGTGTCTCATGCAGGCAACTATACCTGCGAGACCACCACCCGTGATGGAATCTGGGAGCAGAAATGGGAGCTTCTCATTACAGGTGTGCTAATACAATATTTACATTAGCCGACACTAATAAACCCCATGATACATTGGGTCATAGCAGCTGCAGATTGGGTTACAAAAAAGTTGGCTATAAATGAGAATAGAGAATGTGGGATGATTAAAGATAACATAACTGACAATAATAAAATAATCCTACTATGCACAGTGCAAAATGCAATGTTCATGTTCAGTGCACACCTGCACACCTGGTGCACCCACCCAGTCTAGACAATACTTAATCACCTGCTGCAAACGGTCTCCTCGAAACAGTAAGAGCTGCAGCCATGCCTGAACATGCACTGGCACAAGTACAGGTACTTTCTAGAGATGCGTCACACGCTCCACTGAGACCCCACAGTGACTGACTCTGCTACAGGATGGCTGTGGTCTCTTCCTGCTTCATTGTGACCTCCCAAACCACAGCTGCATAATGTGTGCACATAAGCACAACTCAGTATTTACATGGTGCATTTTGAGCTTCCTATACTGCATTACTGCTTTAGTGAGCTAGATGGCTGATTTATACACATTCTTCTTACAGATGCTGATGATGATGGAGCAGCAGCTGAAACAAGTTGGATGCTGGTGATTGTGATCGGAGTTGTTGCTGGTCTATTTGTGATCGTTTTGATCGTTGTGGTTTGCTGGATCAGTCTAAGAGCCCGCAAAGCACAGGGGTAGGTCTGGTTTGCCTCTGGTAGTCATTCACTCAGCACTTACTACCTCACTTTAGCTTCTTGAAATATTGTCAGCAATAAAGACAGGTGACAAGGAGTATAAGAATATGAATAACATACATGGAATGCTCGTCTAAATTTCAGGATTGTGTCAACGTAACCCTGCCCCAACATCAATCTATTTTTTTTTTACAGAAGTGGCATTCCACCTCCCACTACAGCAATGGTAAATATTGTAATTATTACAATTAATGACATTTTAGAAAGTGTAAACAATGTATAGAATTATAAAGGAATGGAGTTCATTTAAAATTCATAATAGCAAACTGGAGTAAAAGATTCCCAATTACTTGTCAATAGATTGATGTAAACAGAGACATTCATTCTTGTTCTATCATCCTTTTTCAAGGTACAGGGAGAAGATATTTATGTAAACTGCATTCATGTAAAAGTCAACTAGAGGCCTGCAGAGTGTTTCCATCGAAATATAGCCTACTGTATTATAATGGCTCACTGATATGAAGCATATCTGGAAAGAGAGAGGATGGTTAGAAGTGATGCACCACAGCATTCATAACACTGTAAATAAACACCCAATACACCAATCATATCTGGGATATCAATGCTCTCAATTAGTTTTGTTTACTCTATTAATTAGTCCATCTTGTATCCTACATACAAAGGTGTTTGTAGTTCGCTTCTTCTCCCATTCAGCTTTGTATAATGTATCTGTATTAACACATTTAAATGATGTTTTATCTTTTTTTTCCCTGTGGTTTAGTTACTCAATGCGTTTACTTTACACTTGGTCTGTATGTGAATTTGGTAGGTAATTGACATAAGATGTAATTTTACGATGATATTTTCTTAAAGCTCTGTTGATGTTTTCTCTGTACGCCTCTCTTTCTTCCTGAGATTATTGGAAAAAGTAACCTAACAGCGTAGTTTAACACAAGTTAATTGTTGAAAACATATGAGCTGTCTGTTCAATTCTTTATACTTGTGTTCTACTAAAACAAAACAAAACCCCACAAGAAAGGTGTTTGTAGTACTGTTCTCAGAGGCGAATTCATCCTGTACGTACGTGTAGTGTGAAACTCAACAGTTGGAAGGGGAATCCCAAAACACTGCTGTTTGTTGCTGGATGCCTGGGCCCATGGAACAAAGGTTAGACATAGAACTCATTGATGGCAATGACAGTGAAAAGTGGTGGAGGTCCAAGATTATGGCAGTGTGGCAGGAAAACCTTACCATTGCTATACATTTAGTTTGTAAAACCATGTGACTGAAGAGTTTACCACCAGGTGGAGCTACTGCAGGTGTAAAGCACATGGTGGGTGTTCTTAATAGACTTTTGTTTACAATCAACCCATTCTCATTCCCAATTCCCATCTTGTCCTATGTAATAGGTGAACTGAAGCGTCCCTCGTAATAGTGAAGTGAAATGGGGTAAAGTGAAACTAAATTAAGTGAAGTGAATACAGATCACCAAAGCTAAAGAACATCACAACACCACAAAGCAACAGAGACGTTTGGAACAGCACCACCTGAAACTCAAGACTACATGTTTTCAGTTCAACTCAAATTTGTTGCAATTTCTTGCAAATAATAATAATTAGTCCTAATTAATAAGTGGCATTGTGGCACAGTGGAATTGCATTGCCACCTCACAGCAAGAAGGTCCTGGGTTTGATTCCCACCTGGGGCACTTTTGGCACTCTCCCCATGCCTTCGGTGCCTATAGGGCCCAGGTGGGTTATCTATGTTGTGAAAAGGGCCTTTCTGTGTGGAGTGTTCTCACTGTGCTTGCTCCATATAACATCCATATGAACCCCTACTGGAAAACATGCAAGAAGACATCGCCTGACCAGCGGTGTGTCCTACTAAGGAGTCTGTCCCCGGACGCTGTGGGCAAAGCTGCCCACCGCCCCCTGAAGAGGACAAGCAGGATGGGAGAGAGGCAGAAGACACATTTCATACTCCACACTAAGAAGCGAAGTGATCGTGGGATAGTTGCAACTGTCTCCTGAATGGTTGTGGTGGTGTATTTTTCACCTATAAGTGTGTTCGTATGTATATTCATTATGCAAAGTTTCAAGTTTTTTAAAGAAAAAACATTGTTGCATCACAAGATGAAATGAGATGTTTTTTTACAAGTTAGAAAACAGACAAGAATTAGATACAGTATAACAATAAAATGTCTACAGTACAGGGAGGAGATAACTAAAAGGATGGACAATGTGAGCACAGCCTGTAAGCTCTTGGTAAGAAGGACTGCTGGTGCCTTTTTGTGTGACTTATTGGCCCTGTGAACAATCTAGTAGTTCTCAGGCCATATTGGTGCTGTGGAGTTTTGAGGTGTGTAGATCCAATATAAACATTCTCAACGGGACCTATTAGATATGCTTGTATACTCATAACTTATTACTCACTTCTAATTCATTTTTAAGCCCCTGACGAGTCTCTACCCCCCCCCCCCCCCCCGTTTTTTTCTCATTTGGTATTGTCTTATGTTTAGTTAATCTGTTTGTTTTGTTTGTCCTTTTTTCTTATGTTTCAAGCTTTGATGATATAAATTAATTTATGTATAAAAAAAGGGTGATTTGCTACAGATCAATGTACATGCTCTCATGCTACTGAATTGTGTTTCTGTCTATCACCAATAAAAAAAGTTGTAAAAAAAAGGGGGAAAAAATAAGACACATTTCACAGCACCATCATGATGTAGCATGCTGTGTATCTCGTTTGTTCTTCTTAAAAGACTGCTCCTAACAAGTCCTACTTAAAGAGGCCCCATTATGCTTTTCTTTATTTTGTATCACATATATGTTAACGTGTGAAAGTTACCCCCATGAGCAAAACTCGAGAGATTTACAGTTACTCAAGTAGTTTGACCACTTTGCTGCGGTACTGCTGCAGTAGGCTACTGCCACAGTGCTAAAACTGGGGGCGTTATTTATAAGCCCCCCCTCACTGCTGCAATGGAAAGTACCTTGGAAAGTGGCCAAAATGACAGACAGTCCTTGTTGTTGCCATGGTGATGCCCTGCAGTGCCCCTCCTCCTCCCTGCCCTGTTCTGAGTCTGTCAGTTAGTAACTCCATTTTCTTCAGTGGGACTAGGCTGGGTCTTGTGTTAAATAAATAACCCTCCTATTCACTAACCAGTAAAGTCCCATAACACTGAGACCTTCCCAGCTGCTGCTTTCTTTCCACTTATGTAGTCACAGCAACAACTTGAATATAACGGTATGATGTGAGCATGATGCTGGAAATAGGGAACTTGTGCTGTTCTGAACTGTGACATCTCATGGCTTCACTGTGACTGCGTAGGCTATATTTGGGGAGTTGTGTAAAGTATCTTGTGATAAGACACACCCTGGAATCTGTTGCTCATGCAGACAGTTCTGCTGTGTGTGATACTGAGCAAGGTCATTTCAGACAAGACATAGAGCATGCTTTACAAAGCTTTATCTAGATGCAGGGGTGGTCACTTAGAACACAACTTTACAAAGTTCACAAAAGTTCACAAGTTTACAAAGTTAGCAAAATCAAGGATACAACAAAAAAGGCGGGCAAGTGGTTCCAAGTCAAACTTCAAACTACTAATACAATAGTCTACCTCGCTATTCATAAACCTTTTCTCCTAACTTAAATAATGATTCTAGCATAACGTAACAGTAAAGCGGGCATAAAACACTATTATTGAAATGCTATTACTCCCTGCAACCTCTATGCACACTACAAAATCACAGTTCAAGATATCTTAAGGACTACAAAAAGCCAGCAAATTAGCAGTGCTGTTAGAAAGGTCATCCGGATGTGACAGATAAACAAGATAAAAACGCATTTAGGAGAAGTAGAGGTAGGTTGACATTAGTGTTGTACTGTGTGTAAAACATAACTTAATTTTCTTGAAAATGTCACATACACTTATTCTTTTTAGTTCCGACCATCTTACTTCAAGGAACTAAAACGCTCAAAACACATGTTGATAACACAGGTAAATATAAAGCGTGTTCAGCAGGGTTGTAACAGGCAGCAATAACATTACAGACTTTTGTAACAACATAAGGCACATGCACTTCAGCAGAACACAAGTAGGCCTACTTCATCTGAACAAAACACATTTTAACCTTTGACCAACCCAACATTCACACAGAATGCAAGAAGAACAGGTTGCAACACAATTCTGTTCAGTTTTATATGACCCGTGCAAATTACCAGGCAAACCAGTTAACTAGAAAACATTACTAGTCAACTCTCTTCATTGGGTTAAGGCAATTAACTTATATTAGTGCAGTTTGCAGTGCATTGGGGCCTCTGAAAACGGTTGTACAGCTGGCAGTTATAACCGTTAATGGTTATCCAGCTGCAAAACCCACATGTCAAACTGATAAATGTTTTACTGCTTTGCCTTTCAGTGCCAACTTGTAGTTTATGTAATAGAGTCCCAAAAGAAGGGAGGAAAAAACAAATCAATATCAAGCCAAGCAAACTGATACAAGAGTGACAGACCAACTTTAAAATTGGCATCTTCCAACATGCAGAGACAGCAAAGTAACAGTTAAATAACCTAGAGCAGGTGCAGATAATACCTGCTGCTCTGCATGTTAAGTCAAGTTTCAAATCAAGTGAAGATTATTTACTGTCTACAGCTCAGCAACAACAAGCAAAATGAGGCACTAGTGTTGTTGTTGTTACTTATTAGCAGCCTAGCTTACTTGGCAGCAGCAATCTTTAGAGCATCAGTGAATACGGAAAACTTCCTCCAAAAAAATGCTGATGTTGTTTACAGAGGCGAAATGACAGCGGGGGGCATGCCTCTGTAAACAACATCAGCTGTTTAAGACACGTCACACACCATCTAGTGACACCTCTGATGAAGACGGAAGTTTTGCCATCGAAACATGTCAGGTAGGAACAAAAACCTGTGTCTGATATAGAAGAAAACCTAACGATCTAAGTAAATTATAGACACTATGAACCTTTTTGGATTAAATAAGAAGACGTTTGATTAATCACTAATCATCATTAATCACTTTGTCTATAAAATGTCAAAAATGACAAATGGCATTCATATTACCAGTGATTCTTAAAGGGCTTATTTAGTCTGACCAGCAGGAGCAACCCCCCCCCCCCCCCCTTCCCCACGGCAATTGTGAAGCTGTAAGCAGCAACTTTTTGGTATTTTAACTTTGTGAAATGAATAAAACAATTAACGATTATCAAAATTATAGTAGATTAATCTTCTGTCGATCAACTAATCATTTCAGCAGGAGAATGTATTGGTTCTGAACTGGACAGGCTTAAGGGTTGGTCATATGACAGCGTGGGTATTATGTTTTCAGTTTGGACATGTACATGTACAACCAATTGGCTTCCTTAATCGCAAGCATAAGTTGTATCCAAAGACTCTGCTCTGGTGGCTTTCCATCTCTTCCTGTTCCTGGGTACAATCATCTGCTAGTGACCAACAACTGAGGCATGACTTGGCATGACATGAGGGTCAAGCCAGGAAGGTCTGTGCTACAACAACTGATGTACATACCATCAACTCCTTGGTCATCACAGAGGTTTCTGAGGAAGACAATTAAAAATGTTTCATTAATACATCAATTCATTTCATGATTGTGTCTGTAAAGATTTCCAGGGTATCTGATTCTGCAGGTTTAAAAAAATCCAAAAGTGAAGACATTTATAATGCTACCTGGAACTGAATTTAGGCTTAATCTAAAAAAATAAATAAAGACACCGTCAAAAATGAACTGTACAATTTCCATATGAACAGAGAACAGGAACTTTTAAGGGATATGAAATCCACCTGTGTTCAGAAGAGCTGTGTTTCCATCAATAGGGTCGATCGATCCTAACCCCTAAAAAAAAAAAAAAAAAAAAAAAAACACAATTTTGAAAAAAAAAAAACATAATTTAAAAAATAATATTAATCATATAGCCCACTTTTGAAGCGGTTGTTGATATTTATAACAATATTGTGGCTCTAAAATAAATTTTTTATCGTTGCGGTGAGACTAATGGCGGCGTTTTTCCCGGTTTCCCGGTCTAGCGTAACCGTGTCCTGCAACGGACACCTGGACGCCGCAGAGTGAGCTGTCCGTTACAGGACAAGAGCAGCTTTCAGTTAAGACGCCAGCGGTAGCGTCCGTTCCCCGACTCTGGTAAATCAAAGACACAACTAAAATAAATTATTTCAACGGTATGTTGCTAGAAAGAAGTTCGACTTAACGTTTTCGCCGTTAAACTACACGGAAACATGACATGATCATTGTAGCAGTGTTTGAAGCACAATTTTAACAGGAGTTTTGTAAAAATATTGTCCGTTGCAGGACACGCTTCCGTTAAGCGCAAACAAAGACTATAGTGAAGTCAAGAGGAGATGCTCTTCTGCTTCTTTTACAACAGCGCCTGCAGTCAATGTGTTGCATTGGAACTAACTAGCGGCTGGACGCTGCTGCTTTTTATTTATTTATCAAGCAGCAGCTGTTTTACCAGAAATCTGGGGGTTTAGTCCCCCTTTAACTGAAATCCCCATACAAAAATCCCATTGCCTTTTACAGGTACGAACCGGAAGTGCTACTTACAGACTCTCACCTTATGTTCAGACCTTACAGTGGACCAAATTCTTCCGGGTCCACCTAACACTTCCGGCGGTCACGGCGCAAAATAAAAGAGTTATTTTTGGAGTGGACAGTGAAGGGGGTAAAATAAATAACGTAGCCTACTACTTTGAGCCGGACCGGTACACAGCAAGCAAGCAAGTATCCACTGTTAGCCAGGTCAGATAACGTTATCCTCGACAATGACGAGCACTTTCTTGTAAAACACACCTGGACTCCAACAAAGAAAGCTTCGGATAGTTTTCTCTCCTCCGAGGCAGCGCGATAGCAGCGCGAGCCATTAACGTCAATAAAGACCCGCAGACGTTAACGTAATTCCCTGGAATGCGAGACTTAACGAGCCAGTTACATGGCGTTGCATTCTTAGACATTGCCGTTTGCTTTTATTTGGTATGTTACATACAATTGGCTAAATTATTAGTTAATTCAGAGTTATACCGCATTCAAGACAACTCGGACCGCCGTAAGTTTCAACACGGAACCTCCGGCTGGACAGATTTGCGTTCACGCTGCACCTCCCGCTAGGGGGGGAGACCCAAACTGTTGCTATAGCAACCCATGTTAGCATGGTAGCTACCTACTAGTGAACAATGCTAACCGAACATGCTGAATGTTGAATTTCACACAGAGCGAAACACAGATGACACAAACACATATGAAACGTTAACATTACATCATTAAGACCTCAAATTGTGTGTTAAAACATCAACAAACGTCTTTATAATAATTCTGTGATTATCATTAACGATGCAAGTTGCCATTGTGATGTGGCTGTGATGTCAACTCGGAGAAACCGGGGCTCTGAATGATACCCGAATTTCCGAGCTGTAATTCCGGCCTGAACGACCGTTCAATTCACTTTTTACAGGTCGGAACCCATTTTTTCCAGCGGTCCGAGTTGTCCTGAACGGGGTATTAGATGATATTGGAGCAGCGCAGCCATTTTTTATTTTATTTTATTATTATTTTTAGCCGGAAGTCGTAGGACGGCCACAGAACCGGGTCAAATGGGCGTGGCTACATAAGGTGAAATTCACCTTATGTAGCCACGTACAGGTACGTACAGGTACGAACCGGAAGTGCTACTTACAGACTCTATTCACTCGCTCAACAGCCGCTAATAGAAACTAGAGGGCTGTCCTGAATACCATATAGAGCTTCAAAGCTTCAGGGATACATCTGATCATGATCAAAGCTTCTACGACACACACACACACACACACACACACACACACACACACACACACACACACACACACACACACACACACACACACACACACACACACACACACACACACACACACACGAAAATAAAGAAAGCCTGCCCATGTGATTAAATTGGGGGCCGGACTTGTTCCACGGGCTGCTAGTTGAATAGGCCTATGGCAAGTAGCCTAATGGAAAGCTCTCTCTCTCTCTCTGTCCATCCATCTTGTCTGACCCCTCCCACATGCAAAAATGAATAAAAACTCTGGTAATAATGTGCGTTCTCTTCTCAGCTGTGGTGATGATGCTGTGTAGTGGCTCGAATATCATAATCTTTCTATAGGGTTATAAACTCGTGACAACACTGGTGGTACCGGAGCTCCTCAGCTGACCTGATGGGCCCGATTTTCATTTAACTGCTCTCAGTCCGACGCAGCCATCAAGGTAGACCCGGAGTGTGAATATTATATTTGCCACGAAATGCTCATTTATTCAGGTGAGCTCATCACGTTGTAACTTAATGTTAGTGGACTTCTCCCTGTCTCAGCTCGTCAGGGTGTCACTGCTGCTACTTCATAACATTAAACAAATAAACAAACGAGTTGAATTCAGTTGAACACTTTGAAGTTTGCTCACACTGGGTTGAAATTAGGAAAGCATGTGTACGTGAGTTTCTACTTTACATGTTTATAACACAAGCTCTCTCAGGTCCGCTGAGTGCTGGGCTGGGCTTTTGAAGGCAAGGTGCGTTTGTTTTTCACACGGCGCGTGCCGGTGGTGGTGTGAACTAGTTTTTCTGTGTTAAGCACAGTGTTGGACTGAAGGAGCCCACCGAGCCAGGAAACTAGAGAGGCTCTCTCATGAAGATGCACCTCACCTTAGCCGGCTGTGCACGTGGAGAGAGAAAGAGAGGAGGGGAAAACAGCATTCGAACGCTGATTTGCATTGGCAACAATTGAAGCTTAAATTTTTTATTTATATATATATTCATTTTATTTTATTTATGTATTTATTTGGGGGAGGGGGGTCAGCCCTAACCCTGTTCTGTATTATTCTAAGAATGGACATCATGGTGATAAAATAAGGCTTCTAATAACTGTATTTAAGATATTGTAATACTTTAAAGATTTTTAGTTAGTTTAAGATTGATTCATTTTTACTTTTAGAAGACCTGCACATATTAATTGTTGGGGGAAATAAACCCCACAAAGCAACCAAACAAATAAGAAAATATTTTACATGTTTGTCCTTATTTATCTTCATCTTCTTCCATTTTTGTCTCTTCCAGGTTCACCGGTTCTCTCGTCTCTCTTCTTCTGCTTTATGAACCACCAATTAATGTAATATATATATAGACATATACTTTAAATGTATAGATATTTCAAATAGAAATGTAAGATATTAATAGATACCTTGCCAAATATGGGTGTTTACGCAAGAACCACATGGCAATACCAGCACCAACAACAACCATCAGGATGATGAGGGTGATGATAAATAAGGTCCAACAGATGGTGCAGGCTCCTATAGACAGGACAGAGATAAGAAGAAAAACTGTATTTACAATGACCTGGTAAGTTATTACACATCCTGAGGCCATAATATCCCCTTTCATTTAGCAGGAAACTCAAAAGACTGAAGACGACATAAGAGGCTGAGTCAAATTCTTAAGACTAACTCATACTCGTTGCTCAGAGGGAGAGACACTTGATAGCTAACTTGATAACTCTCTAACCCCATGCTCCCATTTCCTTGGCTGTGTTCTCCACTTTACATTGTTAATTTGATGTGTCTACATGTGTGTGTTTGTGTATGCTCTCTATTTGGTCTATTGTGAGTGTGAATGTTATGCCTTGTTGCACCCAAATTTCCCAGTTAGGACAAATAAAGTCTGAAACTTGAAGACATAAGATTTCATTGTCCAATGCTGGGTCACCCAAAAATGATAATTCTGTCATCACCTACTCACAACCTCATGCCAAATGAAACACAGGTCCAGACTCACCAGTAGGGGGCACACGCACACTCAATCCAATGAGAAAAGCTTAGGTGCAAGACAGAAACAAACTATTTAGAAAATAAATTAATCACAGGTGAAATGAGACAACATAACACAGGGAGGGTGCCAGCACAACCTCGTAGCAGCCTTCTCCAAAACAACAACAAAGTCAATGCGGGCCAGAGTTTAAAAATAAAAACAAAAACAATGACACTGTGTATAGAAAGACCTATACGCCATTTTTATTAGCAAATTATTTGTAGCAAATCAATCAGCTGTAGTTAAGATTTGCACTAAATTATGGTGCAAATTCAGGACGTCTTTTTGGAACTGGTCCTCACTGACTTCTGTTGTTTTGGAGAAGGCTGCTATGGAGTTGTGCTGGCAGCCTCTCTGTTATATGGACAAAACTTCACATGTGTTTCAACTTGTATGAGGGTGAGTAGATGGTGAACTATTTCTTTAAGTCTTTTCCTGCAATCAAGAAATATAAAATATACTGATAACTGATTGACTAGCACCGTATTTAATTGTACGTCAATGTGTTTCCCAGAGACAGCCTTCTTAGAGATAGCATGTCATTTGAAATGTAATCTACCATTACCAGGAAGCAAGCTTTCACAATAGACATCAGATGCAACTGCCATGTTGAAACCATGAGATAGCACATGTTCTACTAAGTTTTTCCTAACTTATTCAAACTTTTAAGCTGAGAAAAATCTCACATTGCGACCAATGTAAATTTCTTTTCTTTATTATATACATATCAAGTTATCAAGTTTTATTTTGAAGCGATTAAACACTTGGGAGGCTTTAAGTGGGCGGGCCGCCTAAGTATCTTAACGGCAGACCCAAGTATATCATGTGGGGACCCATTTTAGCAGTTTATATTCTGCTTTGTGAAACATGACGCCACATCAGCGGTGAGAAATGTATCAGTTTATTTATCAGAGTGAATTGTGAAAAGTTTGTTTGATAAGTTAATTTACATTTTAATTAACTGATGATGAAGCAAATAAGTATAGAGTAAGGAGAAAAACCTCCTTCAGTAAAACCTTCCTTGTAAAATTACAAATTTTTACCCGGACAAGTAACTTTTGTGCTTGGACAAGTGAAAGGTAAATTTACTTGCGCGAAGAACAAGTGCCTCAAAAAGTTAATGTCAAGCACTGCACTTCCAAAATAGATCTCTTCCTCTTCTGCGTAGACACACTCAGATATTCCAAGCCTAAAAATGCTAATTTAAACTCCTACTAAAAATGCTAAGGACTACTGAGAAACAGAGAGAGGGAGAGAGAGAGAGAGACACACACACACACACACACACAGGCGCGGACTGCATAATCGGGCACGTCGGGCAAATGCCCGGTGGTCTGGCCTGGCCTGCAAAAAAAAAAAAAAAAAAAAATTTGAGTACTAAATACTCAAAAAAAATATATATATATATTTTTTTTTGTGTGTGCCCGCAGTCAGGCCACTCACTGAACAGCAGGGGCCTGTACTACGAATGTTGGATAAGAAGATCCAGGATCTGTCCCTTGATCTGGTTTGACTAAACCAGATCAGCTCGATTGTAGTTAACTTGTACTACGAACGTCGATTGCCACTCGTTAACGCAAACCAGCTGGGAATCTAGCTGGGAGCTCGTGCACATGAAAATGCCCGTGCACTGGAGCTCGTGCCCGCAAAAGAGGCGTGGTTTTTAACAACTGCCAATCACAGTGCAATATGGACTGCTCCAACTCTGACAGCGCCAGACACGCCTATTTCCTCATTGAATGAAACCGCAAATACAAATCTGCGTTGGATATTATTACTGTTCCCGAATGACTGTCTAAAGTGACCACTTTTATCCACACCAGTAATTTCTTTGAAGAGCGGTTTCGTAGGCTATCTACAGCTCTCTATCTACAGTCTTTTGTGGAAGCAATGTGTAATCTATCTCAGTCCAAAATCCGTATGTATAGACCATTTAGGCTCAATGAATAATAATGATCTCATGATGTGTTTAGTCGCACTGTGCGACTAAACACATCATGAGATCATTATTATTTGATTGAATAATTCCTATAGGCTAATCAATAAAAAAAAGAATGATAATAAAATAAAAAAATGCTTCTGAACATTGGCCAGTGGCGCTGCTCTTGAGGCAGAGGAGGGCGCCTGCATGGGCTAGGAGATCCCCCCCCCGTGGGGGATCAGGAGTCAAGACTCGTTGGTGGTGGACTGGGGAGGTGGGTGGGGCAAAACAACGCTTCGGGGCCGGCTTCAAGGGAGATGGACTGCCGTGGGCTGCTGCTGCTATGGTCGGCCAGAGAGAGAGAGGTGACGTAGGACCCTTGCTATATATATGAGGATTAACTGACGTCATGTTTGACGTCATAGCAGACGTCATACTAGGATTTTTTTTTGACCACGTTGAGATCGGATTACGCGTGAGTGGCCTTCTGCTTGAACTATGGTCTGGAGACCTCACTTCAATCAGGAGAGGCCAGTTGGTAGGATTAGACAAACTTTATTTAGCAATCGGCGTGCATGGCAAATGCTTTGGCGCTTGACTCCATTGGCCAGTGGCGCTGCTCTTGAGGCAGAGGAGGGCGCCTGCATGGGCTAGGAGATCCCCCAAAAGGAAGATCTGATTACCGGAGGTTAATTGAGATCTGCAGGCGCCAGTAGTTGATTGCACTATTCCGGCCTTCGACCTTTTTAGCGGCTTACAGCTATTTGCGGCTGGCGCTCCCAACTCGGTCGGGCCTTCGATCTTGCTTTTCCTGCCTTCGACCTTTTTAGCGACTTACAGCTATTTGCGGCTGGCGCTCCCAACTCGGTCGGGCACCTCGTGATAGCGCTTCCCAGCTTAGCCTACCTGGCCGCCTTGGCGCTTCACGATTGTACTTTTCCTGCCTTCGACCTTTTTAGCGACTTACAGCTATTTGCGGCTGGCGCTCCCAACTCGGTCGGGCACGTGATAGCGCTTCCCAGCTTAGCCTACCTGGCCGCCTTGGCGCTTCACGATTGTACTTTTCCTGCCTTCGACCTTTTTAGCGACTTACAGCTATTTGCGGCTGGCGCTCCCAACTCGGTCGGGCACCTCGCGATAGCGCTTCCCAGCTTAGCCTACCTGGCCGCCTTGGCGCTTCGCGATTGTACTTTTCCGGCCTTCGACCTTTTAGCGGCTAACGGCTATTTGCGGCCGGCGCTCCTAACTCGGTCGGGCCTTCGATCTTGGTACATTAGAGTTTAGCTTGGCGCTTCCCGGCTTGGCCTACTTGGCTGCCTTGGCGCGACTACCCTGACTTTTTTGCTCTCTCTTTCTCTTTCCCCCCCAAAAATGAGCCGGGGAGTTTACTGCGCCTTGCTGGCGCCGTGCTTTCGGGGAGCCACCACCAACGAGACATTTTCTTCATCGGCACGGAAGTCCGGGACATTGTTTGTTGCCATGCTCACCGATTTAAGGGAGGAGGGTTCTTTGGGCCGCCAGTATGGCCGCCTGCTCCGGGCGGATGTAGCTGGAGAATGCCGATGACGACCAGCGGCCCATTTGCTGGAGGGAGGCGGAGGACACTCCTTGCTCGGCGGCCGAGGTGGCCGCTCTGATCCTGAAGGAGTGGCTGGAGTATTTCTTTGTCGGGAGGTTGCGTTGCTGGAGCGTTTGCCTGAGGTGCAGGGTGAACCAGGATCTTGTCATGTGGTGACAAGGTGCGATGAGGAACAGGGGGGCCGAGGGGCCGGTCCGAGGCCTGAGCCTGACGTAGTGAGCCATGGACGAGAAGGGGCAGAAGGGGGAATTGTTCCGGGCGATGACGATGTGCCGATGAGGGCCAGCGGCCCGTTTGCTGGAGGGAGGCGGAGGGCACTCCTTGCTCGGCGGCCGAGGTGGTCGCTCCGATCCTGAAGGAGTGGCTGGAGTAGTCCTTCGTCGGGGGTTGCATTGCTGGAGCGTCTGCTTGAGGTGCAGGGTGAACCGGGATCTTGTCGTGTGGTGACAGGGTGCGATGAGGAGCAGGGGAGCCGAGGGGCCGGTCCGAGGCCTGAGCTTGACGTAGTGAGCCATGAACGAGAAAGGGCAGAAGGGGGCTAGTGCCTTCCTGTATGCTATTGTGTGCTGGGGCAGCGGGGCTCTCTGGCTGCGGTGTCAGAGAAGAGAACGTTGTCCAGGCTACGCTCCATCGTGAACAATGACTCGCGCCCACTCCACGGCGTGCTAGTCGAACGCAGGAGTACGTTCAGTGAGAGACTGATTCCACCTAGATGCAGTACGGAGAGGCACAGGAAATCATTCCTGCCTGTGGCCATTAGTCTATTTAATGCCTTCCTTAAAGAGCACCTCGGAGACGCTCAGTCTCCCTGAGACTGAGCCAGCCGATAGGTTAACTGTGCCTGGCTGAGCCACGTGTGGCGTATAGGGCAAGCCGACTTAATATAGTCCCGGGTGCAATAATGATAATTGACACGGAATGTATACTTACCTGACGTGTTTTGTATTTTGCATTTGCGTTGCATTTACTACTGTTTATTTTATTTTAAGCTATGTGTGTACTGTGAGCGAGCTACTGTAACCTGTCCCGATTTCCCCTCGGGGATCATTAAGTCATTCTGATTCTGCTTCTGAAGAAATGCCAGAGGCATTTTACTTTGAAATTCGTTAAGAACAGGAGGTGGTGTATTAAGACCGGGTAGCTTAACACGGAAAGACGTCAGCATTCCCTGGGCCGTCTGGCTTCGGTCCGAAGTTATGCAGTAACACTCATTCTAGCTGATGCTCAGACAAGCTCCGTGGGCCAGGGGTGTTAGAATGGCCCCTTGCGTGGTTATTATTATTATTGTTGTAATTATTATTATTATAATTATTATTATTATTGTGACTCCCGCTGGCCATTTGCCAGAAGCGATTTCCGCTTAGGCGTCGGAGATAGGCAGGCTGAGATGCCCGCTGGGTAGAATAGTCAGATCGCAGGCCAAGCGCACGAGGTAATCAATGACTCCACGCATGTCCTTCATGTCTGTTTTGACTTAATGCCATCAGGAAAGCGCTTTAGACAGCCTGCCTGCGAAACAAGCAGAAGGAAGTTTGGTTTGGTTCCAGAGGCCATTCGACTGGTGAACAGCCACAGTACGAGAAGTGGTCAGTTTATCTAGACTAGGTCTGTACCTTGACCTTTTGATTTGAACCCTTGAACAAGTCTAATATGCACTTGGATTGTATTGACTGAAATTAATTTGTATTGATGTGACACCTATATTCCTTTGTGGTGTTGGATACACTGTAATCAGGGATCTTGCTTTATCAGTGTCATTTATTGTATTTATTGTCTTGTTTTTTGTATTGTTTTTGGATGTGTACAGAGTACAGCTTGTTTGCAGTATTCATGCCTTAAATTGGCCTTTGCGGGACTAATAAAGTTTTTTTTTTTTTTTTTTTTTTTTTTTTTTTTTAATAAATTGAATTGATTTTACTGGACTGGTAGATTGCCCGTTTAAATGCTGAAGTACTGATACTTTCCTCATGGGTCCTTTCGCGTCCACGGGTGACTGGTCCTCCGGGGTATGCTCGGTGTGCTGTGGTCGTCAACCCCGTCCTTGGTAGAGCAGGTAGCTCTTGAGAGAGGCGGGCAGGGGCAGTCCGTGGATTCCGCTCGGGCGGTCCCTTCCTAGAGCCGCCCGCACGGAGCGCCTGCACAGGTCCATCAGAGGGAGGGGATCCGGATCGAGTCCGTTTATGTACCGGATTCGTATTTCGCAGTGTCACTATGAAACCTAACGTCCCCTCGTCCATGTCCAAGACGACTAACAGAGCGAGTCTGGTATTATGAAGGTGTCGTCGGGCTCCAGGAAGGGGGGTGATAGTGGAGTTGTTGTTTTTTTAAGATTGTTGTTCAGATAAACCCCCTCAGATCGGCTAAAGTTAAGAAATTATCATTGTCATCATCACAGGAGCTTCCTAATTTAATTTATCAGTCACCATCAGTCACATGGGGTTGATTGAGAATGAGAAGGCAAGAGTATATAGTGCCTTTTTGAAAACGGCGCTGCGGCCATTTTGGCCTGAAATACGGCTCCTTGCTGGGGCAGAAGCTTAGTCTCCAAAATGGCCGATTGGCTGTGTGCTGTCGCATCTTTACGATAAAAGGTCTCTGGTTACCGTGAACCTCCGTTTCGCAAACACCACAACAAGGAGGGAGACAGCTACTTTTCACACTCTGTTTTGGATTAAGAGGATGTCCTGAAGTGTGACGGTGGATTAAAGACTTGATGAAAAACGTCATGTGATCTGGTGGATTATAGTCTTCGTGACAGAAAGAACAGGATGGAACATGGATGCGAGTTTTACTGCCGAGTGCGACTTTCTGCTTGACTGCATGTAACGTTAAACTTTTATCGTCCATGAATTCCTGGGAGTGCTTATTCTTTTCGTGAATGGATTATTTTACGTCGCTGGATTTGGAAGGGAAGCAAATTGCACTACATTTCAGCTGTTGCCGCCAGAATGAACCGTTCGCCCCATGGACCTTTCGGTCTGCCCAGAGTGCCCGAGATGCCACGGCGCTCCGGCTTCAGCGCTTCTCCAAGCCGGTTCCCGTCAATCACCGTGAATCTGCCCGGCGGCCTGGGGGTCAGTGCGACCAGGAAGTACGTGGCGTCTCGCGGCGGCCCCGCGGCCTCCATTTCCCCAGCGGCTCCCGGCTCTGGGGGCGGCTGCCTCTACTGGTCTTCGCCCGCGGCCTCTCGCACGTCCGCGCCGATCGGCCTCTCCCTCCGGCACGCTCGCACGCGTTCTTGGGCGTCCGCGGCGCGGCGCTTCGTCTTCTGCTCTCCTACCGGGGCCGTCGCAGTGGCGCGCGGGGGGCTATGTTGGCAGCCTGTGGTCCGGTCGCTTCGCCAACGTCTTCGTCAGGCACCTCGGAAGGCAAGTACGCTCCGTGGCCGGTCCGGGACAGGGGACCGATGACTGAACTCGACATGCCAGGAATGGGAATATCCACGGGTAGAGAAGGCTTGTGGGTGCTGATTCGGTCTGCGGATCTGGTGCAAAACAACGCTTCGGGGCCGGCTTCAAGGGAGATGGACTGCCGTGGGCTGCTGCTGCTATGGTCGGCCAGAGAGAGAGAGGTGACGTAGGACCCTTGCTATATATATGAGGATTAACTGACGTCATGTTTGACGTCATAGCAGACGTCATACTAGGATTTTTTTTTGACCACGTTGAGATCGGATTACGCGTGAGTGGCCTTCTGCTTGAACTATGGTCTGGAGACCTCACGTGCGGGCATATATTTCATTTATAAAAAATAGCCTATTTTGTGGTCACATATATAGGCTAGGCTATTGTCAGCAGAGTCGCATATCTCCATATTTCATATAATGATGCTGTAAATATGAAGTTCAATCACATCATACAGGCCAAAAGCAACACAGTTGCAGCTGCAAAATGCAGGAGTAGCCTAGATATGAATCATCTTAATATGGGATCGCCTGTGTGCAGGTGATCCCAAATTTGGTCGCGTGCTTCGGCCCATATTGGCCTGACCTGCTTGGTATAAATGCCCGGCCTGAATTATGATCCCAGTCCGCCCCTGCACACACACACACACCGATCTCACCTGAAGTCAGGGACACATGCATGTAGATGGATGTTCTTCCGTATAGGTTTGATGCCTCACAGCGGTAGAGACCACTCAGGTCAGTGGTGAGATGTAGTCTTCCACCCTCTCCTCTGACAGCAGACTGAGGCACCGGCTGACCCTCTCTGAAACAGGAAAGCAACAAGGCTCAGCATGAGTTGATTGATGTTCAGAGGGCACAACAATGCTAACATTCTGTAATGTGTTCATGTAGACACTGTTGTGTCTGCGGTTAGATGTAGAAATATGGACAAACATATAAAGATTTAAAGCTCATTGATGGTCTACTTCAGGGATACTCAACTTGCTTTGCCCGGGGGCCACTTTCGTGAAATGATAGAAGGCCAGGGGCCAGTTAATAAACAATCAATATCAATATACATTTTTCTGTAGCGGATTGTAGGTGTCAGACGGAGTTTAGTCTAACAATGTTGTGCACACCGGATAGTTACTTAGGTTAAGTACATACATAAGTGCCTGGGTAGCGAGCAGACGGCGGTATTTGACAATTTAGCAGCTAAATCATTGATTATTGAAAGATATTCCAGACTGAAATGCTATAACAGAAGTGAGTATTGGCCAGAATTACATGAACATTTGGACACTTATTCAGCGGGTATCTTGCATGTTGCGATCAGGTGCACTGTTTTTTTGGGGGGTTTTTTTCAATTCCATCGCGGGCCACACAGGGGGCGCCCGTGGG
Source organism: Poromitra crassiceps (assembly GCF_964638095.1). Lineage (NCBI taxonomy): Eukaryota > Metazoa > Chordata > Actinopteri > Beryciformes > Melamphaidae > Poromitra > Poromitra crassiceps. The sequence continues at coordinate 40,161,654 of NC_139627.1, read as the reverse complement.
CCGCATGTGGCCCTCGGGCTGCCAGTTGAGTATCACTGGTCTACTTAGTCGCTCCACACAGAAACACATGCAGTGGATGTATGTAGAAAGGATGAGAATGAATTGTGCTGTGAAACACCCTGGTTGTTTCTCAACTCAGCTTTGCCTGTGTGTACTGTAGACATTTACACACAGGCAAAAGGCCATCGGCTATAACTGGAACAGATAACAAGGCCTGTGAGAATGGCTAACCACACAAAGCCACAAGGTAAAATGAATGCATTGCAAACCAGTTCTTTCAAACTACCTGCTCCAGGTGTAGCTAGCATTAGGATTGCCATCAGAAATGCATTCAAGCACATCTTTGGCTACTTCACTAATATTCACTGACATGGGGGAGACTGCAAGAAAGAAGAAGAGATGACAGCCATGTTATTACAGTAACTGAGCAATATAAATGACATCAGAATGAATATGATAATAGAGTGACACCAAGCTGTGCACTCGAGATCCCAGCATCCATAGTAAGTCATAATGATAACTGACTACGAGGAGCCCAGATAACAGGTTGATACTTGTTCTATTATAGCTGATACGATGCTTTTGCTTGAGTTTGCAAATGCCATTTGGCTTCTGACCAGTGCAGTCTGATAGATGGGCAGTAGTTTCTTTCTAGTTTCAATGAGGGCATTGTAGGTCATGGGTACATGCAGGGTCCAAAATTAACTTTTTTGTTCACTGGCCAAATGGCTAGTGAATATTCCAATTTTACCTGCCACTCAATAGATTACAGTACTTTTTTGGGGGGGCTGGTGAGTGAAGCACATCTACTGGTGCTAGTTTTAGACCCTCGGCACATGTCAGACTGGGACTACAGTCCAAACACACTCCTTGCTAGCAAAGCTCACAAGAGGTAGTGAGCACACTCACCAAATTAGCAAAATAATCCAGGTGCACGGCACAAAAGTAATAGTCAAAACAAAGAAACGCCAGCACTCAGTGAATGTCCTTTTTGGGTTTTGTTCCATCATCAAGACCACAACAACGAACGTTTCAGCCAGCAGGCCTTCTTCAGCGTTGACAACGCTTCTTCAGCGTTGACAACGCTGAAGAAGGCCTGCTGGCTGAAACGTTCATGACTACACCCTTTTTACACCTGGTTTTAAATGCAACCTGTATCCAGATAAGTTATCTGGATGCAGGTCACATTTAAAACCAGGTGTAAATGGGGCGGTTAAATGGGGTGTTTATAACAGACTTAGAAAAGTTTATCCTGTAGTGCAAAAGTACATAAAAAAATAAAATAAAATAAAAAGTTTAATTTCCTCTAAAAGAGTAAATATCTGTTTTGGAAAAATATTGTCATCTAAAATGGATTAGTCAGTAGAAAAAAGAAGAAAAAAGAGAGGAAAAAAAGCCAAAATATACATATGATCACACCAACAATCAGAGCATGCAACGTTCTTTCTCTCCAAATGAAAAAAATATGATTTCAAAAGCACAAGAATGATAGACCTGCACAGCAGTAAGATTATACCCACAATAAACCTCTATGGTGAAGGACAGGGTTTCCTCTGTTGTCAGGGCATCATGGGTGACCACACACTGGACCGAGTGATGGTTGAGCCCTCTGGTTGGTACTCCAATCAGCCTGCTGACTGTGGTGGTGGTGCCATTGGCATGTTGGGTGGAGTTGGTCTCTGTCCTCACCGATAGAGAGCCTGTGTGCCAGCTCACCTGTGCAGGAGGCTTGGCACCAGCAGCCACACAGCTTGCAAAGGTGACCTCCTTGTCCCCCAAAACAGGACGATCTTCACCCTCCAGCTTTGTGTCTGGAGGAACTAAGAGAGATACAGTACACAAACAAACAAGTCAATAGGTAGGCAGGCAAGTAAAAACAATAGACTATTAGCCTATTTCACATCCCACCCAAACCAGCCATTTTGTGTCTAAAAGGCAGGGAGTAAAGCAAAAAAGATCCAGTTTGCTGTTCCTCCACTGCAGGGAAACATAAAATTCATATCAGTGCAGGCTGTGTACTTTTTTATATTGTGTTAATTCCTGCTTTTTAGACAGAAAATGGCTGATTTGGGTGGGATATGAAATAGGCATTTTCTCTCTCTCTCTCTCAAACACAATCCAGAACATACATTTAATAGAATGCTTCATACCAAGCACTCTCAGATGTATCCCCATCTGGCCTCCGGTGAGGAACAAAGTTAAGATGCAGGTGTAGATGCCCTCATCCCCCAAACTCCCCCCCCCCATCCGTAACCCTAAATCACACCCTAACCCTAAACCTAAGCCACACCCTAAAGGTCTTTGCACACACAGTCCGATTGTTTTCGTATGCGTGTTTTTTAATCCGTCATCTGAAAACACAGACGGGTCCCAGCTCGCAAAAATCTATTGACTGATGCGAAAAACGCAGAAAATCGAACCTCGTCCGAAAACTTAAATGACGGACGCAATTGTCGGACTTGGTGTGTCAATGATGATTGACACAAATGAGGTCGTATTCTTTCTTTTTTTCGTGCGTCAATTTCGGAGGAAAATACGGACTTGGTGTGCAAAAGCTTTAACCCTAAACCTTCGTTGTTCTTTGTCAGGTCATTTTTTTAAATAAAAGTCACATTTTCAACTTGCTTTTGTGCAGAAGTAGCGTAGCACTTTTTCTCTGCCACTGAGGAGCGCTAGTCTAGCAGAGTGGCAAGTGGGATGTGATTCATGAGACTGACCTCCAAGTGGATACGATACATAGGACCCAAGATGTATCGTTGCTGAATACGACCTAAAATCCTGTTTCAACGCTACCTCTAGCGCTCCTGTGAATAACATGTAATTAGAGCTGTCAGCGTTGACGCGTTAATCGCGATGCGATTAAGGGCCGACCATAACACCTTCTTTTTTTTTATCGCGTTAAATCGCATGCCGCTATTTTGTCCCTTCGTCGCACCCGTACTTGTAGTCAAGCCGGTCGCAGCCGTTTCCCGTCTCCTGCCTCCATGGTGCAGGCATGGAAGAGAAAGACAGCAATACGCTTCTAAATGGCTTGTTTTACTTTAAAATACTCTAAAATGGCACAGTGGACAAGTCAAGAGTAGTTTTACACATGAACACCAAATGTAATTACACAGTAATTACCAATAGTTATAAATGACGTTCATATGTAGTTACATGGTACCGGACCTGTAAAGTGGAGTGAGTCTATTCAACTGTAGTTCATATGTAATTACATGTTACCGGACCTGTAAAGTGGAGTGAGTCTATTCAACTGTAATTCAAATGTAGTTACATGGTACCGGACCTGTAAAGTAGAGTGAGTCTGTTCAACTTTACCCAATGGTAACTTTCCTTGCTCCAATTGTGTTCAATGTAATGCGATGATCAGAGGAGAGTTCTTCTACCACCCCCACTCTGGTAAAAAGTTCCCTATCAAAAGTAGAATTTCATGTAAAACTAAGTTTGTTGTTTACCTTTTAAAATGCAGTTGTAATTTTTTCTACATTGGTAAAACTTCTAGAGAGCTTAAAATACGGATCTCAGAACACAAGAGCAGTATCAGAAACGGGGACGAAAAATCTTCTGTGGCCAGACATTTTAATTCCGCTGGTCACAATGTGTCTTCCCTCAGGTTCCAGGGGATAGAAGTTGTGGAACCTCTTAAGAGGGGTGGAAACAGAGATAGAGCTCTCTTACAGAGAGAAGCCTTCTGGATCCATAATTTACAGACAGAGCACCCTAAGGGCCTCAATGAGGAGCTTGTATTGGGCTGTTTTCCTTAAAGAAATTGTAATTCTATTTTCCACTTTCTATATTTCTATTTTCTATAGTTCTATGTTTCTATGTACTTGTTTTAATTATGTGATTCTCTAGCTAAACTTCTTGACTGATTATAGCAGGACCATTGCCTATGCTTCCCCCTTTTTCTGCTTGTATGGAGCTACTACTTCATATGCAGCAGTAAGAGCTTCCAAAGCATCTGCTTTATGTTTCACATATCTTATATGTAATAATATATATATTTGTTTCCTATAGTACTGTTACGTGGTGTATTTGGAAAGAAACTTTTTGCTAAATGTTTGGCTTGATTGATTGTGTTTCTGGATGCTACCTGTATATAATTCAATCATGAGAGGCCAGTTGGTAGGATTTAACAAACTTTATTTAGCAATCGGCATGCATGGCAAATACTTTGGCGCATGACTCCATTAGCCAGTGGCGCTGCTCTTGAGGCAAGAGGAGGGCATCTGCGTAGGCTAGGAGATCCCCCCCCCGTGGGGGATCAGGAGTCACGACTCGTTGGTGGCGGACTGGGGAGGTGGGTGGGGCAAAACAACGCTTCGGAGGACGGCTTCAGGGGAGATGGACTGCCGTGAAGCTAGCTGCTGTTATGATTGGCCAGAGAGAGAGAGGTGACGTAGAACCCTTGCTATATATATGAGAATTAACTGACGTCATATCTGACGTCATTACGGACGTCATACTAAGACTTTGACTGACCACATCATACTAGAACTTGACTGACGTCAGGGGTGATCGGATTAGATTATGCACGAATGGCCTTCTGCTTGAAATATGGTCTAGAGACCTCACTTGTCATTTCCGCCTTATGCATTACAACGCTGAAGAAGGCCTGTTGGCTGAAACGTCCGTTGTAACTGGTCTTGATCACGGAATAAAAACCCTGAAAGGACATTCATAGCGTGCTGGCGTTCCTTGTCTTTTGATCGTTACAATGTAACTACATATGAACGTCATTTATAACTATTGGTAATTACTATGTAATTACATTTGGTGTTCATGTTTAATTACAAATAGTTCATTATGTAACTAGGGTACCTGTAAAATAAAGGGTTACCAGAATTATTAATATCTAATTAAAAATGCTTTGAAATGCAAAATAATGGCATTTTAAACATGCGATACAAAGATGTGATTAATCGCAATTAACTATAGTTAATCGCAAGAATAATCACGATTAAGAAAATTAATCAATTGACAGCCCTACATGTAATACAACGCTTCATACCAAGCACTGTCAGATGTATCTCCGTCTTGAGGAAGGTGGGGAAGGTGGTGAAGATGCAGGTGTAGATGCCATCATCCAACAATGTGACATTGGATAGCTGCATAGATCCATTGTTGTCTTTTAGGCTCCCAATAAAACTGAATCGATCAACATCATTTCCATTTCCATTGAGAGGTGGTCCTGGTGGGCCATCCTTAGGAATGACGAAGAAGTTGTCGTTCACAGGATCTCCTTTGGTCTCCCTCTGCCAGGTAATCTGAGTAGTTTTCTCCTCTGTCTCAGTCAGGCTGCAGAGTAAGGAAACGTTCTGTCCCTGCACCGCAGTCCTGTCTCCTCCAAGCACCTTGATAGCTGCAAGGTGCATAAGATCTCAGGACATCAGGCAATCAGAAACATCCTATCATATCAGATGCAGAAACACACAAACCTTTACGTACACAAACATTTTCAGGGAACACAGTCGAGTCTGCACTCCCATAAGTATTTAGGAATGTGGAAGTGAATTGCAGGGATACTCAACTTGCTTTGCCCAGGGGCCACTTTCGTAAAATGATAGAAGGCCAGGGGCCAGTTAATAAACAATCAATATACATTTTTCTGTAGCGGATTGTAGGTTTTTGGGGTGTCAGCTGGAGTTTAGTCTGACAATGTTGTGTGATAGTTAGTTAGGTTAAGAACATACATAAGTGCCTGCAGTAAGCAGACGGCAGTATTTGACAATTTAGCAGCTAAATCATAGATTATTGAAATATATTCCATATTCCAGACTGAAATGCTATAACAGAAGTATTGGCCAGAATGACATGAACATTTGGAAACTTATTCAGCGGGTATCTTGCATGTTGCGTTCAGTTGCATTGTGTGAAAAAGACATAGAGCATTCTTTATAAAGCTTTATCTAGATGCAGGGGTGGCCACTGAGAACAAAACTTTACCTAACAAAATCAAGGATACAACAAAAAAGTGGTTGCAAGTCAAACTTCAAACTACTAATACAGTATACCACGCTATTCATAAACCTTTTCTCCTAACTTAAATAATGATTCTAGCATAACGTAAACAGTAAAGCGGGCATAAAACACCAAACTCTATTATTGAAATGCTATTACTCCCTGCAACCTCTATGCACACTACAAAAAGCCAGCAAATTATCAGTGCTGTTAGAAAGGTCATCCAGACGTGACAGATAAACAAGATTAAAATGCATTTTGGAGAAGTAGAGAATTGGTTGACGTTACTGTCTTGGTACTGTGTGTAAAACATAACTTAATTTTCTTGAAAATGTCACATACACTTATTCTTTTTAGTTCAGGCCATCTTAATTCAAGGTACTGCTAACTAAAACGCTCAAAACACATGTTGATAACACTGGTAAATATAAAGCGTGTTCAGCAGGGTTGTAACAGGCCGCAATAACATTACAGACTTTTGTAACAACATAAGGCACATGCACTTCAGCAGAACACAAGTAGGCCTACTTCATCTGAACAAAACACATTTTAACCTTTGACCAACTTAACATTCACACAGAATGCAAGAAGAACAGGTTGCAACACAATTCTGTTCAGTTTTATATGACCCGTGCAAATTACCAGGCAAACCAGTTAACTAGAAAACATTACTAGTCAACTCTCTTGATTGGGTTAAGGCAATTAACTTATATTAGTGCATAGTTTGCAGTGCATGGGGCTGGCAGATATAACCGTTAATGGTTATCCAGCTGCAAAACCCACATGTCAAACTGATTAATGTTTTACTGGTTTGCCTTTCAGTGCCAACTTGTAGTTTATGTAATAGAGTCCCAAAAGAAGGGAGGAAAAAACAAAGCAGTATGAAGCCAGGCAGACTGATACAAGACAGACCAATTTAAAAATTGGCATCTTCCAACATGCAGAGACAGCAAAGTAACAGTTAAATAACCTAGAGCAGGTGCAGATAATGGTAACGCTTTAGAATACAGCCCACAAATAAGCATGTAGTTATAGTATAACTACGGGGTACAAGGAGTGTACTTATAGTATAACTACGGGGTACAAGGAGTGTAGTTACAGTATAACTATGGGGTACTCCTTGTACCCCGTAGTTATAGTATAACTACACTCCTTGTAACCCGTAGTTATAATATAACTACACTCCTTGTACCCTGTAGTTATACTATAAGTACAGTGTGGTACCCCGTAGTTATACTATAAGTACAGATCTTGTTACCCTCTATTTAAAGTCTAAATTCACTAGCCTGGGTAAACCCAGCCGCCACGTGACCTGCTCTCAGTGACTCGTGAGCAGGGTTAAGCCTGAGAGCAGGTCACTGGGGGCTGGGTTTACCCAGGCTATAAATTCACTCCTTGTACCCCGTAGTTATACTATAAGTACAGATCTTGTTACCCTCTAGTTAAAGTCTAAATTCACTCCTTGTACCCTGTAGTTATACTATAACTACACTCCTTGTACCCCGTAGTTATACTATAACTACATGCTTATTTGCGGGCTGTATTCTAAAGCGTTACCCAGATAATACCTGCTGCTCTGCATGTTAAGTCAAGTTTCAAATCAAGTGAAGATTATTTACTGTCTACAGCTCAGCAACAATAAGCAAAATGAGGCACTAGTGTTGTTGTTGTTACTTATTAGCAGCTGAGCTTACTTGGCAGCAGCAATCTTTAGAGCATCAGTGAATATCGAAAACTTCCTCCAAAAAAATCTTGTACTGAGGGGAAAGATAAATAAATACATAAAAATGAAGAAACCCAATTGGGTCAATTGAAAGGGAGATCCCCCACCAGAGAAGCTGAGCGGGCAATAGGTCCCACAAAAATGCACAATAAAATGTACAAACTCACAAATCAAACTTCTTCTTATTGATCTGGGCAAAATAAATAAGATGACGTTGGATTCATCACTAATCATCATTAATCACTTTGTCTATAAAATGTCAAAAATGACAAATGGCCTTCATATTACCAGTGATTCTTAAAGGGCTTATTTACTAACCCCCCCACCCCCCTGGCAATTGTGAAGCTGAAGCAAATTTTGGGTATTTTAACTTGGTGAAATGAATAAAACAATTAATGATTATCAAACGTATAATAGATTAATCTCCTGTCCATCAACTAATCATTTCAGCAGGAGAATGTATTGGTTCTGAACTGGACAGGCTTAAGGGTTGGTCATATGACAGCGTGACATGAGTTTTTAACGAAGGTTCAGACAGGACGATCTTGATCCTCACCGGTTCCACAGTCACTGCACTTCTCCTGCTTGCTCACCTGGTAACCTGTCAGCTTCCTGGTGATAATTGAATAATCAGTGGTTGCCTCCTAGTTTCCCATAAGCCAATAGCATAGCAACACATCACCTCATACACCTTTGCTCACCTGCACTTTTAACCTATCACGTTGTGGCACTCCCCTTTAGGCAGCCTATCACATGGTTGCTGTGTGCATAAATATGCTTTTCTGTGTCTCATTCAGTCTCTCTCATCCTGCTGGCTGACACACATGCTAGCTGACATTTACTGCAAATTACTGGTGTTTGGCGGTTCTCTGCAGAACTTTTGATTAATTCCCGTGTTTTCTGCTTCAGCATCAAATTCAGGTTGTATGGCGATTGCTCGCTTGACACATTGCAAATTACTGGTGTTGGTGGTTCTCTGCAGAACTTTTTATTCATTCCTGTGTTTTCTGCTTCAGCATCAAAATCAGGTTGTATGGCGATTGCTCGCTACATATATTTGGCTGTCGGTGTATTTTGCATTGGTTCAACTCACCATGAGCGATTTTGAGGATCTGTTCGATCCTGTAGTTAATTCTACTACTATATGTCGCTTCACACCGCTGCTTCATTCAAGGCAATGTGTTCTGCTCAGTGCAGCTTTGCTAAATGTTATCATGCTGCAAGCCAAGGCAGGCTTACCTGCTAAATCATTGCAGTCTGCAAACGATGTAATCAAGCGTTGCTGGTCGCGCTGTTATTAATGTTTGTAGCCGCTCTAATCTCGGGCGATGCATGATTCAATGATATGTCGTCCTCTTGTTCCCGATGTGGTTGCTGCATTTCACTCAGCACTAAAGCAGGGAGATTGCTCCTGATTACTGAAAATCCAGTCGGCAGTAGCAGTCCTTCAAACTCCTTGCTTGTCTAATCCAGGATTGCCAGATGCAAAGTTCCCTCACGCAGAAGCAAGGTATTCCAAACTTTTCACACGAATTTCATATCAAAACACCGTATCTTGCATTTCCGGGTAAATGTTGAAGGTGACGTCATCACCCAGAGAACAGCGCCAAGCATGCTGGGAAATGTAGTTCATTGCTTTACTTTGAGCCGTATTTCCGGTCGGGTGGTAGATTCAACATTCTCAAGGCATATGTTAAATACAGTATGATGTGGATCATTGTTTCTTTGCATTGCACCGTAACACGGGCGTTACGTTTCAGATTTTGCTGTTCATCTGTCATTAATGTAATGAATTAGGTGGTTAATTCTGAACAATGCTGTTCATGCTATATACCAAATTAATCGTCTGATTCTTGCGCATCGAACCATGTCGTCTTTTTTCAGATCAGATCAACACAGCGGAAGTTATAGCCGTTTTTGTCAAATCAACTTTCAGATTATCTGTTTTTTTCAAATGGTTTTTCAAATGGCTTTTTGGAAATCCGCTAGGTATCTCCCTACAAAAACCACTGCCAAATAGGCTACTCATGTTTTGGTACTTTCATCTTTGAGTTGGGATGTGGTAAGGCCTGTGGCTGTGTCTCCTTTGGGTTTCTAGCAATAAATACAACAACCTCAGCTAACTGTTTACACTCAAAGTGTTTTTATTCAAGGCGAGAATCAACCATCGTGTTTGAGCTGGTGTTGCTCAGGGTGAGTAACGCAGAGTCATTCTGACACTTGGAACAGAAACTTCAAAGCTTTACCTTTCAGAAAAGGTCAGGCACTTGTCTGTAACCCTAGCGGTTCAGCATATGTCGTTTTCACCATTTTCTTCAGAAATAGGTGGCTTTAGAAGAGCATTTGAGATGGAAGCTCACACATTAATTCCATTTCAATGTGAATAATTGTTGGTTATTCAGTATCATTCAATCACATTCTTAAAACCTACGCAAGACATGAGTCCTGTAATTCTCATAGCATCATCGTTTGTATGGTCAAATTCTAACTTTAATGTCTTCCCTTTCAGCAAGCAGCTCTGTAGAAAAGGCTGGTTGTTGGCATGGAGCTGACGCGATGACGTCACCCACACACGTTTTCCCCACACGCACGGACACTATCTCACTCTCTCCCTCTTAATTGATACGCGGGTCATCAAAGAATTAGCGCTCCTACCGTCTGCAGAAAGCCAGCTGAGAGACGAAAAGAGGAAAGGAAAGACGGGCAGTTTTCATTAAGCTAAGTCACCAGTCCTCAGTTCTCCCTGTGTTGGATTCCTCCGACGTGCGGTGTGCGTCGCTGAAGAAGAAACCACACCCACCTGTCAAATAAACACCTTGAAAGGAAGTTCTGCCTCCCTGTACTTACCCTACACCCCATGGCGACGGTTTAACTGCTGAACCATATAGCCTCTAGAACAAAATTGGTCCTTCGAGCCGGATAAATCGTTACCATGGCAACGGGCGGAACCTCCCCTACAACCAATCCGAGCACTCGCCCCCAGAGGACGGCCCCCAGACCTACCCGCTTCCAGGATTATGAGGTTGACTATACTGGCGGACGGCAGCGACCAGAAGCATCCTTCCGACCAATATCACCCAGATCGATGAAATGGCCTAGCCCCCCCCGAAGTCGGCTAAGCCGATCAAGCAGTGTTGCTTCCCTGTATCGGAACACAGAACCACAGAGCCAACCAACCGATCTCATGCAGCAGATTGTGGAGCAGGTTGGGCGTCAGACAGAGCTGCTAGCACAAGTCCTGGAGAAAACCACCCACCGGACCCACTCAACCCACCCTTCAAGGTCAGGATCAAGGTGTCAGTCACCTCGGGCCTTCCTCCAACCTCCCGATATAGGTACAGAAGCCCATGATGACCGCCTTCCCCCCCTACCTCCTGTACCTGTACCAAGGCCAATCTACCAGTCAAGTCCGCACCTGTATTATTCTCCACCTCCACTCAGCCGTGCATCTACCCTAGATATGCACGCACCCAATATGCAGCCAAACCCCATACCAGATCTAGAACAGCAGTTTCACCTTATGTCACTGCGACACCCGCCACAACAATCTGAAGGGTATCTCGTCCCCCAACCCCCCGACCCCCAAATTCAATCACAGGCATACGACAGGTCAGTGCACTCAGCCCCCCCGAGCCAACCCTTTGACTCGACCCACCAAGGTTATTTGCCTCCTAGACAAGATCCACTCCCTCAATCGTATGTCCCCCCTAATTCCCAGCCCAGACCAGATGCCTCCAGGTATGTCCCCCTCTACGCTTCCCACCATGTGGAAGGGCCGACATTCCCAGATTTCACCAAAGAAGACCGAGCACAGTATGTAGAGCTCCGCATGGCATTTGATAACCTCCTAGACCAGAGCCACCCTGAGCAGTATAAGTACGCTCTACTGCTAAAACACGTAAAGGTCCCAAACGCTCATCGTCTAGTCCAGGGGTGCCCAAATTCTTTCCCATGAAGGGCCAAAACTCAATCTGGGTGGAGGGCCGAGGGCCAAAAATAAACAATCTGGAATTACATTAAAATGTATTGTGTTTTATAGAAAATTAACATTCTAAATCTAAAATAACATTTCAATATAATAATCTACTTTTTATCTGTTTGGTAATTGTAATAATTTGCAATAGGTTATAAAAACATCTGCATTTGTGGGGAGCTTAAACATTTAATCAGTAAACACCCAGTTAAAAACAGTTGTATTTTCCACCTTTGTAATCAAGAGAGAAATTTGACTTAATTCACAACTTGAAAAATCCTCAAGGTACTTTGAAAATCAGCTTTATTGTCCATCTTTTGTAAACAATTTGCCATGACAATTTGCAGGGATGCAATCTCAGGAGTGAACACAGTATATCCGCAGCCACATTCAGACACTGTTTCACAAAGTCACCACATGAAAAAGCGTGTCCACTCTTTGCAATCAGTGCAGATATCTGATAACTTGCCCGAGTTGCATTCTGGATTTTAAAAAAAATCGGGGGGGAAAATTGCATTTTTTTTTTTTTTTTTTCAAAATCCGTGGCGGGCCAAAACAAACAGAGCGCGGGCCAAACTTGGCCCGCGGGCCCCAAATTGGGCACCACTGGTCTAGTCCTTGCCCATGCTGAGTCCTCCACCCCCTACACCAATGCACTGCAGGCGCTGGACAGAATATATGGGCGGCCCTACCAGTTTGTACTAAATGAAATCGAGACCCTTGAGAAAATGCCCCCAATTCGCCCAGGAGACGAGCGGGCGTTAGATGACTTCTCCCTACGCGTACAGGCCATAGTAGGCATGCTGAAGTCTCTAAAAGAAGATGGCGTGGAGGAGCTCTACAGTGGATCTAATGTGAAACGTCTGCTGAATAGACTACCCCGCTCACAGCAGCAGAGGTTCCGGAGACACCAAATCCTAAAGAACCCAAGCCAAGTCAAGACATCTCTCCTGGACTTCTCAGAATGGCTGCAATTGGAGGCTGACTGCTTGGAATTCGACCTTTCAAACCAGGCCTTCTCTACAAAAAGAGAGTATAGACCCCAGCCCCAGAGTCGACAAGTCACGGTCCTGCATGGAGCAGAGGACCGCCCACCTAAGATCACCGCCAGCACCCTCCCTCCAAAGGCTAAAGGCAAAGGTAGAATTCACTGCCCCTACTGCGATAGTACAGCCCACTATCTGAGTCAATGTACCGACTTTGCAGCCCTCACCAGAGACCAAGCCATCAGTTGGATTAAGGACAATAAGCGATGCTGGAGATCTGCCAGAGGACATATGGCAAAAGACTGTGATCTAAAGAAGCCTTGCAACCATTGCAAGGGAAAGCACTTGTCTTCTCTGCACGACGTAAACCAGCGGAGTGCTGCAGAGCCACGATCAGAGCCAACAGAGGCGATCACAGAGACATTTTACAGCTCCATCCCCGAGACACTCTATCTGGACCAACCTCGCCGTGGCGGGAGAGTGTTTCTCAAGGTCGTCAAAGTGACCCTACACCAGGAGAATAGAGCATTCGAGACCTATGCCGTCCTTGATGACGGCTCAGAACGCACCATGCTGCTCTCCAATGCTGCCCAGCATCTGGGACTGCGAGGAACAACTGAGGCCATGAAACTCCGAACGGTGCACCAAGACATCAAGACAGTGCATGGATTCTCCGTCTCCTTCTCTCTATCGCCAGATGGTAAGCCACATAAAAGATTTCACATCCAAGATGCCTTTACAGCCAACCACCTTGGCCTGGCAGAATACACATACCCGATGTCGACTTTGACCAATAAGTACAGACACTTGAGAGGCCTGCCAATCCCCTCTTTCCACATGGTTCACCCAACCCTCCTCATCGGGTCAGATCACCCAGAGCTGATTATTCCCATCGAGCCGGTACGCCTTGGTCCCCCAGGAGGCCCAGCAGCGGTTCGCACACACCTCGGCTGGACCTTGCAAGGGCCTTCAAAACACCTGCAGGATCAGCTCCCAGCCTCCCAGTGCTTCTTCACCTCGACCTCTCCTACCACAGATCTGCATTGCCATGTAGAGAGGCTTTGGCAGTTGGACATTCTACCCTTTCGTAGTGAGAAAGTGGTAACAAGACCAGGAGGCTGTCGACATGCTCGAAGCAGGCACCATAAGAGTGAAGCTCGATGGAATACAACGCTACGCGACGCCACTCCTCAGAGCCAAGGATATGCCGAAGCTACAGGCCCCTAAGGAAGCTGTGATGTCTTATCTTCGAAGCACGGAGCGTCGGCTGGTCAAGGACCCTGGGTTAGCCGATATCTACAAACAAGAGATTGGAAAACTAGAGAAAGCCGGGTACGCGACCAAACTCACGCCACAGGAAGTCGAGCAGTCAAGCGAGTCGTGGTATGTACCCCACCACATCGTGTATCACCACGGGAAACACAGAATTGTGTTTAACTGCTCCTTTAGCTACACTGGCCAGAACCTCAACCACTACCTGCTTCCAGGACCAACACTAGGCTCTACACTCCTAGGAGTCCTGGTGAGGTTCAGAGAGCACTACGTGGCCATCAGCGGGGACATTAAGCAAATGTTCCACCAAATCCGCCTCCTCCCCAGCGACCAACCCCTGCTACGGTTCCTATGGCGAGATCTTCAGCCTGACAAGCCACCGGAGGTTTACGAATGGCGTGTCCTCCCATTCGGGACCACATGCACAGGCCTACCTTCGCACCGAGGATCAGCAGGGGAAGGTCCATGTGTCCTTTGTGCTGGCCAGATCCCGCGTTGCTCCCAAACGGGCCATCTCGATGCCAAGGCTGGAACTCTGCGCTGCTCTCACTGGAGCCCAGTTATGCAGACTACTCCACAACGAGTTCACCCTCGAGATCAAAACCACAGTCTTGTGGTCCGACTCTTCAACCGTGCTCACTTGGATTCGATCAGAGTCGTGTCGATTCAAGGTGTTCGTGGGCAACAGGATTGCTGAGATTCGGGAGCTGACCGAGGGCCATTGTTGGAGATATGTAGACACCAAAGGTAATCCCGCTGACGACATAACACGAGGGAAAACCCTCCTGGTTCTGGCAGAACAAACCAGGTGGAGTCAAGGACCACCTTTCCTGTACCAGGCTGCAGAATCATGGCCTAGTCTTCCAGCCCCAACCCTTGATGCTGACACAGATGAACTCCAGAAAACCAAGTTCTGTGGCCTGACTGCTACTGTCCCCCCGGCAGTAGATGCAACCCAGTACACTTCCTTAGGAGATCTGATAGAAGCTAGATGCAGATCCCTCGACGGGGCGGCCCAGCATCCTGACAGTCCCTTAGCCACAGATTACCAAATGGCCGAGACCGCCATACTGCAAGAGGCACAGGCTGAGAGTTTCTCTGACGAGTATAAAGCACTCAAAGCGGGTAAGCCCATCTCCTCAGGGAGTTGCCTTATTTCCCTGTCACCAGAGTTCGACGCCAGTCTGGGTCTGATCCGGGTAGGCGGTCGACTTCGGCGAGTGGAAGACCTTAGTTCCGACACAGTACACCCAACCGTACTGCATCCCAAGCACCCAGTGACGAAACTCATCGTGCAGCAGTATGACAGCAAGCTGTGCCACTCTGGACCAGAGAGGGTCTTCGCTGAGATCCGACGGCGATTTTGGATACTCAGGGGCAGGGAAGCGATACGTCACCACCAACGCTACTGCCCTGAGTGTAAGAAATGGAGAGCTAGACCAAAGGTACCTAAAATGGCAGATCTCCCCGCGGCTAGGCTCCGTCTCATGAAGCCGGCGTTCTACTCCACGGGCGTAGATTGCTTCGGGCCTTTCCTAGTGAAGCGCGGGCGAAGTAATGAGAAGAGATGGGGCGTGATTTTCAAATGTCTAACGACTCGCTGTGTTCATCTAGACCTCCTCTACTCAATGGACAGTGACTCATTCCTTATGGCCCTCCGACGCTTCATTGCCAGGCGTGGTACCCCCTTTGAGATCCTATCTGACCAAGGGACAAATTTCCGCTGGGGAGACAGAGAGCTGAGTGAGAGCTTCACAGCAATGAGCCCATCTCTGCAGACAGAGCTAGCCAAACAGAAGATCAGGTTCTGTTACAACCCCCCCCACTCGCCACATTTCGGGGGAGCCTGGGAACGTGAGGTGCGATCAGTGAAGGCTGCTCTTCGAGTCACGGTTGGCTCACAAGCCCTTACAGAAGAGGTGCTGAGAACGGTTCTGATTGAAGTAGAGGGCATCTTGAATGCCAAACCTCTAGGCCAGAGGTTCTCAAATGTTTTTCAGCCAAGGACCCCTTACAAGATAGAAAATATACTGGGGACCCCCTCATTCTGATTTGTGATTTTGGGCTAAGCTTAATTGTTTCCACGGGTCAGTAACATGCTTGACTTTTAAATTGATACGTTTGTTAGATTAGAATCTAATCCATGAACAATTTTAGATTTAAAGCATAAAATATTTTCATTGAACTATGAAGCTTTTGCAAAAAAAAAGTTTTTATTTTTATTTTCCTGAAAACTTTTCGCGGACCCCCTGGCAAAGTGCCACGGACCCCTGGGGGTCCCCGGACCCCCGTTTGAGAACCACTGCTCTAGGCTACGTCTCCTCAGACATCGCGGATCCCGACCCTGTCACCCCAAACTATCTCTTGATGGGGCGGCCTGATGCTTCCCTACCCCAAATCATCTACCCAGAGTCCGAGGTGCTAAGCAGAAGAAGATGGAGGCATAGCCAGGTACTGGCGGATCAGTTCTGGGGTCATTTCATCGGAAGATACCTTCCCGGGCTGCAGCCCCGCCATAAGTGGCAGAGTGACACTGATGTGGTCATGATTGTTGATCGTCAACTCCCCAGAGCGCTTTGGCCAGTTGGCAGGGTGAAGGATGTCCACCTCAGCACAGATGGCCGTGTCAGATCAGTCAACGTGAAGGTGAAGGACAAGGTGTATCAGAGGTCGGTGGCCCATCTGATTAAACTACCAGCCCTCCCTGATGAACATTAAAGAAGTACATTCTCGCCAAGAATGTAGGGGCGGCTGTAGAAAAGGCTGGTTGTTGGCGCTGACGTCACCCACACACGTTTTCCCCACATGCACGGACACTATCTCACTCTCTCCCTCTTAATTGATACGCGGGTCATCAAAGAATTAGCGCTCCTACCGTCTGCAGAAAGCCAGCTGAGAGACGAAAAGAGGTGAAAGGAAAGACGGGCAGTTTTCATTAAGCTAAGTCACCAGTCCTCAGTTCTCCCTGTGTTGGATTCCTCCGACGTGCGGTGTGCGTCGCTGAAGAAGAAACCACACCCACCTGTCAAATAAACACCTTGAAAGGAAGTTCTGCCTCCCTACACCCAATGGCGACGGTTTAACTGCTGAACCATATAGCCTCTAGAACAAGCTCACTCATTCCCCGTGAGTCACATTTGCAAATTCATCACATTTGCAATTTCATTTTGCAATGGTATGCTATCTTGCTCAGCAGTGTATCATGTCATTAATGTTTCTAACTAGCTTTTATATATATATATATATATATATATATATATATATATATATATGTTTTTTTGGGGTGGTGTGTGAAGGATTTGGTCAGAGTTTCACATCTCAGACCAAACTGTTACATCATTTCTACAATTTTAATCATTTTTCTTGCATAAGTGCTCTATGGGTTCAAACCTGCTTTGGTCAAGAGGAGACGCCGCTGTCCCTCCATTGTTTTTCAAATGAGGCAGAATGCCGTCTTGCCAGAAATCCGGGGGGTTAGTTTCCCTTAAGTATCAGTAATTCTTCATACAATGGCAACATCAGCAATCCGCCATTTTGGCTTGTAGAAGACCACCTCTGAGTGGCTGCCATGTCGCTATGATCATCTAGTGTTGCCCCATTTGGTTCAAGGAGGGGTCCAAGCCAAAATGGCAGCAGGGCAGTCATTTAAAGCATAAAGAGTGTCGTCTCTTGCCTTCATATGCTTGTCTGCAGCCAGCCTGAGCAGCAGGCTTAATTCACTTCGGGAAGCTCACATGTTTATGGCTTCATGATGTGCATAATTGTAAAGGCTCTTTTCACTCAATTCATTTGTGAACCAGCTTCAGCAGCAGGCATTCACATGTGTTAGGTAACCCTCATATGCCACACAATTGTCTTTCTGGTTTATTCTTTACTTAAATTGTGTTCTTCTTTTTCAGCAAGCAGGCCGATTCATCTGGGTGAACGTATTGCTCTCTTCAAACTGCAATCCAAAAACACACGTGCCTGGCCTTTCAGTATATTTAAAAGGCATTTTCATCCAGCATTCTAATAATTACGTTTGTCCTCAGCTTTCAGCAGCTGCGTTAAAGTTGTTAAGCAGCACATTCATTCCAGCAGTCTACAGCTTTGTTGTTTAGCATGTTTTCTGTCTATTCAGCTTCAGCCGCATTTTTTCATCGTTTGTTAAGTTCATAACGCCAACCTTGCAGGTCACTGCTGGCTAATCTTGTGGCTGGTATTAGTTATGTTTATCAGCATGCTTCAGCTCACTCAGCATTTAACTCAACTTGTTTATCCATAGATAAGCAGTCGGGATTCGGCATGTGTTTAAGATCTATCCTGTAGCAGTAGCTTGTCACATATGGGGAAAGTTCTGGCATCATAAACGCATAGCACTGCGGTGCGACAACGACGCAGTTGTAGGCATTATTAACAAAGGCGGTCATGTCTCAAATCATGCCCTTCATGCGCCACATGACCACATCACATGGCATAAAAAACAATTTCATGCCACATCAAATTGTTTGTCTGGTTTATTCTTTACTTAAATTGTGTTCTTTCTCTTTCAGAAAGCAGCAGCAATCAAGTTCATCTGGGTAATCGTATTGCTCTCTTTTCCCTGCAATCCAAAAACACATTTGCCTGGCCTTGGAGTATATATTTAAAAGCAAATGAATAAGGTTTTTCCGGTGCTACCGTGCGCCATCCGACCTCGGAACCTCCGGGTGCCCGTCCAACTCGCTCTCCCCTTTCGGGGGAGGCTTAATGCGCTTCCTCCCCGCTCCGTCCCATGCGTGGGGCTTGCGGATGGAGTCACCCGGGGGTCCTGTCTTAAATACCCAGGTAATTTTAGTCTCACTCTTAAACGCAACGGGTGGTTCATGTGTCATTATTATCGCTAGCACAGAGTGTTTCAGACATTTTTCCGGTGCTACAGTGTGCCACAAGTGCGGTACAGGGAGCCCTGCTCCGGCTCCTCTGCCGTGCGCCTCCGGGTGCCTATCCAACTCACACTCCCCTTCCAGGGGAGGCGGGGGGCTTAATGCGCTTCCTCCCCGCTCCGTCCCATGAGTGGGGCTTGTGGATGGAGTCGCCCGGGGGTCCTAATAAATACCCAGGTCATTTTAGTTTCACTTTTAAACATTCTATAACGGGTGGATCATGTGCCATTGTCGCTAGCACAGATCCTCAATTTTGCCTCAAATTCATGTCTACATTTTTAAATAACTTGGTAAGCATTGCATATTACTGTTGATTGGTGGTTTTCATTTAAGCAAATCAGTACTGTCATTCGTGTACTGTCATTCGTGTATTTATCTTTTTGGGGGGATTTCATCTGGCTGTGTAAAAGGGGCTGCTCCCCTTTCCCGGCACTCCTCGTTCCGGGTCATGGTATTTAAATTGGAAATCTGCTGGGATTTCCTGCTCGTCATGCTAATCACATGCATTAATTTTGTCATTCATAACATTACAGCTTATGCTCATACCGGTCTCAGCACCTAAGTCAATGCTGACTCCATTCTGGCTACCTGAGTTACAACTCATTCATGCATTTGTCATTCATATCATTACATGCTAAGCTCATGCCGGTCTCAGCACCTAAGTCAATGCTGACTCCATTCAGGCTACCTGAGTTACAACAACTCATTCATGCATTTGTCATTCATATCATTACATGCTAAGCTCATGCCGGTCTCAGCCATTAAGTCAATGCTGACTCCTGAGTTTCAACAACTCATTCATGCATTTGTCATTCATATTATTACATGCTAAGCTTATGAGGTCTCAGCACCTAAGTCAATGCTGACTCCATTCAGGCTACCTGAGTTACAAAAACTCATTCATGCATTTATCATTAGAGGCTAAGCCCATGCCTGCCGGTCTCAGCAACCTAAATCAATGCTGACTCCATTCATACTGCAGAGTCATTGCGGACTCCATTCATGCGGCCTGAGTCATTGCTGACTCCATTCATGCGGCCTGAGTCATTGCTGACTCCATTCATGCGGCCTAAGTCATTGCTGACATCATTCATGCGGCCTAAGTCATGCTGACATCATTCATGCGGCCTAAGTCATTGCTGACATCATTCATGCGGCCCAAGTCATTGCTGACTTCATTCATGCGGCCTAAGTCATTGCTGACTTCATTCATGCGGCCTAAGTCATTGCTGACTTCATTCATGCGGCCTAAGTCATTGCTGACTTCATTCATGTGGCCTAAGTCATTGCTGACTTCATTCATGCGGCCTAAGTCATTGCTGACTTTCATGCGGCCTAAGTCATTGCTGACTTCATTCATGCGGCCTAAGTCATTGCTGACTTCATTCATGCGGCCTAAGTCATTGCTGACTTAATTCATGCGGCCTAAGTCATAGCTGACTTCATTCATGCGGCCTAAGTCATTGCTGACTTCATTCATGCGGCCTAAGTCATAGCTGACTTCATTCATGCGGCCTAAGTCATTGCTGACTTCATTCATGCGGCCTAAGTCATTGCTGACTTTCATGCGGCCTAAGTCATTGCTGACTTCATTCATGCGGCCTAAGTCATTGCTGACTTTCATGCGGCCTAAGTCATTGCTGACTTCATTCATGCGGCCTAAGTCATTGCTGACTTCATTCATGCGGCCTAAGTCATTGCTGACTTTCATGCGGCCTAAGTCATTGCTGACTTCATTCATGCGGCCTAAGTCATTGCTGACTTTCATGCGGCCTAAGTCATTGCTGACTTCATTCATGCGGCCTAAGTCATTGCTGACTTTCATGCGGCCTAAGTCATTGCTGACTTCATTCATGCGGCCTAAGTCATTGCTGACTTTCATGCGGCCTAAGTCATTGCTGACTTCATTCATGCGGCCTAAGTCATTGCTGACTTCATTCATGCGGCCTAAGTCATTGCTGACTTAATTCATGCTGCCTAAGTCATTGCTGACTTCATTCATGCGGCCTAAGTCATTGCTGACTTCATTCATGCGGCCTAAGTCATTGCTGACTTCATTCATGCGGCCTAAGTCATTGCTGACTTCATTCATGCGGCCTAAGTCATTGCTGACTTTCATGCGGCCTAAGTCATTGCTGACTTCATTCATGCGGCCTAAGTCATTGCT
Source organism: Poromitra crassiceps (assembly GCF_964638095.1). NCBI lineage: Eukaryota > Metazoa > Chordata > Actinopteri > Beryciformes > Melamphaidae > Poromitra > Poromitra crassiceps. Next base: position 40,140,668 of record NC_139627.1, on the reverse strand, counting down.
GACTTCATTCATGCGGCCTAAGTCATTGCTGACTTAATTCATGCGGCCTAAGTCATTGCTGACTTAATTCATGCGGCCTAAGTCATTGCTGACTTCATTCATGCGGCCTAAGTCATTGCTGACTTCATTCATGCGGCCTAAGTCATTGCTGACTTCATTCATGCGGCCTAAGTCATTGCTGACTTCATTCATGCGGCCTAAGTCATTGCTGACTTCATTCATGCGGCCTAAGTCATAGCTGACTTCATTCATGCGGCCTAAGTCATTGCTGACTTCATTCATGCGGCCTAAGTCATTGCTGACTTCATTCATGCGGCCTAAGTCATTGCTGACTTCATTCATGCGGCCTAAGTCATTGCTGACTTCATTCATGCGGCCTAAGTCATTGCTGACTTCATTCATGCGGCCTAAGTCATTGCTGACTTCATTCATGCGGCCTAAGTCATTGCTGACTTCATTCATGCGGCCTAAGTCATAGCTGACTTCATTCATGCGGCCTAAGTCATTGCTGACTTCATTCATGCGGCCTGAGTCATTGCTGACTTCTTGCGGCCTGAGTCATTGCTGACTTCATTCCTACTGCAGAGTCATTGCCTGACTCCATACATACTGCAGAGTCATTGCCTGACTCCATATATACTGCAGAGTCATTGCCTGACTCCATACATACTGCAGAGTCATTGCATACTGCAGAGTCATTGCCTGACTCCATTCATACTGCAGAGTCATTGCCTGACTCCATTCATACTGCAGAGTCATTGCTGACTCCATTTATTGTTCCAACTGCCATAATCATATTTAAATTCTCTTGTTTGCTCTGATATGTTCAATCCCTCAGCTGTCATACCATCCCGGTAAGATTGTCTCCTGATCCTGTCACCCGGTGAGTTCTTCTTTCTAGAAAGTTAGGCTGGGTTCTGGGGCTTGCGCCTTCTTTTGGGGGGTATATATGGCTGTGCTGCTCGAGCTGATCCAGCTCGATCTCGATATCTCCCAGTGGTGTCAAGCTCCAAAGACTAACTAACTTTCTCATCATAATATTCTGTAAAGATCATTCATCATCATTATAATAAATCATTGTTTATCCATCAAGTCTCCTGATTGAAGTGGAGTTTTTAACGAAGGTTCAGACAGGACGATCTTGATCCTCACCGGTTCCACAGTCACTGCACTTCTCCTGCTTGCTCACCTGGTAACCTGTCAGCTTCCTGGTGATAATTGAATAATCAGTGGTTGCCTCCTAGTTTCCCATAAGCCAATAGCATAGCAACACATCACCTCATACACCTTTGCTCACCTGCACTTTTAACCTATCACGTTGTGGCACTCCCCTTTAGGCAGCCTATCACATGGTTGCTGTGTGCATAAATATGCTTTTCTGTGTCTCATTCAGTCTCTCTCATCCTGCTGGCTGACACACACCCACCACCTCCCCGTCTCCGCCAAATCCCTGATCCATCAGTCATCAAGAGGTTCACCAGCACCAGTATCCTGACTCCACTGGGGGGTATATATGGCTGTGCTGCTCGAGCTGATCCAGCTCGATCTCGATATCTCCCAGTGGTGTCAAGCTCCAAAGACTAACTAACTTTCTCATCATAATATTCTGTAAAGATAATTCATCATCATTATAATAAATCATTGTTTATCCATCAAGTCTCCTGATTGAAGTACATATACATGTACAACCAAATTGGCTTCCTTAATCGCAAGCATAAGTTGGATCCAAAGACTCTGCTCTGGTGGCTTTCCATCTCTTCCTGTTCCTGGGTACAATCATCTGCTAGTGACCAACAACTGAGGCATGAACAGAGGCTGTAAGAGAACAGGAACTTTTAAGGGATATGAAATCCACCTGTGTTCAAAAGAGCTGTGTTTCCATCAATAGGGTCGATCGATCCTAACCCCTAAATTAAAAAGAAAAAAGAAAAATGCAATTTTGAAAAAATAAAACAGAACTTGAAAATAATATTAATCATATAGCCCACTTTTGAAGCGGTTGTTGATATTTATAACAATATTGTGGCTCTAAAATAAAGTTTTTATCGTTGCGGTGAGACTAGTCTCTTAAAACAGACTGTCTTATCTACATCCGGCGGATTCAGCTATATACAGTCTGTACTTCGTGGGGGAGAATCATGCACCAAACGGAAAAGGAAGTTGAAAGGCGGGACTTCCGCTCATTCGTCCAATCAGAATTTAACATTAGCTAACTAGCTGTATACTGCTGTAGCTATCGTTAGCTAACGCTGATTAGTAAGACGAACGATAAGCTCAGTAACGTTAGCAACTTACCTCATCACTTTCGTTTAACTCTGGAATAAGTGCACGTCTTGCACGAGGTTCCTCCAAGCCGCGGATACATCGTTTACGTCTATCAGGGTCTTCTTTCACCGGTTTCGTCGGCGTAGCTTCCATGGTAATTCTAAAGCACTGCTAGCATTAGCAACCTGCATCGGTTTAAGTTTCCGGGGGGAACATATTTTTCGTGGACACGCGTGTCGTGATTGGTCAGATTCCGTCGAACTTCCTTCCGGTCTGAAGGTTTTTTTCACTACTTCCTTGTGCATGTTCTGGGGGTCTAACGTACAGACGGTATGGCGAGAGCATTTGAAAATTGCGGAAGCCAACTCGTCTGTTCTAAGAGACTACGGTGAGACTAATGGCGGCGTTTTTTCCGGTTTCCCGGTCTAAGCGCAAACAAAGACTATTCACCTTATTCTTTGCCCACACATGGACGCTTCCGCATTACGTCATTTCGTAATAGTATTTCCGTTTTAGAACTGGATGTAGATTATTTCTTCGACCTTTATTTTTTAGACTTGCCAAAAAGCTGCCACACTCCCCTCCTAAGCTGGCAGAATTACTCCCCCATAAACTAACATATCTTGGCCAATAAGTATGTAACATACAAAATAAAACAACCCGTAATATCTTAATTTTATGTAGAATGCAGAGGACATGTAACTGTTTAGTTAAATTTGCATTCCAGGAATATTGTGCTCTAAAGATGACGTTAGTGGCTCGAGACTGTTTCGTCCTGAAACCCACACGTTTTGCGCCAGCGTAACCTATGTGGGATTCAAAATAACACATCCGAGATAGAAAGCATTATGAATATAGCCACGTTATAAACAACAAACTAACGCTGGTGATGCGTATGGAAACAGTGTTACTCGAAATGGTTAAACGTTATATCAATTTGGTCATTCAGTGGCATTTTACGGCCATATAACATAACTAACTAGCGGCTAATATTAGCCACAGTAGGCATTACCCATAGATGCACTGGCCTTAAAGTGCTCGCACCGCGTGAACTACAGTAAAAATGACCGCCAAGTAAAAAAAAAAAAAAAAAAAAAACGATTTCAGACGGAAGCCTGTCTTTATTGTCACACGAACACACTACAACAAATGCATGCGGCCACAACACACACTCATGCTGACGGTGGCCGGTGAAATATGTCCTCTGCATTTGACCCATCCAGGCTTGTCCTTTCCTCCGGGGGGCAGGCCAGGAGCAGTGGTCGCTTTTTCTTTCCAGCGCCCGGGGATCATCATTGGACCATCATTGGACCAACTTCAGATGTTGTCGTCACTGGTCGGATGACGATCTTCTGCATGTTTTTAGTGGGGGGTTATGTACGGAGGAGCCCCCTGGAGGGTACGGGGAGAACATGCAAACTCCACACAGAAAGGCCCTTTCGACGAGATAGCCCACCTGGGCAGTAGGCACTGAAGATATGGGGGGTCACAACTCCAAGACTCGACTCGAACTCAGGACCTTCTAGCTGTGAGGCGACAGCACTACCGACTGCGCCACCGTACCCCTAGTACGGTACCCCTAGTACGGTACCCCTAGCACCGTACCCCTAGTTCAACTAGCGCTGAACCGGAAGAACAAATACGTTTGCGTCGAACGCGGAAGAGAGATAAAGTGGGTGTGGTGAATAAGGTGAATAGTGAAGTCAAGAGGAGATGCTCTTCTGCTTCTTTTACAACAGCGCCTGCAGTCAATTGTGTTGCATTGGAACTAACTAGTGTCCTCTAGAGAGAGAGTGGCGCCAGCGGAGGACCAAAATGAGAGACTCATTAGCCAATGAACAGCCAGGAATTGGTCTCGCGCTACTTTTGCATGCTAAAATAAAGCTGATAATGTACAATTTGATTCAAGGGGGAAAAAACCCTTTCAGAGTACAACACAAACTGTCTATTTTGCTGCAACTCGACAGTGCTGCTTAATCCAGGACCTTACTTCCTGGAACTCTTGAGAGTAAAAAACTGATCCATTGGAGTGAATGGAGATGTCGGAACTCTTCTATTATACGGCTCTGGAACTAACTAGCGGCTGGACGCTGCTGCTTTTTTTTCAAAATCAAGCAGCAGCTGTTTTACCAGAAATCTGGGGGTTTATTCCCCCTTTAACCGAAATCCCCATACAAAAACCCCATTGCCTTTTACAGGTACGAACCGGAAGTGCTACTTACCTATTCACTCGCTCAACAGCCGCTAATAGAAACTAGAGGGCTGTCCTGAATACCATATTTAGAGCTTCAAAGCTTCAGGGATACATTTGATCATAATCAAAGCTTCTACGACACACACACACACACACACACACACACACACACACACACACCCACACGAAAATAAAGAAAGCCTGCCCATGTGATTAAATTGGGGGCCGGACTTGTTCCACGGGCTGCTAGTTGAATAGGCCTATGGCAAGTAGCCTAATGGAAAGCTCTCTCTCTCTCTCTGTCCATCCATCTTGTCTGACCTCTCCCACATGCAAAAATAAATTAAAACTCTGGTAATAATGTGCGTTCTCTTCTCAGCTGTGGTGATGATGCTGTGCAGTGGCTCGAATATCATAATCTTTCTTCTAGGCTTATAAACTCGTGACAACACCGGTGGTACCGGCAGGCCCGCCGCACCCCATTACGCAGAGTACGCAGACTGCGTAGGGCATCATGTGACTGAGGGCACCAAAAAAAAAAAAAAAAAAATTTGTGTGCCTTCAGTCAGGCCACTCACTGAACAGCAGGCCAGGCGCCGCCTACTGGTTTACTAGTGTTTTTATTACTGTATTCAGGGTTAAAGTGGGTGCATCTCATTGTAAAATTGGACTCGGCCCAAATTGGGCTTCAAACGGCCCAAATCTGTCTTCAACCGGCCCAAATCTGGCTTCAACTGGCCCAAATCTGGCTTCAAACGACCCAAATCGGGCTTCAAACGGCCCAAATCTGGCTTCAAACAGCCCAAATCTGGCTTCAAACGGTCCAAATTGGGCTTCAAAGGCCCCAATTGGGCTTCAAACAGCCCAAATTTTTTTCTGCCGCCCTTTGGACGCCGGCACGCACGTCGGCCCGTATCGGCCTGGCCTCCTTGGTATCTAATGCCCGGCCTGAATTATGATCCCAGTCCGCCCCTGCTTGCATGTACAGTTTAACAATCGCTTGTTTGCTGACATGTACAGTAATTCTAACAATTGTTTGTTTGCCACATGTAATGTAATGTGAGATACACTAGTATCCTTCATAATTAATGAATTTGCAGTCTTTCGTTTGACAGTTATTGAAAGTTTTGCGGGGGGGGGGGGGGGGGGGGGGGCACCACAAAACAATTACGCTTAGGGCACCCAAATGGCCAGCAGCGGCCCTGGGTACCGGAGCTCCTCAGCTGACCTGATGGGCCCGATTTTCATTTAACTGCTCTCAGTCCGACGCAGCCATCAAGGTAGACCCGGAGTGTGAATATTATATTTGCCACGAAATGCTCATTTATTCAGGTGGGCTCATCACGTTGTAACTTAATGTTAGTGGACTTCTCCCTGCTCTCTCAGCTCGTCAGGGTGTCACTGCTGCTACTTCATAACGTTAAACAAAAACAAACAAGTTGAATTCAGTTGAACACTTGGAAGTTTGCTCACACTGGGTTGAAATTAGGAAAGCATGTGCACGTTAGCTTCTACTTTACATGTTTATAACACAAGCTCTCTCAGGTCCGCTGAGTGCTGGGCTGGCCTTTTGAAGGCAAGGTGCGTTTGTTTTTCACACAGCGTGTGGTGTGAACTAGTTTTTCTGTGTTAAGCACAGTGTTGGACTGAAGGAGCCCACCGAGCCAGGAAACTAGAGAGGCTCTCTCATGAAGATACACCTCACCTTAGCCGGCTGTGCACGTGGAGAGAGAAAGAGAGGAGAGGAGGGGAAAACAGCATTTGAATGCTGATTTGCCATGGCAACGATTGAAGCTTCAATTTTTTATTTATATATAGCCTATATTCATTTTATTTTATTTATGTATTTATTTGGGGGAGGGGGGTCAGCCCTAACCCTGTTCTGTATTATTCTAAGAATGGACATCATGGTGATAAAATAAGGCTTCTAATAACTGTATTTAAGATATTGTAATACTTTAAAGATTTTTAGTTAGTTTAAGATTCATTCATTTTTACTTTTAGAAGACCTGCACATATTAATTGTTGGGGGAAATAAACCCCACAAAGCAACCAAACAAATAAGAAAATATTTTACATGTTTGTCCCTCTTATTTGTCTTCATCTTCTTCTTCTTCCATTTTTGTCTCTTCCAGGTTCACCGGTTCTCTCGTCTCTCTTCTTCTGCTTTATGAACCACCAATTAATGTAATATATATGTTAGAGCCATTTCTAAGGACTATATAATTTTTAGTTTTAATGGAAATCATTTGGCAGCACCTGGTGGAGGATTTTGGTGCTGCATGCAAAGAGCAGAGACATCACCTGACCCACAAAGCCAGAACCCCTTTAGGCAGGTGTGCTCAGGAAGGAGTGGAATTGTGGAAGACGCCACGGAGTCTTCAACCGCACGCTCCGTGTTTTTGGTTAATTTTGTTAGGGTTCTTCCGTTTTTGATGGCCTGTTTAATTTGGGGAAAGTTTCTTTTGTTGGTTTGGGTTTGATTTAATTTTACGACGCAAAGCCAACACCAAGCAGTTTGCCTCACTCACTTCACTCAAACAACAATAGCCTACACTCATTGACAGTAAACATAACGCTACCAGCCAAACCACCACCTGCTCAACGAACCGTATCACCCTGAAAGAAGATCAACAACAGTGAGTAACCTAGCTAACCAAACACAAGTGCTGTGCGAGTTGAACGTATCAAGTCATGGCGTCTGTGGGCGGCTCTTTACATTAAGCCGTAACAATATATATAGACATATACTTTAAATGTATAGATATTTCAAATAGAAATGTAAGATATGAATAGATACCTTGCCAAATATGGGTGTTTACGCAAGAACCACATGGCAATACCAGCACCAACAACAACCATCAGGATGATGATAAATAAGGTCCAACAGACGGATTTACAATGACCTGGTAAGTTATTACACATCCTGAGGCCATAATATCTCCTTTCATTTAGCAGGAAACTCAAAAGACTGAAGACGACATAAGAGGCTGAGTCAAATTCTTAAGACTAACTCATACTCGTTGCTCAGAGGGAGAGACACTTGATAGCTAACTTGATAACTCTCTAACCCCATGCTCCCATTTCCTTGGCTGTGTTCTCCACTTTACATTGTTAATTTGATGTGTCTACATGTGTGTGTTTGTGTATGCTCTCTATTTGGTCTATTGTGAGTGTGAATGTTATGCCTTGTTGCACCCAAATTTGCTAGACGCACAGGCATGGAACAGTGAAATCGTTTCTCTGAAGGAAGTTGTGAACAGGTCTTATCTCGGGAAGGAGAGGGCCGCCTCAGAGCAATAGGGTGGTCCCTGTGACTTCCTGACTGAGACTTGTGTGCCAGGAGGCCTATATAAGAGTTGTGAACTTACAATAAAGTAGACCAACTATCTATTCCAGGACTGTGTGACTGTCTCTTTCTTAGAGGGTTTCTGAGGGTATCTGAGGGTTTTTCTTAGATTAGGTTTTTAGCTTCCACAAATTGGCGCCCAATGTGGGGCAATTGAAGGCTGGAGTAGTTTGTGAGCTGAGGATCATGGTGTGAGGTGTCAACCTGTGGACCACGAAAAACATAAAAGGTAAGGCAATTAAGCCAATTATTAAACATTAATTAGTGATTATGGTTCATACACACACCATGACGCAGCACGGCAAACTGCTCCCACCTTAAATAACGAACCAAAAAAGAGATAAGACACTGTCTGGCTGGAAGAAGAAAAAGGTCCACTCATACAAAGAGATACAGGGACCCCTAGGGGGTAACCACTGCTCTTTGTATGTTTTACCAAATTTTACTAGAGTAAAATGCCAAAGGTGGCAAAGAGTAAAACGCCAAAGGGTGGCGTAAAATGCCAAAGGTGGCAAGAGTTAAATGCGCAAAGAGAATTTAATACTGCAGTAAATCTTCAAGCCCTGGAGATAGAAGGGGAGGCAAAAGATAAGCCTGACTGTAATAACTGAGTATTTTAGATATTATGCCATTAACATGGGGTTATCGCTTCAAGAGCTCTGAAGGTCTGGACCAGTGAGGTTAGGGTATAACTAGGAAAAAAGAACTTGTGGAAAAGTTGCCACGACTAGGAGAAAAAATAAACGGACCAGATTGAGTCTGAGAGCAGACCAGATTGAGTCTGAGAGAAAAATTGCAGTCTTATGAGTGGGCAGTAATAAGTATGAGTAACATAGACAGAAATAAATATTAGTGTAGGCAGACTATAAAAAGCTTGCAGTGCATGGGCATACATCGACACATCGAAGCATGAACAACACACACAAGCATATAATCGCACATTGTATAATAAGAAAATAGACACGCATGATCGCATGTAAAAAAGCATTGGGACAGGACAAAATCATTAAGCTGACATATAGACACACACACACACCGATCTCACCTGAAATCAGGGACAGATGCATGTAGGTGGATGTTCTTCCGTATGGGTTTGATGCCTCACAGCAGTAGAGGCCACTCAGGTCAGGGGTGAGATGTAGTCTTCCACCCTCTCCTCTGACAGTAGACTGAGGCCCCAGTTGACCGTCTCTGAAACAGGAAAGCAACAAGGCTCAACATGAGTTGATTGATGTTCAGAGGGCACAACAATGCTAACATTCTGTAATGTGTTCATGTAGACACTGTTGTGTCTGCGGTTAGATGTAGAAATATGGACAAACATATAAAGATTTGAAGCTCATTGATGGTCTACTTCAGGGATACTCAACTTGCTTTGCCCGGGGGCCACTTTCGTGAAATGATAGAAGGCCAGGGGCCAGTTAATAAACAATCAATATCAATATACATTTTTCTGTAGCGGATTGTAGGTGTCAGACGGAGTTATAGTCTGACAATGTTGTGCACACCGGATAGTTACTTAGGTTAAGTACATACATAAGTGCCTGGGTAGCGAGCAGACGGCGGTATTTGACAATTTAGCAGCTAAATCATTGATTATTGAAAGATATTCCAGACTGAAATGCTATAACAGAAGTGAGTATTGGCCAGAATTACATGAACATTTGGACACTTATTCAGCGGGTATCTTGCATGTTGCGTTCAGGTGCACTGTAAAAAGTTTTTTTTTCTTTTTTCTTTTCCAATTCCACACAGGGGGCGCCCGCGGGCCGCATGTGGCCCTCGGGCTGCCAGTTGAGTATCACTGGTCTACTTAGTCGCTCCACACAGAAACACAGGCAGTGGATGTAGAAAGTATGTAGAAAGGATCAGAATGAATTGTGCTGTGAAACACCCTGGTTGTTTCTCAACTCAGCTTTGCCTGTGTGTACTGTAGACATTTACACACAGGCAAAAGGCCATCGGCTATAACTGGAACAGATAACAAGGCCTGTGAGAATGGCTAACCACACAAAGCCACAAGGTAAAATGAATGCATTGCAAACCAGTTCTTTCAAACTACCTGCTCCAGGTGTAGCTTGCATTAGGATTGCCATCAGAAACGCATTCAAGCACATATTTGTCTACTTCACTAATATTCACTGACATGGGGGAGACTGCAAGAAAGAAGAAGAGATGACAGCCATGTTATTACAGTAACTGATCAATATAAATGACATCAGAATGAATATGATAATAGAGTGACACCAAGCTGTGCACTCGAGATCCCAGCATCCATAGTAAGGCATAATGATAACTGACTACGAGGAGCCCAGATAACAGGTTGATACTTGTTCTATTATAGCTGATACGATGCTTTTGCTTGAGTTTGCAAATGCCATTTGGCTTCTGACCAGTGCAGTCTGATAGATGGGCAGTAGTTTCTTTCTAGTTTCAATGAGGGCATTGTAGGTCATGGGTACATGCAGGGTCCAAAATTAACTTTTTTGTTCACTGGCCAAATGGCTAGTGAATGTTCCAATTTTACCTGCCGCTCAATAGATTACAGTACTTTTTTGGGGGGGCTGGTGAGTGAAGCACATCTACTGGTGCTAGTTTTGGACCCTCGGCACATGTCAGACTGGGACTACAGTCCAAACACACTCCTTGCTAGCAAAGCTTGCAAGAGGTAGTGAGCACACTCACCAAATTAGCAAAATAATCCAGGTGCACGGCACAAAAGTAATAGTCAAAATGAAGAAACGCCAGCACTCAGTGAATGTCCTTTTTGGGTTTTATTCCATCATCAAGACCACAACAACGAACGTTTCAGCCAGCAGGCCTTCTTCAGCGTTGACAACGCTGAAGGCCTGCTGGCTGAAACGTTTGTGACTACACCCTTTTTACACCTGGTTTTAAAATGCAACCTGTATCCAGATAAGTTATCTGGATGCAGGTCACATTTAAAACCAGGTGTAAATGGGGCGGTTAAATGGGGTGTTTATAACAGACTTAGAAAAGTTTATCCTGTAGTGCAAAAGTACATTAAATTTTAAAAAAAAAGTTTCATTTGAGGGTTTCGTCTAAAAGAGTAAATATCTGTTTTGGAAAAATATTGTCATCTAAAATGGATTAGTCAGTAGAAAAAAGAATAAAAAAGAGAGGAAAAAAAGCCAAAATATACATATGATCACACCAACAATCAGAGCATGCAACGTTCTTTCTCTCCAAATGAAAAAATTATAATTTCAAAAGCACAAGAATGATAGACCTGGACAGCAGTAAGATTATACCCACAATAAACCTCTATGGTGAAGGGCAGGGTTTCCTCTGTTGTCAGGGCATCATGGGTGACCACACACTGGACCGAGTGATGGTTGAGCCCTCTGGTTGGTACTCCAATCAGCCTGCTGACTGTGGTGGTGGTGCCATTGGCATGTTGGGTGGAGTTAGTCTCTGTCCTCACCGATAGAGAGCCTGTGTGCCAGCTCACCTGTGCAGGAGGCTTGGCACCAGCAGCCACGCAGCTTGCAAAGGTGACCTCCTTGTCCCCCAAAACAGGACGATCTTCACCCTCCTCCAGGCTTGTGTCTGGAGGAACTAAGAGAGATACAGTACACAAACAAACTAGTCAATAGGTTGACAAGTAAAAACAACAGAGAATTAGCCTATTTCACATCCCACCCAAACCAGCCATTTTGTCTCTAAAAGGCAGAGAGTAAAGCAAAGAAGATCCAGTTTGCTGTTCCTCCACTGCAGGGAAACATACTGAATACAATTCATATCAGTGCAGGCTGTGTAATTTTTTTATATTGTGTTAATTCCTGCTTTTTAGACACAAAATGGCTGATTTGGGTGGGATGTGAAATAGGCGTTTTCTCTCATTTTCTCTCTCTCTCTCTCAAACACAATCCAGAACATTAATTGAATAAAACGCTTCATACCAAGCACTGTCAGACGTATCCGTGTCTCAATTCCGGTGGGGAACAAAGAGAAGATGCAGGTGTAGATGCCCTCATCGGACAATGTGACATTGGATAGCTGCATAGATCCATTGTTGTCTTTTATGCTCCCAATAAAACTGAATCGATCAACATCATTTCCATTTCCATTTCCATTTCCATCTCCATCTCCATTTCCATTGATAGGTGGTCCTGGTGGGCCATCCTTAGTTATGACGAAGAAGTTCACAGGATATCCTTTGGTCTCCCTCTGCCAGGTAATCTGAGTAGTTTTCTCCTCTGTCTCAGTCAGGCTGCAGAGTAAGGAAACGTTCTGTCCCTGCACCGCAGTCCTGTCTCCTCCAAGCACCTTGATAGCTGCAAGGTGCATAAGATCTCAGGACATCAGGCAATCAGAAACATCCTATCATATCAGATGCAGAAACACACAAACCTTTACGTACTGTACACAAACACATTTTCAGGGAGCACAGTGGAGTCTGCACTCCACTGTGGTGGTAATCTAGACCAGGTTTGAAAAGAATAAGAGTAGGCTAATGGTCTTTGAGCTGGACCTGGAAAACTGCAATTATAGCATTTTCACAAATCAGCAATAGGTTTCACAAATCTGAGACTGTGCCATAATGATAGTCTAATGTCCCCTTTGTAATCTAGGCCAGGTTTGAAAAGAATAAGAGTTATAGTCTTTGAGCTGGACCTGGTTTTATGTGGCCTAGAGGGGCAAAAGCTGTTAAATCAACTCTTTTTTCCAGCAGTTTACACCAATAGGATAACCTTTTTGAGGTCAATAAGAATAGCATACAACAGTAAAAACAAACAAAATGCAGGATTCATTCTATAATGTATTCTCATTACATCTCTCCTGTTTTCCAGTTCATGAACTAGCTTGAAGATGGTTGAACCACGCCATATAAAGGCGTTATTCCACTTTTTAAGGTGGACTGGAAAATTCCAATCGGGAGCTGCGAATCGGATGCCAACTTTAGCGTTGTTTAAAAATACCAAGAACAAAATACAGTAAATGCCAAATTGCATCCAGGTGTTACCGTCATCTGTGGACACCATCACAGCAATCAGCAGCAACAATATGCAAGCCATGCTCACTTGCACTTGCCGTTGGTCTGTTTACCGTTAGCCTCACGAGCAGTAATTTCTGTATCCTAAAATTCCAATCGGGAGCTGCGAATCGGATGCCAACTTTAGCGTTGTTTAAAAATACCACGAACAAAATACAGTAAATGCCAAATTGCATCCAGGTGTTACCGTCATCTGTGGACACCATCACAGCAATCAGCAGCAACAATATGCAAGCCATATGCTCACTTGCACTTGCCGTTGGTCTGTTTACCGTTAGCCTCGCGAGCAGCAACTTCTGTATCCTATTGTCGTTACCACACGTGTTGTAGCTACCATATCCGATTCCGGTTTTCAACATAAAATGTTTGTGACCATGACATCAAACATTACATCTCCCTTCACACAAAAATGACTCTGCAGGACAATGACAACAATTATGCAAAGGCACATAGGTGATTAATCTTAGGTCATATAGCAATAGAACAGTAGAATGTAGAAGTCCTTTTTTAGTGCAAAGTCTATGTACGGAGACGGGACGTCTACACTGCTTCTAGCATAGTCTACACACTAAATTAAATTGAACCTATTAGATAAATTAAAAATGATGAACCCAAGCAACTATAATAACCTTAAAGTAATAAGTTGAATGTCCAGAATGAAAAGCAAAGTTTAACGGTTTAATTTAACATCAGACAGTACCTGTACCAGATACTGTTGAGATTCTGGAATCAAATTCTATGAATTCACTTTTTACCACTTTCAAGATATTGAAATCCAAGACCTCAAGAACAACTTTTTCTTTACTGGCCAGAAGTTGACCCAAAAAAATACGCCAATCAAATCTCCAAATCTGCCAGAGATTTAAAATGATACTGCAAAAACACCCTCTATCACCATCTCCTGGGCAATAGACCCATTTCACGGGGGCCATTTTGTGTCGAAAAGGCAGAATAAACACAGGTGCAAGCAAAACACTAATGAGGGTTTCCACATTCCAATCATTGGAAGTTGGAAACCCTCATTAGTGTTTTGCTTGCACCTGTGTTTACCCTGCCTTTTCGGCACAAAATGGCCCCCGTGAAATGGGTCTATTAACATATCTACAGTATTATTACCTCCATGCACAGAAATATTTGATTCATTCTCAAAAGTGTATACTAAAAACTCACCCTTTACATTTTTTTAAACTTAAATAAAATTGAGACCCCCCACACACACACACACACACACACACACACATACACACTGATGAAGATTTACCCCTTAAACCTTATAAACATGTGGTCGTTGATGGGCGGTGTGGTCCTTGATGGGTGGTGACAAATGTTTGGATGAAAAATGAAATGGATGAATCAACACTAAATTAAATTGAACCTATTAGATAAATAAAAAATGATGAACCCGGCTATCAGGAGGAGAGGCTTTTGCAATGCTTTTCCACTCGGGCCTCGGGTGCCTCTCCTAAAGCTCTACTCTCCAGGCTGGGTCTTTTATACATCTTCACGGTCCAAAAACAGCATCTCCAAAAACGGCAATGTAATTCTCAAGAAAACCATAATTTCAAATGTGAGGTGTAAACCATTTATTTGAATTTAATTGTTTAATTGTTTATTTATTTATAAATTAATCATTTTAACCCGATCAATCCTCTTCCACACACACACACACACACACACACACACACACACACACACTTACACACCCCTGTACTTCTGGCTTCTAATACTGTACATTCTTTATTTTTTTCATATCCCATCTCAGCACTCATGTGAACAGCATTCTTGGCCCCTCAGATGTGTCCATACATTGAATTGACTCTCTCAGTGTACTGATTCCTCGGGTTGTGGTTTCTCCTGTTGTCTGGGCAGCCACCAAGTTGACCCAGAACCACCTATGGGGATAGAAGGTGGAAGTCAATTTGACTATTTTGTCCATATAAAGAAGATGAGAGAAGACGAGGGATTCCTGAAATGTCTTTGAGGAGCAGACATGTAAACATGAATGTGTTCTACTGACCTCTCCTCCTGACTCCCTCTGAACAGGAGCCTGGTCTTGACTCCGGGTCCTGGTCCTGGTTCTGAGTTTTCTGCAGATACAGAATCATGATCATCACACGCCATTCCATCCGAGTAAGCAAAAAAAGAAAAAAGTTACAAATAGGTTGATTGATTGATTGATTGATTGATTGATTGATTGATTGATTGATTGATTGATTGATTGAGTTTGTTCGTTCATTATTTTAATAGAACCTTTTTAGGTGTAAACCACCAGAAACTGTTCATTAAGCTGAGGGAGAGGGGAGTGCCTTGCAGTTTGATCAGAATCTTGGCATACTGGTATGCAAACCAGACTATGCAGATCAAGTGGGGCAACATGGTCTCTGCTCCTTTTGGGGTTGGGAATGGTGTCCGTCAGGGAGGGCTTCTTTCTCCTGTGCTTTTTAATTTTTATATGAATGACCTTTCTGTGCAGCTCACTGGATGTGTGCTTGGTAACACCTTCATTAATCATTTTATGTATGCTGACGACCTGGCCATACTGTCGCCAAGCAGTGCGGGTTTCCAACAGCTGCTAAATATTTTTTCTGACTATGGTGTACAGTTTGATGTAAAGTACAATGCTAAAAAGAGTGTCATTATGATGGACAAGAGATGATAGGGATCTCTCCTTCCCATCCTTTAATCTGTCAGGACATGTACTGGATGTGTGTAGCAGTACTAAATATCTGGGCCACATCATTAATGATCATATGAGTGATGACGATGACATGTATAGACAGCGACGTATGTTGTATGCACAAGCAAATATGCTGAGAAAGAAGTTTTATTTCTGCTCTGAAGAGGTTAAAGGAACACTCCGCCCATTTTCAACCAGCTTTGTATCATTAGAACATCAGTAGTATATCAGAAAACTGTAAACGGTTTTAAAGTCTGTCATTTAATTTGACAGTTATTGAGTGTTAAAGTGTGGACCAGTGACATCACTGGTCCACACTAACTCAAATTAATAACTCATTAACTCAAATCAACTCTCAAACTGTAAACGGTTTTGAAGTCATTCATCTAGTTTGACAGTTATTGAGAGTTGATTTGAGTTAATGAGTTATTCATTTGAGTTAGTGTGGACCAGTGATGTCACTGGTCCACACTTTAACACTCAATAACTGTCAAATTAAATGACAGACTTCAAAACAGTTTACAGTTTTCTGATATACTACTGATGTTCTAATGATACAAAGCTGGTTGAAAATGGGCAGAGTGTTCCTTTAGATAACCCTGTTTAAAGCCTATTGTACACCGCTTTATACTGCCCCCTTGTGGGTCAACTTTAAGCAGGCTAGCAAACTGCAGGTGGCCTACAATGACTGTATGAGAATATTGCTTGGGAGGCCAAGGTGTTGTAGTGCCAGTGAAATGTTTTGTGGTGTAGGGGTCAATACCTTTCATGCCCTACTGAGAAACCTGACCTATAAGTTTATTTGTCATCTGAATATTTCTCAGAATATCATAATTATGCTTCTGACTCAGCCCAGTTTTAGTGCAATCAAGTACCACTCCAGCACTTGGGCTCATTGGTACAGGCTCTTATTGTAGTCTTTTTTATGTGCTGATATTAATTGTTTAATTGTTTGATGTTGTTGTGTTGTCTTTTACTGTGTGTTTTTATTGGACCTTGTGTCTGCTAATACAGATTGATTGATTGATTGATTGATTGATTGATTGATTGATTGATTGATTGATTGATTGATTATTAGGCCGTCATGAGTGGACATTGTAAATTCATATAAATCATAGCAATAGTATCAAACTGGTGTATTCGTTATGTGATGATAGGCAGAGATGGGCGAAAATACATCATAAAGTATTTTGATACAAATTACACATACTTGCTCAAAAAATACTGGTCTGAAGAATTTATTTGAAATACAAATACGCATTTTGTATTTTGACAATACATAGAAATACATTTGATAAAAACTGATAAAGAGCTGCTACAATTAGTCAATTCATTGATTTATTGCCAAATATTATATTAATTGCCTATTTTGATGATCTACTAATCATTTTGAGCAATTTCTATAAGGAAGAATGTCCTAATTCTCTGATTCCAGCTTCTCAAATGTGAAATTTTCTGGTTTCTTTAGATGGTAAATCGTCTCTTTAGTCCTCTGTGACAGTATTCTCCTTTGTGTACCCTCCAACATGCTACAGTTCTTCAATTTCAGTTTTAGCTGTTTTTCAGCACAGCTAATTTCTCCCTCACTTCAGCTGTTAATCACCTTCTGTGAGGGATTTTGACTTAGAGGCAGCATTTCTACATGTTAACCTCAAGTTAAGGAACTTTGATCATATTAGATATCTGACATCATAACAGTATCCCTGGAGATGATGCGCCATGGCTGCAGTTATGGAAATCGCAGGCTCCACGGGCTTCCAAGATCGTGACAGACAGACAGACAGACACCGCACACCCACCTAGGCGCTATCATGCAAATGTGTGCCATCGGCCAGCGGCTCATACTACATCAGAGTTGCTCGAGTGACATCACTGATGACATCACAACTGCCTGAGAGACATCACAGTTGTGCAATCAGTTGCTCGAATGACATCACTGATGACATCACAATTGCTCGAGTGACATCACTGATGACATCACAATTGCTCAAGTGACATCACTGATGATATCACAATCGTGACCCACAATGCCGCTACACACACCGCCATCCACTTAGCCAATTTTAATTAAGAAGATAATTAGTTGTGTCTCTCTAATATGATACACTGGTTTGAATATGCAGTAAATCATTTCATTTGCAGATAGGCCAGTGCATGCAATATCTAATCATCAATTTATATTAGTAATTTATCCGGGGGAATTTCCACCAATACAAGGCTTCATACTAGTTTAGAAGAAGAAGTAATGTGAAGTCTGACTCAAGAACCTATCCTACTGATTTGTGGTTGGGTTTGTTCTAAGGGTAAGCCAATCAGAGGTGGAGTAGAAGTGACATGTCACATTGCATTTCTTTTATCCACAGTTTAAACCTGTGTCAATGTTAAAACTGTGTTAATTTGAGAATAAAATGAGTATCAGAAGGAGAATACTGGAGCACTCAGGTCGTCTTTAGATGGTTTATTATAAGGTACAGATCAAACACTGATGTTTCGACACTTGGTCTTCTTCAGAGTGAGTTTGCATTGGATTCACAGTGTGTTTTAAATGAGGAGCAGAGGGGAGGAGCAAGCAATCTGCAAGCTGGCTGCCAAATCATACAATTAATCATCCAATACAACTTACCACCACATTAATTGTATTGGATGATTAATTGTATGATTTGGCAGCCAGCTTGCAGATTGCTTGCTCCTTCCCTCTGCTCCTCATTTAAAACACACTGTGAATCCAATGCAAGCTCACTCTGAAAAAGACCAAGTGTCGAAAGTATTATCCTTCTGATGCTACTGTGGTTCCTCAACTGTTGAGCACCAGTCTACGTCTTCCTAAATGTGGTTTAGCGCATGAACTTTCTCTAAATAAAATGAGTATATATGACAAAAGTATTTTATGTATTTAAAATACACAAAATACAAGGTCAAAGTATTTTGATACAAATTAGATCTTATTTTTCTCAGTCCAGCCAAATACAAATAACAAAGAGTAATCTCTGAATGGAAAATAGTAGTCACTCCCCATCTCTTCTGGTAGCTCCTACTACATGTAAACACAAAGCTCTAAAATGACTGGGCGAGGTGGGGTTACATGACTCAGCATTTGACCTTTTAATTTCTGAGGTTCTGAAGCGAGTGGAGTGCAAATATTCCCAAACCTCATTCTTCACATCACATGACCACTTGTGCTGATTGATGTTATGTGAATGAATTTCACACTGACATTGCTCATCATCATAGAAGGTTTATTACATGGGCAAAGTGGGCAAGTGTCCAGAGTCCTGAGCCAATGAGGGCCCTTAATTGGCCCTTGGCTGATTTGAGGTGTGTGTTTTGACTCCTAGAGGTTATATCCTGTGCTGTACTGTACGTGACATAGAGACCTAAAATAGTAGTCATTTATGCTGCATTTCAAAATAACTAATATTACTTAAAAGTAATACATGGTGTGTGGTTGTGGGTTGCCCTATCTATGCTGTTGTGCGACCCGACCAAACTACTATTTGCGTGTGGGTCCAAGACAGAGACTAATACACAAGGAATAAACATAACACTAATTTCTCTATTGTAAAACATAAAAGTCCACCGAGTTATTTCCAGGAAATAATCACACACAATCTAAACATAAAGTCCACTGAGTTTAGCTCCATGCTCATCATACATAAAGTTCTATTATGTATTGTGCAGGTAGTAATCTCTCGAGACAGACTTTCGACTTGCATCGAAAATCTGTCGGAAGGCTTCGTCAAAAGGGGTGCAACAGCGCTTGCACCCATGCTGCGCTTTACCCGATCAAAATGAAGTGAACGTGACCGGTGTGTAGTCAAAACGTACCATTTTCAGCGTATAGTAAGTAGCTACTTGCTACTAGCAATGAGCTAGAGTTGTTATTGTTGTTTCATAGCGACGGATTTGAGAGCGACACGCAGGGAACGGAAAATAAATCCATTAATGGGCAGAGCCGGTCAGTTGGAGCCAATGGCAGAGCTTGCAGGGAGCGGAAAGGGATTTTCTTCCGCTGCCGACCGGGACTCTTGAGTTCCTGTTGCACCACATTGAAACGGGGCTGCCCCGAGAGGTTAGAGAAAAAAGATATATATTTTTTTTTGTTTAACCGATGGGTTCCCAGATGTGCAGGCAGCGATGCCTGTATGCAGCCTGTGTTAAGAACTTGGTTCTTACAGGATGTGAGGGAACATCAGTGGGAGGATGTGATAGACCAGCGGTTTTCTAACTTTTTGAGCATGAGGCACACCAAAGGGCAAGACAAAATCTCAAGGCACACCTAAAGACGCGTGTTATCACTCTAAACGTTCTTTTTATTTACAAGTGCCAACGAAAATTTTACAAACAACTAACTCATGAAATATTTATAAAAAAAAAAAAATCTGGAATTAATTTGAAAATTTGTAAAATGACTAGCCTACAGCAAAGCAGCAAAATGTATTTTATTTGTAGGCTATATTTGCAATAATAATGCATGGTTGTCACACAATCCAAAAGCACACATGTCCATACATTGAACATTGAATTGACTCTCTCAGTGTACTGATTCCTCATTTATGGTTTCTCCTCTCTCCTTTGATCAAAATGCCACTCACTAATACAGAAGTATAATATCAAGGCCGATCATGAGCATAATTTCAAACAGTCATAAAAGATGATACTCACCTACAGAGCCAGACAGCTGCTGAACAAGTGATGCCACTTAGAACCAATCCAGTTACCAGAGGAAATATGTACATGTAAGACTGACTGGTTTCTGCACAAAATAAGATGTGAATTAATTTTGAGTTTTGATGTTACTCAATAAACAGTTGTCCTAAAGTTATTGGTGTAGAAATTATTACTCCTCATTTGTGCTCTACTTGCCTTTGGGTTTCTCAGACACGGTTAAATTCCACTCAGTAGTCCTTCGACCTTTCTTGTCAGCGACTTTACAGTGGTAGATCCCTGCATCATCTTGCTGTATGTTAAAAATGTTCAACTCTGTAGGACTGATTGGCTCAATGTTCATTCTGTCAGAGGTGAAATTGCACAGAGTCTTATTAACTGACCAACTATGAGCAAAGATTGTAACGTTGTCTTTGTTCCAGTTGATTTGTGTTGAATTCAGAGATATGTTGCAGTTGAGAATAACAGTAGCTCCCATGGACACCACTTTGTCTCTGTAGCTGACTGCTGCTCGACGAAACTCTAATGTGGAACAAAATAATCAATGTGAATAAAAATAATAATCAGTATTTTCACGCATGACAAATGAGTGAATCACCAACACGAATACACACACACACACACACACACACACACACCTTCACTGTACCTGCAGAGTGGCAGAGCATTAGGATGATCATAAACTGCAGTTGCCTTGTGAGTAGAGCTGACTTGACTTGGCTGAACATGGCTGTCATGACAGAGAGACAGAGAGAGAGACAGACAGAGACAGAGACAGAGAGAGAGACTGACAGAGACAGAGACAGAGAGAGAGACAGAGAGAGAGACTGACAGAGAGACAGAGACAGAGTGGTGCCTCACTGACACTTGTAAACACATTTAAAAGAGGGGGAAGTGGTCACATCACATGTGCAACACCTCATGCTCACTTCTCTGCACTCTTAAGCATCATCCTAAAACTTCAAATAGTCTCTTATTGACTGTTAGATTCATGATTTTATCAGATTATCTATGAAGTCAAAATATCTTTTCAGAAATGCAGTTTTGACATTTCTGCTCAATAGTGTCTTCTTAATTTTTGTAGGTGTAGAAACTGATTACATTCATTATGCCATAGAATTAATATTCAACACAGAATTCAAACTCTGTTCAATGCATTTATTACATATATCAATGCAGAAAAAACATGCAAAGTTCAAAGCTCAGCACTTTGTCTTCCAAAGTTATACTGTATGCATACAGTCTATGATGCATACAGGAAAAGTTCTCTTAACAAACATCGCAATTCTCTTTACAATTAGATGAAATCAGGGACATATTATTAGACTTTCTGTATGAGGATAGAAACCTTTCAACCTATAGATTGATTCTCATTTCCTTTCTCATATCTCTATCAGCGACACAGAGACTCTGCAAAAGCATCTGACCACAAAAAGAAAAGGTGTGAAAACAGGAAACTCACTGTTGAAGAATGTAAATGGTTACAGGCAGAAGCGTCATGCCCATTGTAACTGAGGGGGCAATTGCCCCCTCAGATTTTTGAGGTAATTTTTTTTTTTTTTTTTTTTTTTTTTTTTTTTTTATAAACAGAGGCTATAATATTATAGGCTGTGTATGGTAGTTGAAACATAGTTTCAAGTTTACGTTTATGTATGTTTGTAGTTAAAACAAAAACATAAATACTGTATAGTCTACATACAGTACAACACAAAAGGCTGTTATTTACCCTTTGTCGCCACCTGGTGATTAAATATATATAACTAAAACCATTAAAATTGACAACCGGTCCGCAACTTTTTTTCCCATGTATCTACCAGTCCTTGGCACAAAAAAGGTTGGGAACCTCTGAGAGGAAAGATTTCTACCTTCTCAAAAGGCAATACCAGCCAAAATAAACATTGTGTTACTTTGCTTTGAAACATGTGGTCTCCCTTTTTTGTCAAGTCCATTGAGCCTGGGCAGTGGCAATGTACTTAGTCTGGTGATTATGGATCTTTCCAGGAGGCTGAGCAGTTTGGAAAATAGCCTTATGGTTACACCTGCTCAGTCTGTTCATTTAAAATGAGATATTCCTCTAAATCTGGCTTCCAACCCCCCAAATTTTTTGCCGCCCTACGGGCGCCGCCAGAGTTCGCCCCCTCAGATTGTTGGCTTGCATGACGCCCCTGGTTACAGGCAAACCATAGATTACGAACATACTAATTTAGTTCAAGTTGTTACATTAACCATGCACTTTGTACTGCCACTATATGTTGTTACATTAACCATGCACTTTGTACTGCCACTATATGTTGTTACATTAACCATGCACTTTGTACTGCCACTATATGTTGTTACATTAACCATGCACTTTGTACTGCCACTATATGTTGTTACATTAACCATGCACTTTGTACTGTCACTATATGTTGTTACATTAACCATGCACTTTGTACTGCCACTATATGTTGTTACATTAACCATGCACTTTGTACTGCCACTATATCTTGTTATATTAACCATGCACTTTGTACTGTCACTATATGTTGTTACATTAACCATGCACTTTGTACTGCCACTATATGTTGTTACATTAACCATGCACTTTGTACTGCCACTATATGTTGTTACATTAACCATGCACTTTGTACTGCCACTATATGTATCACAAATACTTGTATAAAAATAGACTTCAAGTGTCGGTTAATCACAATATTTGTCATCATGCTGTGCTATAGGAGGTATAGGGAAAGAGACAGCACTAAGAGACAGCAGTGAAGGAGAGAGACAGGCTTATACAACACGCATTTAATGGTATCTCTTCAAGACATGCTATGCAGGCCATGCACTTTCCCTTCAATTTAAAATATTACATTCTTTTCAGGGACAGGGAGACATGGTGGAGTCAGTAAAAGAGTCAAAGCTGAGAAGGCATGACAAGTTTATTTACTGTATGTATATCGCACATTTCATACATGTCGCAAATTCAAAGTGCGTTACTTAAAAGAAAAATAAAGACGGCTATAAAAAGTGAACGTGCATTAAAACACATTAAAACAAGACAGGATAAAAGAAGAAATAGTGCAGTGAAGGTTGCCCTAAATTTCTTAAAACAGTGGTTCCCAAACTTATATGAATATTATTTAACATTCTTGAATATATTTTCACATTTAAAGTAACATTTACGTCAAAAGTTTTTACATTATGAACAGTGCAGTAAAATTTCTAAATCTCCCCATCACTTTTAGCTGCAGGAGAGAGAGAGAGAGAGAGACACTTGTGTATACCTATAACCTATTTTCATTCAGATATGAGATGAGAGGTCAAGGGTCCCCTTCGAAAATGGTTTTTCCATCACCAAGATTTAACCCAACTTTGGAGCGTTATTTAGACCCCTTCCCGACAAGCTAGCATGCCAGTTAGCATGGCATGTGATCTAGTTTCATATAATCTCTCGAGACAGACTTTCGACTTGCATCGAAAATCTGTCGGCAGCGTCTGTCAAAAGGGGTGTAACAGCGCTCGCAGCCTCGCACGCATGCTGCGCTTTACCCGATCAAAATGAAGTAAACGTGACCAGTGTGTAGTCAACACTTATACCATTTTCAACGTGCTACTAGCAACGAGCTAGAGTTGTTATTGTTCATAGCGACGGACGGATTTGAGAGCAACACCCAGGGAGCGGAAAAGAGCCGCTTGGTTGGAGCCAATGGCAGAGCTTGCAGGGAGCGGAAAAGGATTTTCTTCCACTGCCGACCGCGCCTCTTGACTTCCTGTTGCACCACATTGAAACGGGGCTGCCCCCAGAGGTTAGAGGGGAAAGAAATATTATTATTTTTTGTTTAACCGATGGGTTCCCAGATTGAGTTTCATATGATACTGTACCATCACTCTGGCTTTAACACAGGAGTGGTGGCAGGTTTACCCCCCTTCCCAAGTAAACTTGATGTCAAAACATGCTACATAAATAAATACACTTTACTTGACTTAATGATTGAAAGACAAACAACTAGAGGTCTCTGGCATGATTTTTTTTAAAGTCAGAATGACATAAAAAATTAGATAATGTTAGATAATTTTCCAGCAACTCTATGAATCTATTAATAACTACCACAATTTTTTTTTTTGCTTGGTGGTTTTTAATATCAAAATCCAATCCTTTCTCTCCCTCTGATCTCCCATTGGTTTACACTTTTGCATTGTGTCCTGCCCCAACATCCTGTTTAAACAGGAAATACATTTCTCTCTGTAAAGCGTATTGATTTCTGCTCTAACACGCGCTCAATTCTGAGTGAACATTTGATCCCCCGCTATCTGCTGACCGAGAGTAGAGTATGTTTGGTCCTGATCCATGGTGGCTGCACTGAGGCTCTGGTAGGTGGAGTCGCCCTCGGATCTGGAGGCCGGAGAACAGTTCTCATAGGTGACACTCTGCACACACACACGCACACACACACACACACACACACACACACACACACACACACACACACACACACACACACACACACACACACACACACACACACACACACACACACACACACACACACACACACACACAAAGTTCAGCAAGGTGACAAGGCAGGGCAGCACACCTGAAATACAGTGGTAGCCATGGAAACAGTCGTCCATCTTGCATGTATCTCTCCTGCATTAATACTACACACTGTAACACTGTAAGTTACTGGTACTAGAATTTAGGTTTCTAGGGTGGAGACTCTGGAGATGATGCGCCATGGGCACTTTTGGGGGGTGTGACCAAACTCGAAAACCAAAATCCGGCACGGCACACTGTCGGGTCCCCAGACACACATGTAGATTGAAGTCGAACGGATGAACAGTTCTTAAGATCCACTTTTTGTGTGTGTTGCCAGTAGGTGGTCTGTGACCATTGCATAATTTGAGGTAGTGGGAGCATGTAAAGATTGAACAAAAGAAGCTCAAGAATCGATTGGGGAACTCCAACATTTTTCTTTGCTCAGATAGGCTACGTAGTTAGTTACCAATAGATCCAAAGTAGTCTCTGTCTTGTAAGTAAGATTTAGCCAGTTTACATTTTCCCAGTCTGCCTACAAGTACAGTATGTCAAGGTCTACTACTGTATATCAAACACACCATATGGTCCACTAAAGCTAGAACTGAGATTTGAAGAGCAGGATTACTTAAATGTCATTGGAAGAGCATAATGAAACATGAGGAAGGGTCGTGTTCTACTGACCTCTCCCCCTGACTGCCTGTGAACAGGAGCCTGGTCTTGACTCAGGGTCCTGGTCCTGGTTCTGAGTTTTCTGCAGATACAGAATCATAATAACCAGTCATGAGAGCCCATTCCATCTTAGTAAACCATACACAATATAGTTCCTGAAAGGTTGAGGGATATTTAGATAGGTAGGTAGGTACTTTTATTAATCCCCGAGGGGAAATTCCTTCATTACAGCAGCAATGCAGCACACATGCAGGAAAAATAAGCATATAAATACGAAATAAAATATACTGTACTGTACTGTCTGTTACATTACTGAAATGTTACTCAACTACAAGTAAAACTACTGGTGTTAAAAATACTTCAGTAAAAGTAAAAAGTACTCTCCTTAAAAACTATGATAGTTACTTTTTTACCATCAATGTCTAATGGCAGCATTAGCAGGGCTGTCACACACATTCGATCCATGTATAAAATATATACTTTCAAACAAAGCACATTTCTCTGATAAATGATATGAATGAAAGATCAACAATGGCAGATCGAGTTCCTCTTTATCTGCTGGAAAAATACATGACCACAGGGTCAGACTGTGAGTTCTCCATGGCTGTTGAGTCTGTTTAAAGAAGTACATCCCATAATTTCTGTTTGACAACCACTGCGTGTCTGAGATCGTTTCTTAGCATCAGCTGCAGACAGGAAGCTGCCTCTTTTTTTTTTCATTTCATTTATTTAATGTGACTCATTGACCATGATCACATGGTATGGAGCACAAACAAAACATACAAAAACAATATACAATGGCACACGGCATGGCTAGTGCTTATGTCATTTAAACAGAGGCAGAGGCTTCAAAAAAGCACCTAATTTACACATGACTTTTTGTCTGTCTGATTGTAGTAGTAAGATCAGTTTAAACATAGATGGATGAGTTAAATAATATCTGGGTAAATATAACTCTCTGAAATTCAAAATAATTGCATTCTTGCATTCAAACAAAATATGATACTTGTCTCCCACACAGTTGTCACTACAGAGGTTACAGATCCTCATACTTCTATGCAGTCCTTTATATAACCACTGGGGCCTCTGGCTTCTGTGTAAGTAGGCTTATTGACCATAGGGTTTTCTTAATATGTTATTGTATGTTTTTATTGTATTGTTTTACATTGTATATTTTTATTGTATTGTTTTATATTGTATGAACAAGGGACTGGAGATGTAAAATAGCAAAAGGTATAATCTAGTGCAATGCATCTTTTCTCTTCAGAGATTAATGTTTTTTTGTACGTTGTCCCTGAAATAAACTTCTAAAAATAAATAAATAAATAAATAATATCTACCAACAACCTTGGGGATTCTGGTGTTATTAACCCTGAAGTTACAGATTGCATGTATATGCCTTTGGTTTACATACAGCAGATAATTTTCCAGTTTGAGTTCTTTTTTGAATTCTACGTACAAGTCACATGATGTCATGCTTCTGAGCTCACTTTGCCATTTCTGCATAAACTGGTCCTTAAGACTTTGCTCAACAGTTAGCTTCAACCAGTCAATGTTGTTTCACTGCTGTGTAAGCCAGAGGTAAGACAAGCCACAGTCATCCAAAATCTGTTTGACCTGCACCACCCACGGTGAGGCATAGACTCCAGAGTTGTGCAAATCAAGCAGGCAGTTGTACATAATACGGCTAAGTTTGTTCTCGCCTTCAATCAACCTTCCCCAGTAACTGATCATTATTTTTTTGACAGTGACACAGAGTGGGTATCTCCCCAGATCCGCATAGACCATATTGTTACACGTTGTCATTTTAACTTTCAAAATGTACTTGAGAAATCTGAGGTGTAGCTTTTCCAATATATCAATTTTTTCAAACCCCCAAGCTTCACACGAATACAACATAACTGTCAAAAAGGTCCAGTGTGATATCTGCTAAATCATATGTTCTGCATTTAGAAAAAAGGGAAAACATAGCACGAGAGGCTTGCAAAACTTTGCTGTTGTCCATATTTCTTATTCTCCAAAATTTCTCCGAACTCCTGCATTGCTCTGGTCAGTGTGGTCACCTCTCTCCAAAGCAGAAACCTATCCTGTCATCCCTTTTTCATGGTTTTCACTGGTCCGTTTGCGATCAGTTGATAGCCTATCTGCATTGTAAAATGCAGAGGAAACGTTTGGATTTACGTTAATTCAAATTGTATTCAGCTAATTATGATTTTGAAAGTAGCAAAGTAGATTACATAGTGCAATCCATCCATAAGTAAAAGTAAAATTACAGACTTGAATTACTCTTAAAAGTACAAGTACCCCCAAAAAACGACTTAATTACAGTAATGTGTATAGTTGTAATACGTTACTTCCACCCCTGAATATGCGTAGCATATTTAGCAACAACATACATCTATAATTATATATAACAAATATGCATAAAATATACATAGTTCACAATTATATATAGCAAATTATACATAGCAAATGTACGTAGTTAGTTTTATATAGGTGTAAACCTATATGCACAAGTAATAATTAAGCAATATAGCATGCGAGCCAGTGTGTTGTGGCAAATATATCCCCCTGATCAGCTGTTATCCCACGAGGCTGCTGAGCAGGGGGATATATGCCACAACACACGCAGCTCGAGTGCTATATTGCTTTTATAAAACGGTTTCCAAGTATGATAATATAATAATAATAGTAATACTATAAGTCCGACTGCCATGGCATTCTGGTAGAGTCAGTTGAAACACTACTGTAAGGCGGGACCGCAAGAACGTGCGGGTGATTTGATTGGATCGTTCTGGAGACTGAAGTTGACATTGGCCAATCCTGGCGCTTGCTGAAAAGCTGAGAGCTTTCTGGAAAGCCCGACACGCAGCTCGAGCACAGTGCTGCATCCTCAGCGCTTGCTGAGAAGCTGAGAGCTTTCTGGAAAGCCCGACACCAACTAACGTTACGGGGTTAAATGCGGGGTTAAATGCGGGGTTAACAGCCTTTTTTTTGCAAAGAAGACATTAGCCCGCGTCTATTCTTGTACAAAACATAATTTTCTGCGAAGTATTAGTAAAGCTATAAGCGAAGATCGATTCACAAGGATCTGACAGCTGTCTCCGCCATTTGTTTTTTCTTGCCTTTTAGTAAGAGAGTTGCCATGGCAACTCATAACCCATGGGCATGGGTTATTGGAGTGGGTTACGGGATTTATACAATGGCTGTGAACCAATCAGATTGCTTGATTTGAGAGAGCCGTTTTATAATATAGTAATAATAAGTGACCCTGTCAGAAAGTGACTGTCTGTGTGGGGTGGTGGGGGTGTTTACAGGGAGGCATTGTAAAGTCTGATAGCTGTGGAATGGGGGTAGGCTAGCCAGTACCATTGTGCTAAGCTAACTAGCGGGATGGGCGGGTCACTACACTTTTCTACACCACAGACAAGAGAAGGGCATCTTCTCATCTCACTATCGGGAAGACGGCAAATAGGCGAAACTCACAAAATGTCGGCGTATTCCTTTAGCCTAAGTAGCCTATATCTCCCTCACAGGCACCAAGAAGAAGGAGCAGGAATCAACACGAGAACACTTATTAAAATCTATACTCACCTACAGAGCCAGACAGCTGCTGAACAAGTGATGCCACTTAGAACCAATCCAATTACCAGAGGAAACGTGTACATGTGAGACTGACTGGTTTCTGCACAAAATCACATGGGAAACAAAGTTTGAGTTTTGATGTTACTTCGTAAACACTTGTCCTAAAGGTATTGGTGTAGAAATGATTACTCCTCATATGTGCTCTACTTGCCTTTGGGTTTCTCAGACACGGTTAAATTCCACTCAGTACTTCGTACACCTTCCATGTCGCTGACAGTACAGCGGTAGATCCCTGCATCATCTTGTTGTGCGTTAAAAATGATCAAGTCTGTAGGACTGATTGGCTCAATGTTCATTCTGTCAGAGGTGAAATTGCTCACAGTCTTATTCTCAAACCAACTATGAGCAAAGATAATAAAGTTGTTTTTGTTCCAGGTGATTTGGTGTGGCTTCACCTCAGATTTGTTACATTTGAGAATAACAGGATCTCCCATGGACACCTCCACTTTGACTCTGTAGCTGATTGGATTCAACTCTAATGTGGAAGAAAATAACCAATGTGAATGGAAACAAAACATTTGTATTTTCACACATTATAAATGAGTGAATCACACACACACACACACACACACACACACACACACACACACACACACACACACACACACACACACACACACACACACACACACACACACACACACACACACACACACACACACACACACACACACACACCTTCACTGTACCTGCAAAGCGGCTGATCATTAGGATGACCATGACCTGCAGTTGGCTGGCAAGTAGAGCTGACTTGACTTGGCTGAACATGGCTGTCATGAGAGAGAGACAGAGACAGAGACAGAGACAGAGACAGAGACAGAGACAGAGAGAGAGAGAGAGAGAGAGACAGAGAGACATACAGAGTGGTGCCTCACTGCCACTGTCTTCATGGGGGATTTTGAGGAAGTTGTCATGGTGGTATACTCTAGCTCAGCGTTTCTCAACTGGTGGGTCGCGACCCGGGCCGTTTTGATTGGGTCGCGGACATTGGCCAACAATTTTTTTTTTCATATTTCATTTGAGTTCAATTCAGATTATTGAAACTGGATTAGCCTGACCAGTTTTACTTGTTTAACAAGCTGAAGCATATGCTCTGCCTGTAATTCAAGAGAAGTCTGCCTTTTCATTTCATATTTAATTTTAGTTCAATTCAGATGATTGAAACTGGATTAGCATGGCCCCAGTTTAATTAAAAGTTATG
>NC_139627.1:39950467-40107967 GCF_964638095.1 Poromitra crassiceps | reverse complement strand
GGGGTTGGGGACTGGTTCCACAAACGCCATGTAGGTGTCCAGCTGCCTCTGCCCATATTGTAGGTACCTCTCTCTCTCTCTCTCTCTCTCTCTCTCTCTCTCTCTCTCTTTCACAATCAGGTCTGATGGAGCAGAATTTGATTATAGGCTGAAGATCTATTTAAAGGAGAGGTCGACAAAGCTGGGATTGCCAAGAGTTTAAAAAAGGGGGGATTCAGTTGGCTTGATGGTTGGGAGAACACTGTTTTAAGTGTGTTTGATGTTGAAGTGTATTTCCATGTATCAGAGAGATAGGAATGTGCAGGAGTGTCTGGTGTGTGTGTGTGTGTGTGTGTGTGTGTGTGTGTGTGTGTGTGTGTGTGTGTGTGTGTGTGTGTGTGTGTGCGTGCGTGTGTGTGTGTGTGTGTATGTGTCTGTGTGTGTGTGTGTGTGTGTGTGCGTGTGTGTGTGTGTGAATCAGTGCTTTGTAGATTGCATTATGTCTGAAGCTATACATGCCCTTGTTCATGGTCATACCCCCTCCCTACTGTACCTTGCTGTGTGTGTGTGTGTGTGTGTGTGTGTGTGTGTGTGTGTGTGTGTGTGTGTGTGTGTGTGTGTGTGTGTGTGTGTGTGTGTGTGTGTGTGTGTGTGTGTGTGTGTGTGTGTGTGTGTGGGTGTGTGTGTGTGTGCAGGGCATGTTAGTGATATGGTGGATTGATATTAAACTACGTGTGGTACTGTTATGGGGTCTTGGGGAATAGATTCCTGGTTGCTCGGTTTAAATAAAACTATTATACTTCCAGCTATATAGTCATATAGCCCAGTTACAAGTTACACAGTTCATTTATGTTACTTTCCAGTTATAGGGACATAGCCCTTGAGTTATACAGTCTTCTATCTTATTGGGAAAAAAATCAAGATGTATTGATATGTGGTTCTATATGATGCCTATGGAGGGCGCTCTAGACTGTGTACTCAGGAATGTGCTTTGTAAAGTTGCTTTTGAATGAATCGTCTGGTGTGTGCAGAATCAGAATCAGAATCAGAAAGACTTTAATGATCCCCGGGGGGAAATTGGGACAAGTTACAGTAGCTCGCTCACAGAACACACATAGCATAAATAAAATAAAAATAAAAATAAACCGTAGTAATGCAATATTAAGCAATAAGCAGAAAAACACTTCAATCATGAGAGGCCAGTTCGTAGGATTTAACAAACTTTATTTAGCAATCGGCATGCATGGCAAATGCTTTGGCGCATGACTCCATTAGCCGGTGGCGCTGCCGGTGGCGCTGCTCTTGAGGCAAGAGGAGGGCATCTGCTTAGGCTAGGAGATCCCCCCCCCCCCCGTGGGGGATCAGGAGTCACGACTCGTTGGTGGCGGACTGGGGAGGTGGGTGGGGCAAAACAACGCTCCGGAGGAGGGCTCAAGGGAGATGGACTGCTGTGAAGCTGCTGTTGTTATGATCGGCCAGAGAGAGAGAGGTGACGTAGAACCCTTGCTATATATATGAGAATTAACTGACGTCATATCTGACGTCATTACGGACGTCATACTAAGACTTTGACTGACCACGTCATACTAGAACTTGATTGACGTCAGGGGTGATCGGATTAGATTATGCACGAATGGCCTTCTGCTTGAACTATGGTCTAGAGACCTCACTTCAATCATGAGAGGCCAGTTCGTAGGATTTAACAAACTTTATTTAGCAATCGGCATGCATGGCAAATGCTTTGGCGCATGACTCCATTAGCCGGTGGCGCTGCTCTTGAGGCAAGAGGAGGGCATCTGCTTAGGCTAGGAGATCCCCCAAAAGGAAGATCTGATTACCGGAGGTTAATTGAGATCTGCGGGCACGGTAGTTGATTGTACTTTTCTGGCCTTCGACCTTTTAACGACTTATGGCTACTTGCGGCTGGCGCTTCCCAGCTCGGTCAGGCCTTCGATCTTGACCCCCCTACTTGCGTTGCGGCTGGCGCTTCCCAGCTCGGTCGGGCCTTGCGCGCCGCACGACTTGGCCTTCTGACTGGCCCTGACTCTCTCTCTCGACTCTCTCTCTCCCCCAAAAATGATCCGGGAGATTTACTGCGCCTACTGGGCGCTGTGCTTTTCGGGGGGCCACCACCAACGAGACATTTTGGCACGGAGCCCGGGACACTGTTTGTTGCCATGCTCGCCGATTGAGGAAGGAGGGTTCTTTGGGCCGCGGTATGGCCGCCTGCTCCGGGCGGGTGTAGCTGGAGAGCTGATGAAGACCAGCTGGAGCGTCCTCTTGAGGTGCTGGATGACT
This sequence comes from Poromitra crassiceps, assembly GCF_964638095.1. Taxonomy (NCBI): domain Eukaryota; kingdom Metazoa; phylum Chordata; class Actinopteri; order Beryciformes; family Melamphaidae; genus Poromitra; species Poromitra crassiceps. The sequence continues at coordinate 40,105,690 of NC_139627.1, read as the reverse complement.
TAGGGGTTGGTGACTTAGTGACTTAGGGGTTCCCAACTTGGCCTGGGTGACTTAGAGATTTCCCGACTGGGCGCTGGACTTGGATGACTTAGGGGTTGGTGACCCGACTTGGCCTGGGTGACTTAGTGGCTTCCCAACTTGGCGCTGGGGCCAGTCTGAGGCCTGAGCCTGATGTAGCGAGCCATGGGGAGTAGATTGTTTCCAGGAGTTAGGATGACTTAGGGGTTGGTGACTTAGTGACTTAGGGGTAGGTGACTTAGTGACTTAGGGGATGGCTTAGGGGTTGGTGACTTAGTGGCTTAGGGGATGACTTAGGGGTTGGTGACTTAGTGGCTTAGGGGATGACTTAGGGGTTGGTGACTTAGTGGCTTAGGGGGTGATTTAGGGGTTGGTGACTTAGTGGCTTGGGGGATGGCTTAGGGGTTGGTGACTTGGTGGCTTAGGGGCTGGTGACTTAGTGGCTTAGGGGGTGACTTAGGGGTTGGTGACTTAGTGGCTTGGGGGATGACTTAGGGGTTGGTGACTTGGTGGCTTAGGGGTTGGTGACTTAGTCGCTTAGGGGGTGACTTAGGGGTTGGTGACTTAGTGGCTTGGGGGATGAACTTAGGGGTTGGTGACTTGGTGGCTTAGGGGATGGCTTAGGGGTTGGTGACTTAGTGGCTTAGGGGGGTTGGTGACTTAGTGGCTTAGGGGGTGACTTAGGGGTTGGTGACTTAGTGGCTTGGGGGATGAACTTAGGGGTTGGTGACTTGGTGGCTTAGGGGATGGCTTAGGGGTTGGTGACTTAGTGGCTTGGGGGGTTGGTGACTTAGTGGCTTAGGGGATGACTTAGGGGTTGGTGACTTAGTGGCTTAGGGGTGACTTAGGGGTTGGTGACTTAGTGGCTTAGGGGATGGCTTAGGGGTTGGTGACTTGGTGGCTTAGGGGTTGGTGACTTAGTGGCTTAGGGGATGGCTTAGGGGTTGGTGACTTAGTGGCTTAGGGGATGACTTAGGGGTTGGTGACTTAGTGGCTTAGGGGATGACTTAGGGGTTGGTGACTTAGTGGCTTAGGGGGTGACTTAGGGGTTGGTGACTTAGTGGCTTGGGGGATGACTTAGGGGTTGGTGACTTGGTGGCTTAGGGGTTGGTGACTTAGTGGCTTAGTGGATGACTTAGGGGTTGGTGACTTGGTGGCTTAGGGGTTGGTGACTTAGTGGCTTAGGGGTTCCCAGCTTGGCCTCGGTGACTTAGTGACTTCCCGACTTGGCGCTGGACTTGGATGACTTAGGGTTGGTGACTTAGTGGCTTAGGGGATGACTTAGGGGTTGGTGACTTAGTGGCTTAGGGGATGACTTAGGGGTTGGTGACTTGGTGGCTTAGGGGATGACTTAGGGGTTGGTGACTTAGTGGCTTAGGGGTTCTCGGCTTGGCCCTTTTTTGTGTTATTACTATTGTTATTAGTGGGCGTTTAAAGATGGGATGATCGGATCGCAGACCGGGTAGATTGTCGATCAACTCGCTTTATTTAATCAAACACGAGGGACACCTACAGTACATGTGGTGTTTTCAAAGCAATGTAAATCAATATTTCTTGTTTGGTGGGGGGCGGGTCCTTTGCGGGCAGCGGGAGCGGGGGTGGGCGCAGGAGTATGCTAACTAAATTGATGTCTCTGCCCTTCAAAATCTGGGATCTCAACCTGGGAGACACATCGGCACAGGGAGAAACAAAAGGCATACCAAATGAGATGGCGGGCGTGGCGGACGCCAGGGTGTTCATCTGGGCGGGTTGGGCGGTGGTGAGGAGCACGTCGGCTTGCTGCGTGGGCGGGGGCGGGATCGGCTGCTGCACTGGCTGGGCTGTGGCGAACGTGGGGGGAAAGGGGGGGGGGGTTTCCAGGGCCCTCAGACGAGCATCCACTGATCTGCTAGCATCTAGCGGGGACAGCAGAATGGCTCTTGACGACCCCTGTCGGCTCGGCGGAGCTGCGAATGGTGCCGTTTCCGCTTCCGGGGCGGCGGCCTGGAGGTCAGTGCGGCCAGGAAGGACATGGCGTCTCGCGGTGGCCCCACGGCCTGTATTTCCCCGGCGTCTCCCCGCTCTCGGAGCGGCTGCCTCTGCTGATCTTCGTCCGCGGCCTCTCGCACGTCCACGCCGAGCGGCCTCCCCCTCTGGCACGCTCGCACGCGTTCTTGGGCGACCGGGCGCACGCGGCACTTCGTCATCTGCTTTCCTTCCAAGGGCCGTCGCAGTGGCGCGCCCCGTGCCACGGGAACGCGCGCCGGGCCTTTTCATCGTGGCTGCGTTGGCGGCCTGTGGTCCGGCCGCTTCGCCAACGTCTTCATCAGACGTCTCGGAAAGCAATAACGCACCGTGGCCGATCTGGAACGGGGTCTCGTTGGCTGAGCTGCTGTCGCTGTCCGTGGACTGCTCTGGCTCGGAGCTCGACATGCCGGGAATGGAGTGGGAAGCGTTGAGGAATATGCGGGGAATATCTGCGTTGGATTTCCACGGGTAGAGAAGGCTTGAGGGTGCTGATTCGGTCTCCGGATATGGGCAAAACAACGCTCCGGAGGAGGGCTCAAGGGAGATGGACTGCTGTGAAGCTGCTGCTGTTATGATCGGCCAGAGAGAGAGAGGTGACGTAGAACCCTTGCTATATATATGAGAATTAACTGACGTCATATCTGACGTCATTACGGACGTCATACTAAGACTTTGACTGACCACGTCATACTAGAACTTGATTGACGTCAGGGGTGATCGGATTAGATTATGCACGAATGGCCTTCTGCTTGAACTATGGTCTAGAGACCTCACAACATAGCGTAGAATAACTAGTAATGCGATAGAAGCAAAAGCACAAAATAAGTAGAATGTCTAAGTAGCAAAATACCATATACGTAGAGTAAGTATAGTATACATTCCGTGTCAATTAACATTATTGCCTGTGACATATTGCACATATTGCACGTGATTTATATTAAGTCGGCTTGCCCTATACGTTACACGTGGCTCAGCCAGGCACAGTTAACCTATCGGCTGGCTCAGTCTCAGGGAGACTGAGCGTCTCCGAGGTGCTCTTTTAAGAGAGGCATTAAATAGACCAATGGCCACAGGCAGGAATGATTTCCTGTGCCTCTCCGTCTTGCATCTAGGTGGAATCAGTCTCTCACTGAACGTGCTCCTGTGTTTGACTAGCACGTCATGGAGTGGGTGCGAGTCATTGTTCATGATGGAGCGTAGCCTGGACAACGTTCTCTTCTCTGACACCGCAGTCAGAGAGCCCAGATCCAGCCCCACAATGTCCCTGGCCTTACGGATCAGTTTGTTGAGTCTGTTGGCATCTGCTGCCTTCAGCCTGCTGCCCCAGCACACAATAGCATACAGGAAGGCACTAGCCACTACCGACTCGTAGAACATCCTCAGCATGGTCCGGCAGACGTTGAAGGACCTCAGCCGTCTCAGGAAGTAGAGACGGCTTTGCCCCTTCTTGTAGAGTGCATCAGAGTTCTTAGCCCAGTCTAGTTTATTGTCAATGTACACTCCAAGGTACTTGTAATCCTCAACAATGTCAACACTGACCCCGTGGATTGAGACGGGGGTCACCGGAGCCTTGACCCTCCTCAGGTCCACCACCAGCTCCTTTGTCTTTGACACGTTGAGCTGCAGGTGGTTCAGCTCACACCAAGTGACAAAGTTGGCCACCACATCCCGATACTCATCATCGTCACCATCTTTGATACATCCCACTATCGCAGAGTCATCAGAGAACTTCTGAAGGTGGCACGACTCTGTCTGGTAGGTGAAGTCCGTGGTGTAGATGGTGAAGAAGAAGGGAGAGAAGACCGTCCCCTGTGGTGCTCCCGTATTGCTGACCACTCTGTCTGACACACAGTTCTTCAGGCGCACATACTGTGGTCTGCCAGACAGGTAGTCCACAATCCAGGCCACCAGGGGGGCATCCACTCGCATCGCTGTCAGCTTCTCACCCAGTAGAGCCGGCCTGATGTGTTGAAAGCACTGGAGAAGTCAAAGAACATGACTCTCACAGTGCTGGCCGGGTTGTCAAGGTGGGCGTAGGCGCGGTTGGTAAGGTAGATGACCGCATCCTCCACTCCCAGTCGGGGCTGGTAGGCGAACTGGAGGGGGTCAAGGGAAGGTTTGACCATAGGCCTGAGCTGCTCCAGGACGAGTTTCTCCAGGGTCTTCATGATGTGGGACGTCAAAGCTACCGGCCTGTAGTCATTGGAGCCACTGGGTCTTGGCTTTTTCGGTACCGGAACTATACAGGACATTTTCCACATCACGGGGACCTTTTGGAGACTCAGGCTCTTGTTGAAGATCAGCTGTAGTACATCACACAGCTGCAGTCACAAGTGCAGTCACTTCAAAACAGTTTGAGTGACATATGGTGGATGGAATATCTTTGTATTGTCGACTGTAGTAGACTAGCCGGCCCTTTTGATGCGCTGTTGTTTCCCTCGTCGTAATTGTCTACTCAACACTGATCCCCTCAGTAGCTGTAACCTACATTGCCAAAAATCGCATATGAAGGGGGTGTCGCATAATGCCTGTCCATTGTCTTCTGCTTCCGCTGCACAGGCGGGGGGCAGACGTATGAGTTTCATGTCACACTGCGGCACACTAACAAACGGTGCAGGAGGTCATCTATGGTAAAAGTATGTCACAGTCACCTCACGGGTGAAGTTAGAGCACAGTGTTGACTCATTCTAGGTGACCTCAACTCAAACTCCCACCATGTTTGACATCAATATGTTGAAGACGGTTAAAATGTCCCCCCCTTCATATGAGCCCTTATGTCTCCACCACTTTTCAACACGTGTTGACCTTCAATAACTCTTCCAGGTCAGATGGCCATGGATAGAACCATAGCATGGAGTCAGTACAAAACTTGGAATACAATGAATATGCAAGTTATGGCAGTGTGGGGTCTGCACTTCACATGACAGTGTGCTCAGTTTTTGCTACAGACTGTCAGTGACAAATGGTGGTCTCGACCTAGTTTCAAGATGAAGACCAGACACGCTGCCTCGCACCACGCGCAATCCTAGTGACCTCACCTCCCTCATGTAATCCTAGTGTGACGAGCACAAGTGTAATCCCAGCGTGACGTCCGCGTGACGCACTTGCCTATATGACGCCGATAATGTCGTCAGTGCCGAGGCTATGACGTAGCAGTATTTATAGCCATTTGTACCCGAGCTGATCGCATCCCATTCTCTGAAAGCTGCGTTTCGCTTCTCTGAAAGCTGTGTTTCGCCATTCTCAAGCTGCCTCATTCCTTCCGATCCTGCCATCAAGCCATTCGTCTCCGCGGTACCACTCACCCCCGTTCGCTCTCTCAGCATGTCGAGCTACGAAGTCGAGGACCTCGAGGCGCAGTTCCAATTCGAGGTCGGGGCATCCAGTGCCGACGAGGAGATGCACAACGAAACATCCCAGCCCGGGTACGGGATGCAGCAGGCTTCCCAGCCGCCAGCCCCGTGCGCTCATCAGACGGGGGGCAGACGGCAGCAGGCTCCGACGGCACAGAGTGCATCTCGGACGGCGGATCTCGTCGACGAGAGCGCGCAAGCGGGGCCTGCGCGAGGACGAGCAATAAACTCGCAGGCTCGCGAGGGGCGAAGTGGGGAGCGCTCCAGGCCCGAGCAGGAGTATTCGGGGGCGCAGGAGGAGGCAAACGCACGCCCCCGCGAGGAGCGCAGCGGCTCCGAGAGTCGAAGCATACGGCCTCTGTTCTCTCATGATTGAAATGGTGGTCTCGACCTAGTTTCAAGATGAAGACCAGACACGCTGCCTCGCACCACGCGCAATCCTAGTGACCTCACCTCCCTCATGTAATCCTAGTGTGACGAGCACAAGTGTAATCCCAGCGTGACGTCCGCGTGACGCACTTGCCTATATGACGCCGATAATGTCGTCAGTGCCGAGGCTATGACGTAGCAGTATTTATAGCCATGCTCCGTGGGTCATCGTCCTCTTTCCTTGATCTTCTGGTCGTTGTACCCGAGCTGATCGCATCCCATTCTCTGAAAGCTGCGTTTTCGACCCACCCACCTCCCCAGGCCATCCCCAATGTCTTGACTCCTGATTCTGCTCTATTCTAGTCCGAGCAGATGCCCTCTCTCGCCGCAAGAAGAGAGGCATCTCAGCGCGGAGTCATTACGCCAAAGAACTAGCCGTCGCCATGCTGCCATGCCATCAGAATTAGTGCCATACTGTCCCATGCCATAGATCTTATCGCTCTGCCATACTTGAATAAAGCTTGCTTGTTAAAACTCTACCCTCTGGTCTCTCATGATTGAAACAAGGTAAAGATCACATCCTCATCCTCAAGTGAAATGTCACAAGTGCGCCCTGCCCAAGCTCAGCTCAATTCTTTTTTTCCTGTATCGAGAAACCATTGGTAACGCTTTAGAATACAGCCCGCAAATAAGCATGTAGTTAGAGTATAACAACGGGGTTTAGGGCTGTAGTTATAGTCTAACTACGGGGTTTAAGGAGTGAATTATAAGATCTGTACTTATAGTCTAACTACGGGGTTTAAGGAGTGTAGTTATAGTATAACAACGGGGTTTAAGGAGTGTAGTTATGGTATAACAACGGGGTTTAAGGAGTGTAGTTATAGTCTAACAACGGGGTTTAAGGAGTGTAGTTAAAGTATAACAACGGGGTTTAAGGAGTCTAGTTAGAGTATAACAACGGGGTTTAAGGATTCTAGTTAGAGTATAACAACGGGGTTTAAGGAGTGAAAAAATACTTTAACTAGAGGGTAACAAGATCTGTACTTATAGTCTAACTACGGGGCCGCGGGCTGTATTATGAAGCAGGGGACAAATGTTTGTACTTATAGGCTAATTACGGGGTACCACACTGTACTTACAGGGTAACTACGGGGTTTAAGGAGTGTAGTTAGAGTACCGTAAATTCCGGACTATAAGGCGCACCGGTGTATAAGCCGCACCTGCAGAGTTGACTATTTTTTTCTTATATAAGCCGCACCGGACTATAAGCCGCGGGTGTTTTAATGGTATTTTTTTTTTTTTTTTTTTTTTTTATTGTGTTTTAATGTTTAATTACCATAGTAATGCTCCCATTTATTAACATTTCAACAAAACAACATAACACAACACCACCTGTGTTGTTATTTACAGTGCACACAGTGTCATACAGTGTCATACAGTGTCATACAGTGTCATACAGTGTCATACAGTGTGGTGAAAAGAGGGCAAGAGAGGAAATTAAAACAGAAGTGGATTTATAGTTAGGAAGAGTGCTAAAAAAGAGAGATTTTTTTTTTTTTTTTTTTTTTTTTTTGGAAAAAATCCATAGATAAGCCGTACCGTTATATAAGCCGCAGGGGCCAAAAAAGGCCAAAAAATGGGAAAAAAGGTGCGGCTTATAGTCCGGAATTTACGGTATAACAACGGGGTTTAAGGAGTCTAGTTAGAGTATAACAACGGGGTTTAAGGAGTCTAGTTAGAGTATAACAACGGGGTTTAAGGAGTGTAGTTAGACTATAACTACACTCCTTAAACCCCGTTGTTATACTCTAACTAGACTCCTTAAACCCCGTTGTTATACTCTAACTAGACTCCTTAAACCCCGTTGTTATACTCTAACTAGACTCCTTAAACCCCGTTGTTATACTCTAACTAGACTCCTTAAACCCTGTTGTTATACTCTAACTACACTCCTTAAACCCCGTAGTTACCCTGTAAGTACAGTGTGGTACCCCGTAATTAGCCTATAAGTACAAACATTTGTCCCCTGCTTCATAATACAGCCCGCGACCCCGTAGTTAGACTATAAGTACAGATCTTGTTACCCTCTAGTTAAAGTATTTTTTCACTCCTTAAACCCCGTTGTTATACTCTAACTAGACTCCTTAAACCCCGTTGTTATACTCTAACTAGACTCCTTAAACCCCGTTGTTATACTCTAACTACACTCCTTAAACCCCGTTGTTAGACTATAACTACACTCCTTAAACCCCGTTGTTATACCATAACTACACTCCTTAAACCCCGTTGTTATACTATAACTACACTCCTTAAACCCCGTAGTTAGACTATAAGTACAGATCTTATAATTCACTCCTTAAACCCCGTAGTTGGACTATAACTACAGCCCTAAACCCCGTTGTTATACTCTAACTACATGCTTATTTGCGGGCTGTATTCTAAAGCGTTACCAAACCATTTCCTTTTTCTGGGCTAAGGCGGATGGCTTAGGTAGGTTATTTCTCATGTGTTTCAACAGTATTATTCATATTGATGCACTAATACAGTGTAGTGGTGAGTTTTTTTGCTTCATCGTTTTATTATTATCATTATTATTTTATTTTTTAATGTTCTCTATGCTACCCTCGGTCAAGTTGGGCTAGAATGTTGATTTTTTTTTAAATCTAACACAGTAGAGTAGCCTACTAGTAGTAGGCCCCTAGGTCTTATTGTTAAGATTTTACTTGTTTTCATATTTTAAAATGTTCTCGTTTTTGCCCCAGTAATCTTGGACTGCATCATTGGCTGCGTGCTCGGGAACTTGCCTATCTAAAGCAAATAGACAGTGCAGTAAGTGGCTATTATTACAATAATACTGTAACTGGGTCACATGGTATGGAAAAAGATTAGTGTCTGCAGATATTGCATTTGAATTGAATACATCAGTTTTTCTTCATACTCATAGGGAACTGTTGAATTGTGAAATAATGGATTTGTTGAATAAATAAATTCCAAAATTGTACATGTAACGTAGGCTACAATTTGAAACTGAATGTAACGAGACATTTTTTTCAGACGTAATTTCAAATTCAGTTTTACTCATTCAAATTCAGTTTTCTTCATTCAGATTCACCTTCCTTGATACAACATTCTGGGCACATAGGACTTTTCTTTCCTAAATGCTGACTGGAAGGCAGCTGCTGCTCCTATAACACTCTTAGCCAACCACAAGCCGTGACACTGTGATGTATTCATCCCAACAGCGAATGATCAAGCCTTCTCTCCATTTGGTGAAAGAGTTGAAAATGGTCTCCTACCTGCTACTCGTATGCATAGGAGGCACATGATCAGTTTGCTACATTACAGAGAGCTGTATTGTTTAACAGCTACAGTATAGCTGTTTTCAGCATTATTATTTGAAACTGACTGAGGGAAACTGTGCCTTATGAATTACATTTTTCATATTAATTTATTCAACAAATCCATGTTAAATGCTGAAATGTTCAGATGGTTCAATATGAACACCACAAATTTAAGTTTAAGCAATTCAAATGGCACTAATCTCTTTCCCTACAAATGCCCAATCACACATCCCAACAACAGCATAAAAAAAATGTAGGCTGTTGTAAGAATTTAACACACAATGTCAACTCGCATAAACATAATGTTCAAACCAAAACTCAACTGTCTTTGTTTCAGTAATGCTGAAGGTGGAATGGCGGACTTTTCTAGAAATTGGGTCATGACCAGGACATTGTCTCTGATATGGTGCATAAGCTGGACTTTCTCACACACAGGTGAAATACATGTATGGATTTTAGTATGCTATTATTTTTCTCACCATGTAAGAGCAGGCAGCATGAAGCTGAACATAATATTGACAGGGCTTAGGCGGCATTAACTCTATCGCATTTCTGTTTCAGATGGAAACCCCATCTCACAGCAGGCTGGCAGCACAGTGACCTTGCCATGCAGAAACCAATCTCTGAGTAGTTTCACACAGCTGACATGGATGAAGGATGAGGCTCGCCTGTTCAGCTACAGCTCAGAGGGACGATTTCACAACTTTTCTGAAGCCGCCAGCCTCAAATTAAACATGTCTCGCACAGACAGCCAACTCTATGCATTGATCATCAGAGCAGCACAGGTGTCTCATGCAGGCAACTATACCTGCGAGACCACCACCCGTGATGGAATCTGGGAGCAGAAATGGGAGCTTCTCATTACAGGTGTGCGAATACAATATTTACATTAGCCGACACTAATAAACCCCATGATACATTGGGTCATAGCAGCTGCAGATTGGGTTACAAAAAAGTTGGCTATAAATGAGAATAGAGAATGTGGGATGATTAAAGATAGCATAACTGACAATAACCTCTCATTATATTACACACATGAATGACAATAATCCTACTCTGCACAGTGCAAAATGCAATGTTCATGTTCAGTGCACATCTGCACACCTGGTGCACCCACCCAGTCTAGACAATACTTAATCACCTGCTGCAAACGGTCCCCTCGAAACAATAAGAGCTGCAGCCATGCCTGAACATGCACTGGCACAAGTACAGGTACTTTCTAGAGATGCGTCACACGCTCCACTGAGACCCCACAGTGACTGACTCTGCTACAGGATGGCTGTGGTCTCTTCCTGCTTCATTGTGACCTCCCAAACCACAGCTGCATAATGTGTGCACATAAGCACAACTCAGTATTTACATGGTGTATTTTGAGCTTCCTATACTGCATTACTGCTTTAGTGAGCTAGATGGCTGATTTATACACATTCTTCTTACAGATGCTGATGATGATGGAGCAGCAGCTGAAACAAGTTGGATGCTGGTGATTGTGATCAGAGTTGTTGCTGGTCTATTTGTGATCGTTTTGATCGTTGTGGTTTGCTGGATCAGTCTAAGAGCCCGCAAAGCACAGGGGTAGGTCTGGTTTGCCTCTGGTAGTCATTCACTCAGCACTTACTACCTCACTTTAGCTTCTTGAAATATTGTGAGCAATAAAGACAGGTGACAAGGAGTATAAGAATATGAATAACATAGATGGAATGCTCATCTAAATTTCAGGATTGTATCAACGTAACCCTGCCCCAACATCAATCTCTCCTTTTTTTTTTACAGAACTGGCATTCCACCTCCCACTACAGCAATGGTAAATATTGTAATTATTACAATTAATGACATTTTAGAAAGTGTAAACAATGTATAGAATTATAAGGACTGGAGTTAATTTAAAATTCATAATAGCAAACTGGAGTAAAACGATTCCCAATTACTTGTCAATAGATTGATGTAAACGGAGACATTCATTCTTGTTCTATCATCCTTTTTCAAGGTACAGGGAGAAGATATTTATGTAAACTGCATTCACGTAAAAGTCAACTAGAGGCCTGCAGAGTGTTTCCATCGAAATATAGCCTACTGTATTATAATGGCTCACTGATATGAAGCATATCTGGAAAGAAATGGTTAGAAGTGATGCACCACAGCATTCATAGCACTGTAAATAAACACCCAATACACCAATCATATCTGGGATATCAATGCTCTCAATTAGTTTTGTTTACTCTATTAATTAGTCCATCTTGTATCCTACATACAAAGGTGTTTGTAGTTCGCTTCTTCTCCCATTCAGCTTTGTATAATGTATCTGTATTAACACATTTAAATTATGTTTTATTTTTTTCCCTGTGGTTTAGTTACTCAATGCGTTTACTTTACACTTGGTCTGTATGTGAATTTGGTAGGTAATTGACATAAGATGTAATTTTATGATGATCCTTGATGCTCTGTTGATGTTTTCTCTGTACGCCTCTCTTTCTTCCTGAGATTATTGGAAAAAGTAACCTAACAGCATAGTTTAACACAAGTTAATTGTTGAAAACATATGAGCTGTCTGTTCAATTCTTTATACTTGTGTTCTACTAAAACAAAACAAAACCCCACAAGAAAGGTGTTTGTAGTACTGTTCTCAGAGGCGAATTCATCCTGTACGTACGTGTAGTGTGAAACTCAACAGTTGGAAGGGGAATCCCAAAACACTGCTGTTTGTTGCTGGATGCCTGGGCCCATGGAACAAAGGTTAGACATAGAACTCATTGATGGCAATGACAGTGAAAAGTGGTGGAGGTCCAAACTTATGGCAGTGTGGCAGGAAAACCTTACCATTGCTATACATTTAGTTTGTAAAACCATGTGACTGAAGAGTTTACCACCAGGTGGAGCTACTGCAGGTGTAAAGCACATGGTGGGTGTTCTTAATAGACTTTTGTTTACAATCAACCCATTCTCATTCCCAATTCCCATCTCGTCCTATGTAATAGTGAACTGAAGCGTCCCTCGTAATAGTGAAGTGAAATGAAGTGAAATGGGGTAAAGTGAAACTAAATTAAGTGAAGTGAATACAGATCACCAAAGCTAAAGAACATCACAACACCACAAAGCAACAGAGACGTTTGGAACAGCACCACCTGAAACTCAAGACTACATGTTTTCAGTTCAACTCAACTCAAATTTGTTGCAATTTCTTGCAAATAATAATAATTAGTCCTAATTCATAAGTGGCATTGTGGCACAGTGGAATTGCATTGCCACCTCACAGCAAGAAGGTCCTGGGTTTGATTCCCACCTGGAGCACTTTTGGCACTCTCCCCATGCCTTCGGTGCCTATAGGGCCCAGGTGGGTTATCTATATGTGTGTCCTACTAAGGAGTCTGTCCCCGGACGCTGTGGGGAAAGCTGCCCACCGCCCCCTGAAGAGGACAAGCAGGATGAGAGAGAGGCAGAAGACACATTTCATACTCAACACTAAGAATCTAACTAAGTGATCGTGGGATAGTTGCAACTTTGTGTCCTGAATGGTTGTGGTGGTGTATTTTTCACCTATAAGTGTGGTCATATGTATGTATATTCATTATGCAAAGGTGTGTAGATCCAATATAAACATTCTCAACGGGAGCCATTAGATATGCTGGTATACCCATAACTTATTACTCACTTCTAATACATTTTTAAGCCCCTGACGAGTCTCTAACCCCCCCCCCCCCTTTTTTTCTCATTTGGTATTGTCTTATGTTTAGTTAATGTTTTGTTTTGTTTGTCCTTTTTTCTTATGTTTCGAGCTTTGATGATATAAATTAATTTATGTATTGATTTGCTACAGATCAATGTACATGCTCTCATGCTACTGAATTGTGTTTCTGTCTATCACCAATAAAAAAAAAGTTAGAAAAAAAAAGAAAAAAAAATACATTTCACAGCACCATCATGATGTAGCATGCTGTGTATCTTGTTTGTTCTTCTTAAAAGACTACTCCTAACAAGTCCTACTTAAAGAGGCCCCATTATGCTTCTCTTTATTTTGTATCACATATATGATCTTACTACATGTAGTCATAAACGTGGCCAAAGTTTCAAAGAATGAAGTGAACATGTGTGAAAGTTACCCCCATGAGCAGAAATCGAGAGATTTACAGTTGTTTACTCAAGTAGTTTGACCACTTTGCTGCGGTGCTGCTGCAGTAGGCTACTGCCACAGCGCTAAGAGTGGGGGCGTTATTTATAAGCCCCCCCGTGGAAAGTACCTTGGAAAGTGGCCAAAATAGTCTGACACAGTCCTTGTTGCCATGGTGATGCCCTACAGTGCCCTTCCTCCTCCCTTCCCTGTTCTGCGTCTGTCAGTTAGTGACTATTTTCTTCAGTGGGACTAGGCTGGGTCTTGTGTTAAATAAATAACCCTCCCTTTCACTAACCAGTAAAGTCCCATAACACTGAGACCTTCCCAGCTGCTGCTTTCTTTCCACTTATGTAGTCACAGCAACAACTTGAATATAACGGTCTGTGAGCATGATGCTGGAAATAGGGAACTTGTGCTGTTCTGAACTGTGACATCTCATCGCTTCACTGTGACTGCGTAGGCTATATTTGGGTAGCCTAGGTAAACCCAGCCCCCACGTGACCTGCTCTCTCAGTTCCTGAGAACAGGTCTGAGAGCAGGTCACGTGGGGGATGGGTTTACCCAGGCTAATATTTGGGGAGTCATGTAAAGTATCTTGTGATAAGACACACCCTGGAATCTGTTGCTCATGCAGACAGTTCTGCTGTGTGTGATACTGAGCAAGGACATTCAGACAAGACATAGAGCATGCTTTACAAAGCTTTATCTAGATGCAGGGGTGGCCACTGAGAACACAACTTTACTCAACAAAATCAAGGATACAACAAAAAAGGCGGCAGCAAGTGGTTAACAAATGCAAGTCAAACTTCAAAGTACTAATACAGTCTACCTCGCTATTCATAAACCTACTCTTAATGTAACAGTATAGCAGGCATAAAACACCATACTGTATTACTGAAATGCTATTACTCCCTGCAACTTCTATGCACACTACAAAAACACAGTTCAAGACTACAAAAAGCCTGCAAATTAGCAGTGCTGTTAAAAAGGTCAACCGGACGTGACAGATAAACAAGATTAAAATGCATTTAGGAGAAGTAGAGAATTGGTTGACGTTAGTCTTGGTACTGTGTGTAAAACATAACTTAATTTTCTTCAAAATGTCACATACACTTTTAGTTCAGACGATCTTAACTCAAGGTAGCCTACCGATAACTTAAACGCTCAAAACACATGTTGATAAATAACACTGGTAAACATAAAGTAGGTTCAGCAGGGTTATACCAGGCAGCAATAATATTACCAACTTTTGTAACAACATAAGGCACATGCACTTCAGTAGAACAGAAGTACTGAATCTGAACCAAACACATTTTTAACCTTTGGCCAACTGCTTAACATTCACACACAATGGCTGCGTTTCCCAAAAGCTTATTAGCGCTCACATCGAGATTTTGGACAGCTCCAGTTAAGATGCTTCTTAAGAGCCTTCTTTAGCTATGTGTTAAGAAGGCTGTTAAGAAGACGTTTGGGAAACACTTCTTTGGAGCCTTCTTAACTCCTTAAGAAGCTTCTTAACTCCTTAAGAAGCTTATTTGTTGGGAAACACAGCCAATGCAAGTAGAACAAGTTGCAACACAATTCAGGTCAGTTTGATATGACCCATGTAAATTACCAGACAAACCAGTTAATTAGAAAACATTATCAATCAACTCTCTTCATTGGGTTAAGGCAATTGACTGTATTGTAGTGAATATTGTATGTATTGTATTAGTATGAGTATTGTATGAGTATGGGAGTATTGTAGTGAATATTTTTACATTTACCATTTACCAATATTTTGCAGTGCCTTTGGGGCCTCTGAAAAGGGTTGTACAGCTGGCAGTTATAACCGTTAATGGTTATCCAACTGCAAAACCCACATGTCAAACTGATAAATGTTTAACTGGTTTGCCTTTCAGTGCCAACTTGTAGTTTATGTAATAGAGTCCAAAAAGAAGGGAGGAAAAAACAAAGCAGTATGAAGCCAGGCAAACTGATATGAGTGACAGACCAATTTTAAAATTGGCATCTTCCAACATGCAGAGATGGCAAAGTGACAGTTAAATAACCTAGAGCAGGTGCAGATAATAAGTCAAGTTTCAAATCAAGTGAAGCTTATTTACTGTCTAGTGTCTAGTGTCTACTGTCTAGTGTCATCAATAAAAGCATCTTCCAAAAGGAAAACGCCCCCCAAAAAATCTTGCAGCGAGGGGGAAATTAAATAAATAAATAAATAAATAGAAGAAAACCTTGGGTCAAATGAAAGTGTGCAATAGGTCCCAAAACATGGACAAACTCACAAATCTTATTTTTTTTTAATATTTTTTTCCCGATTTTTTATCCCCCATTAGTGCTAACGTAATTTCTTTATCCTGGTTGCTACTCCACCCTCTGCCGATCTGGGGAGAGCCGAAACTGGCTCCATGCTTCCTCCGAGACATGGGCAGTTAGCCAGCCGCTTCTTTTCACCTGACAGAGGAAGCTTCACCGGTAGGACATAGCACGTGGGAGGTTCACGCTATTCCAACCAGTTCCCCTCCCTCTGAACAGGCACCCTTAATGACCAGAGGAGGAACCACATTAGCAACCAGGATATTGCATGTTTTTGGTGAAGGGGTTCCTATATGAAGGAAACCCCTGGGAGGCACGGGGAGAACATGCAAACTCCACACAGAAAGGCCCTTTTGACGACCCCACCCGGGCGGTAGGCACTCAAGGACATGCGGACGGGCACGCATTCCTTCAGCGTTCACATCGACCCAGGTGGGAATCGAACCCACGACCTTCGAGCTGTGAGGCGATAGCGCTTACCACTGCACCCCCACAGCAAGCTTGTGAAGCTGTAACCAGCAAATATTTGGCATTTTAACTTGGTGAAATGAATAAAACAATTAATGATTATCAAAATGTCTGGGAACGCCCATACAGGCTCTAGGAACGCCCACAATAGATGCTGGGTAAACGGCTCTGAGCTGGCTCAGCCTTGCTGGGGGCGTGGTCAGGGTGGGGTAAATTCACCCGTTCTATCCATTCAGCAAAGTTAGAATTTAGCTGATAGCCCAGCCCAGGCAGACACGATCGGGGATTTAACCACCGCAGTAAACGCACATCTGAGCAGATGTCTTGTGTTCTGCTCTAGAACCCCCAAACCTGTAGTTTAGAGCCGCAGCACCGTCTTTTGGTGAGTCAGCCCATGAGATATATGGGCGGTTTTACCCCACTCGCGCGCCAGCCATTTAACATTTTGTTGGCGTTCCCAGACATGCGGACTGTCTCTATAATAGATTCATCTTCTGTTGATCAACTAATCATTTCAGCAGGAGAATGTAGGTGTTGGTGTTGGTTCTGAACTGGACAGGCTTGCAGGTTGGTCATATGACAGCAAGAATATTATCTTTTCAGTTAGCATTCGAATATGTACAAACAATTGGCTTCCTTAATCGGAAGCGGAAGTTGGATCCAAAGACTGCTCTGGTGGCTTTCCATCTCTTCCTGTTTCTGGGGACAATCAGTAGTCTCTTAGAACAGACGAGTTGGCTTCCGCAATTTTCAAATGCTTCTGCCATACCGTCTGTAATTCGTGGGGGAGAAGCATGCGCCAACCGGAATGGGAAGCAGAAAGGCGGGTCTTCCGCTCATTAGTCCAATCAGAATTTTTTTCCGTGGACACACGTGTCGTGATTGGTCGGATTTTGTCGAACTTCCTTCCAGTCTGAAGGCTATTTTCCCAACTTCCTTGTGCATGTTCTGGGGATGTAACGTACAGACTGTTTAGCTGCATTCGCCGGATGTAGATGAGACAGTCTGTTTTAAGAGACTAGACAATCAGGGGATGCAGAGGTCTCTGAGGAAGACAATTAAAAATGTTTCATTAATTCAGCAATTCATTTCATGAGTGTGTCTGTAAAGATTTCCAGGGTATCTTATTCTGCAGGTTCGAAAAATCCAAAACTGAAGACATTTATAATGCTACCTGGAACTGAATTTAGGCTTAATCTAAAAACCAAAATAAAGACACCGTCAAAAATGAACCGTACAATTTCCAATTGAACAGAGGCTGTAAGAGAACAGGAACTTTTAAGGGAGATGAAATCCACCTGTGTTTAGAAAAGCTGTGTTTCCATCAATAGGGTTGATCGATCTTAACCCCTAAATTAAAATTAAAATTAAAATGGAAAAAAAAAACGCAAATTTGAAAAAAATAAAACAAAATAATATTAATCATATAGCCCACTTTTGAAGCGGTTGTGGATATTTATAGCAATATTGTGGCTCTAAAATAATTTTTTATCGTTGCAGTGAGACTAATGGCGGCGTTGTTTTCGGTTTTCCGGTCTGAGCGCAAACAAAGACTATAGTGAAGTCAAGAGGAGATGCTCTTCTGCTTCTTTTACAACAGCGCCTGCAGTCAATTGTGTTGCATTGGAACTAACTAGTGGCTGGACGCCACCACACACGCACGCGCACACGCGCACACGCACGCACACACACACACACACACACACACGAAAATAAAGAAAGCGGCACCGTGTGATTATATTGGGGGCTGGACTTGTTCCACGGGCCGCTAGTTGAATAGGCCTATGGCAAGTAGCCTAATGGAAAGCTCGGGTACGGTGGCGCAGTTGCCTCACAGCTAGAAGGTCCTGAGTTCGATTCTCGCCTGGGACGCTGTGGGCGCTGGAGCTGTGACCCCCCCATATCTTCAGTGCCTACTGCCCAGGTGGGCTAGCTCGTCGAAAGGGCCTTTCTGTGTGGAGTTTGCATGTTCTCCCCGTACCCCCCAGGGGGTTCCTCCGTACATAACCCCCCACTAAAAACATGCAGAAGATCGTCATCCGACCAGTGACAACAACATCTGAAGTTGGTCCCCGGGCGCTGGAAAGAAAAAGCGACCACTGCTCCTGGCCTGCCCCCTGGAGGAAAGGACAAGCCTGGATGGGTCAAATGCAGAGGACATATTTCACCGGCCACCGTCAGCATGAGTGTGTGTTGTGGCCGCATGCATGTGTTGTAGTGTTCGTGTGACAATAAAGACGGGCTTCCGCCTGAAATCGTGTCTCTCTCTCTGTCCATCCATCTTATCTGCAAAAAATGAATAAAAACTCTGGTAATAATGTGCGTTCTCTTCTCAGCTGTGGTGATGATGCTGTGTAGTGGCTCGAATATCATAATCTTTCTTCTAGGCTTATAAACTTGTGACAACACCGGTGGTACTGGAGCTCCTCAGCTGACAGCTGACCTGATGGGCCCGATTTTCATTTAACTGCTCTCAGTACGACGCAGCCATCAAGGTAGACACGGAGTGTGAATATTATATTTGCCATGAAATGCTCATTTATTCAGGTGAGCTCATCACGTTGTAACTTAATGTTAGTGGACTTCTCCCTGTCTCAGCTCGTCAAGGTGTCACTGCTGCTACTTCATAACGTTATAAACAAACAAGTTGAATTCACTTGAACACTTGGAAGTTTGCTCACACTGGGTTGAAATTAGGAAAGCATGTGTACGTTAGTTTCTACTTTACATGTTTATAACACGAGCTCTCTCAGGTCCGCTGAGTGCTGTGCTGGGCTTTTGAAGGCAAGGTGCGTTTGTTTTTCACACAGCGGGCGCCGGTGGTGGGGTGGACTAAGTTTTTTGTGTTAAGCACAGTGTTGGACTGAAGGAGCCCACCGAGCCAGGAAACTAGAGAGGCTGTCTCATGAAGATACACCTCACCTTAGCCGGCTGTGCACGTGGAGAGAGAAAGAGAGAGGAGCAAAGGTGGGGGAAGGTAGGTGCGGAGGGTGCGGCAGCACCCCCTGTTGGCAAGAGATGGGATTTTTGAAATTGTTGGATTTGGCTGTCTTGTGTTTATACCACCAACAAAATGCATTAAAAACAGTTTGTGCTTCCCAACTCTAATCTTATTTCATATGCGCTCTCTTCAAAAGTGTTTGCTTTTCATCATAATCTGGTTTTCCATAATAATAATAATACGTTCAGTGCGTATATGCCTGTGTTGCTGTCTGTTGTAGTGTAAAACGACTAAATGGAGAACAGGTGGTTACATGAAAGTGAGTGAGAAAAGGAGAAGATACTGAATAATGACATCACAACAGTATAATCCTAATGTTAATTTAAAATGAAATATTCTTCTAAATATGGATAAAAGTCCAAAAAACAGAGAGTTCATTCCTTACAGCACCCCCTACTTAATAATAGTTCCAGCGCGGTTGGAGAGGAGGAGAGGAGGGGAAAACAGCATTTGAACGCTGATTTGCACATCGAGTACCATGGCAACGATTGAAGCTTTGATTTTTTTTTTATATATGTTTATTTTACTTTTATTTATTTATTTATTTATATGGGG
Source organism: Poromitra crassiceps (assembly GCF_964638095.1). NCBI lineage: Eukaryota > Metazoa > Chordata > Actinopteri > Beryciformes > Melamphaidae > Poromitra > Poromitra crassiceps. The sequence goes on along the minus strand of NC_139627.1, from coordinate 40,086,157 downwards.
AGGGGGGGGGAGACATGAAGAATGGACATGAAGAATGGACATGAAGTGTAAACCTGACATGGCATCATGGTGATAAAATAAGGCTTCTAATAACTGTATTTAAGATATTGTAATACTTTAAAGATTTTTAGTTACCGTAGTTTAAGATTGATTCATTTTTAGTTTTAGAAGACCTGCACATATTAACTTTTAGGGGAAATAAACCCCACAAAGCTACCAAACAAATAAGAAATATTTTACATGTTTGTCCTTCTTATTTGTCTTCATCTTCTTCCATTGGTCTCTCTTCCAGGTTCACCGGTTCACTCGTCTCTCTTCTTCTGCTTTATGAACCACCAATTAATGTAAAATATATATAGACATATACTTTAAATGTATAGATATTTCAAATAGAAATGTAAGATATGAATAGATACCTTGCCAAATATGGGTGTTTAGGCAAGAACCACATGGCAATACCAGCACCAACAACCATCAGGATGATGAGGGTGATGATAAATAAGGTCCAACAGATGGTGCAGGCTCCTATAGACAGGACAGAGATAAGAAGAAAAACTGGATTTACAATGACCTGGTAAGTTATTACACATCCTGAGGTCATAATATCCCCTTTCATTTAGCAGGAAACTCAAAAGACTGAAAACATCACTGCACACACATCAGAGGGTGAGGCAAATTCTTAAAGTCTAGCTGAACCCAAAAATTACTTTTATTTTATTTTAGTTCAAATACCTGGGTATGCAGTGCACCTATTTAATAATGTATGCCAAAAAAATCACAACAATCTAATTTCTTTAGTTTTTCAGACTTTTTCACATCAAAAGTTCATTTTTCAAGATTCCATTCATAACAGTAATCTACAGTTTGCTCACGTCACCTAGTACTATCAAATTTCTACCCCATTTCAACCAATCATATCACGACATGGCAGCTGTCAATCAAATCCTCATTTCAGGATAATTTTCTCTTCCAAATGGAGAAAATGGCACCTAGTGCCTGTCATCTGGCAGAATTCCTATCCCATAAACTAACTACTAATTTGGCCAATTGTATGTTGAGAAAACGGTAATGCCTAAGAATGCAAAGAAATGTAACTGGCTTGTTAAAACTCACATTCCAGGAATATTGTATTTACCGCAATAGCATTAATGGCGCGTGCCTGAGAGCCTGGTTGTCAGGGGTCGCACCTCAGAGATTCCAGGCCGACGGGCTGCACTCTCCGCTCCGGCAGCTGGCTGCCTGCGGCTCGCCGAGCTCCACTCAGCCACTAAACCTCGCGTCACCAGGCTCTTCCCGAGGAGAGCGCCACAACACGCTGAATCCCACTCGATTTGGGGGTGGAACACGCCAGGATTGGCCAAAGCCCAATCCAGTCCCCAGAATTGTCAAATAAAATCATCGACATGCTACTATGACCCGCCTCTCAACCTGTCATCTCAGACAAGTTATGCTTTCAGTCTGAAACAGACTCTGACCCACGAGCCACTTGGGCTGCGAACGGGTTCAGTTCGACTTTAAGACCAACTCATACTCGTTGCTCAGAGGGAGAGACACTTGATAGCTAACTTGATAACTCTCAACCCCATGCTCCAATTTCCTTGGCTGTGTTCTTAATTTTACATTGTTCATTTGATGTGTCTAAATGTGTGTGTTTGTGTCTTCTACATTTTCTCTCTATTTGGTCTATTGTGAGTGTGAACGTTATGCCTTGTTCCACCCAAATTTCCCATTCAGGACAAATTAAAGTCTGAAACTTGAAGACATAAGATTTCAATGTCCAATGCTGGGTCACCCCAAAATGCTGGGTCACCCCAAAATGCTGGGTCACCCCAAAATGATAATTCTGTCATCATCTACTCACAACCTCATGCCAAATGAAACACAGGTGAAATGTGTTAAACAATAGAACACACAGGGAGGGTGCCAGCACAACCTCATAGCAGCCTTCTCCAAAACAACAAAGTCAATGCGGGCCAGAGTTGAAAAACAAACACAAAAACAATGATACTGTGTATAGGAAAATACCTATACACAATTTTGATTAGCAAATTATTAACTACTACTGAGAAACAGAGAGAGAGACACACACACACACACACACACACACACACATACCGATCTCACCTGAAGTCAGGGACACACGCATGTAGATGGATGTTCTTCCGTATGGGTTTGATGCCTCACAGCGGTAGAGGCCACTCAGGTCAGTGGTGAGATGTAGTCTTCCACCCTCTCCTCTGACAGCAGACTGAGGCACCGGCTGACGCTCTCTGAAACATCAAAGCAACAAGGCTCAACATGAGTTGATTGATGTTCATAGGGCACAGCAATGCTAACATTCTGGAATGTGTTCATGTAGACACTGTTGTGTCTGCGGTTAGATGTAGAAATATGGACCAAGATATATAAAGATGTGAAGCTCATTGACGGTCTACCTAGTGTCGCTCCACACAGAAACACAGGCAGTGGATGTATGTAGAAAGGATGAATTGAGCTGTGAAACACCCTGGTTGTTTCTCAACTCAGCTTTGCCTGTGTGTACTGTAGACATTTACACACAGGCACAGGCCATCTGCTATAACTGGAACAGATAACAAGGCTAACCACACAAAGCCACAAAGTAAATATGTGTCATAGAAAATGAATGTGTTTCTATGTGAGCATTTGCTTTCAAAACTGTTCCTTCCTACCTGCTCCAGGTGTAGCTCGCATTAGGATTGCCATCAGAAACGCATTCAACCACATCTTTGGCTACTTCACTAATATTCACTGACATGGGGGAGACTGCAAGAAAGAAGAAGAGATGACAGACATGTTATTACAGTAACTGATCAATATAAATGACATCAGAATTAATATGATAATAGAGTGACACCAAGCTGTGCACTCCAGATCCCAGCATCCATAGTAAGTCATAATGATAACTGACTACGAGGAGCCCAGATAACAAGTTGATACTTGTTCTATTATAGATGATACGATGCTTCTGCTTGAGTTTGCAAATGCCATTTGTCTTCTGACCAGTGCAGTCTGATAGATGGGCAGTAGTTTCTTTCTAGTTTCAATGAGGGCATTGTAGGTCATGGGTACATGCAGGGTCGAAAATTAACTTTTTTGTTCACTGGCCAAATGGCTAGTGAATGTTCCAATTTTACCTGCCGCTCAATAGATTACTTTTTTGGGGGGCTGGTGAGTGCAGCACATCTACTGGTGCTAGTTTCGGGCCCTGGGCACATGTCAGACAGGAATGTTTCCTTAAACAAAGAACAATGAGGAACCTTTGTAATTGAACTTCTGTACAATGCTGCAGGGGCAGCTCAGTGAGCTGCAGGATGGTAGCGAGCCCGCATAGCGGGCGAGCCTAGGAATCGAGCGCACGTAGCACGCGAGATCCCTAGTAAAGAAAAAAAGCACAATGAGGAGACTACAGAGGTGTTTAACTCTTTTTTTCAGTGTGGGACTTGCAGACAGTGACTCAGCTTTATACCAGACAATGGCCTACCCTAGTGTGGTTAAGGTTGGTTGAGACAAATGTAGCAGTGTGTTCAGCTGGTAATGTGGGCTGGTATGACAACTGAATCTACCCCTTTTACTGGTTTACTGGTTTTAAATGCGACCTGTATCCAGATAAGTTATCTGGATGCAAGTCACATTTAAAACCAGGTGTAAATGGGGCTTTAAGATCCAAACACAATGTAAGCCAGACTACCTCCAGATGTGGTCTGGCAGATCTGATCTGATGAGATCTGCTTTCCTTATCCAGATAACTTGTTCAGATACACATCGCATTTTAATGCCAGGTGTAAATGGGGTGTTTATAAGAGTCTTAGAAAAGTTTATCCTGTCGTGCAAAAGTACATATAATCCAAAATATACATATGATCATACCAACAATCAGAGCATGCAACATTTTTTCTCTCCAAATGAAAAAAATATGATTTCAAAAGGACAAGAATGATAGGCCTGCACAGCAGTAATATTATACCCACAATAAACCTCTATGGTGAAGGACCGGGTAAATGGCGTGTTATAACAGACTTAGAAAAGTTTATCCTGTAGTGCAAAAGTACATGAAAAATAATAATAATAATAATAAAATAATAATAATAAAATAAAAAATATATTAAGGTAATAATAATAATAATAATAGTAATATTTAAATAAATAAACTGTTTCATTTGAGGGTTTCCTCTAAAAGAGTAAATATCTGTTTTGGAAAAATATTGTCATCTAAAATTGATTAGTCAGTATAAAAAAGAAGAACAACAAATAGAGAAAAAAGCCAAAATATACATATGATCACACCAACAATCAGAGCATGCAACATTCTTTCTCTCCAAATGATAAAAATATGATTTCAAAAGCACAAGAATGATAGACCTGCTATACAGCAGTAAGATTATACCCACAATAAACCTCTATGGTGAAGGGCAGGGTTTTCTCTGTTGTCAGGGCATCATGGGTGACCACACACTGGACCGAGTGATGGTTGAGCGCTCTGGTTGGTACTCCAATCAGCCTGCTGACTGTGGTGGTGGTGCCATTGGCATGTTGGGTGGAGTTGGTCTCTGTCCTCACCGATAGAGAGCCTGTGTGCCAGCTCACCTGTGCAGGAGGCTTGGCACCAGCAGCCACACAGCTTGCAAAGGTGACCTCCTTGTCCCCCAAAACAGGACGATCTTCACCCTCCAGCTTTGTGTCTGGAGGAACTAAGATATACAGTACACAAACAAACAAGTCAATAGGTAGGCAGGCAAGTAAAAACAATAGACTATTAGCCTATTTCACATCCCACCCAAACCAGCCATTTTGTCTCTAAAAGGCAGAGAGTAAAGCAAAGAAGATCCAGTTTGCTGTTCCTCCACTGCCGGGAAACATACAATTCATATCAGTGCAGGCTGTGTAATTTTTTATATTGTGTTAATTCCTGCTTTTTAGACAGAAAATGGCTGATTTGGGTGGGATGTGAAATAGGCATTTTCTCTCTCATTTTCTCCCTCTCTCAAACACAATCCAGAACATTAATTTAATACAACGCTTCATACCAAGCACTGTCAGATGTATCCCCATCTGGCCTCCGGTGGCGAACAAAGTGAAGATGCAGGTGTAGATGCCCTCATCCCCCAATCTACCCCCCCGCTAACCCTAAACCACACCCTAACCCTAACCCTAAGCCACACCGTAACCCTTGTGAGGTCATTTTTTTAAATAAAAGTCACGTTTTCAACTTGCTTTTGTGCAGAAGTAGCGTAGTACTTTTCTCTGCCACTGAGGGGCGCTAGTCTAGCAGATGTGATATTTTCTCGTATTGCACTGATACGTCTTTGGTCATATAAGTTGGAGGACATGTTGGATGTGAAATAGGCGTATTCTCTATTTTTTCTCTCTCACACACACAATCTAGAACATTAATTTAATACAACGCTTCATACCAAGCACTGTCAGACGTATCCGTGTCGCGGGGCTGGTGGGGAACAAAGTGAAGATGCAGGTGTAGATGCCCTCATCCAACAATGTGACATTGGATAGCTGTATAGATCCATTGTTGTCTTTTATGCTCCCAATAAAACTGAATCGATCAACACCATTTCCATTTCCATTGGGAGATGGTCCTGGTGGGCCATCCTTAGGAATGACGAAGAAGTTCACAGGATATCCTTTGGTCTCCCACTGCCAGGTAATCTGAGTCGTTTTCTCCTCTGTCTCAGTCAGGCTGCAGAGTAAGGAAACGCTCTGTCCCTGCACCGCAGTCCTGTCTCCTCCAAGCACCTTGATAGCTGCAAGGTGCATAAGATCTCAGGACATCAGGCAATCAGAAACATCCTATCATATCAGATGCAGAAACACACAAACCTTTACGTAAACAAACACATTTTCAGGGAACACAGTGGAGTCTGCACTCCCATAACTATTTAGGATGGTGGAAGTGAATTAGGGGATCATGCATTGAAATAACTACTGCAACACATACTTCATTTACATTGCATTTCCATGTATGCATAGAATTTAAAAAAGGGGAAGGTGGAGGGTGGGAGGGGGTGGAGGGTGGGAGGGGGGGTCTCTAATGCAAATGGAACATGATGACTGCCCTGTAAACTGGAAAGACCCCGAAGGGCTCAAAACGACAAAAACGTGAATTCCACGGGATCAGCTTGCTTAAAAATAACGACGCTGAATTTGGCATCCGATTCGCAGCTCCCGATTGGAATTTTCCAGTCCACCTTAAAAAGTGGAATAACGCCTCTAGATGGCGTGGTTGAACCATTTTCAAGCTAGTTCATGAACTGGAAAACATAGTATATAGGGCGGAGATGTAATGAGAATACATTATAGAATGAATCCTGCATTTTGTTCGTTTTTACTGTTATATGCGTGTTGTATGCTATTCTTATTGACCTAAAAAAGGTTATCCTATTGGTGTAAACCGCTGGAAAAAAAGAGTTGATTTCACAGTTTTTGCCCATCTAGACCGCATAAAACCAGGTCCAGCTCAAAGACCAATTACTCTTATTCTTTTCAAACCTGGCCTAGATTACCAAGGGGACATTAGACTCTCATTATGGTCCACTCTCAGATTTGTGAAACATATTGCTGATTTGTGAAAATGCTATAATTGCACTTTTCAGTGGATTTTGAGCATCTAGACCGCATAAAACCAGGTCCAGCTCAAAGACCATTACTCTTATTCTTTTCAAACCTGGCCTAGATTACCAAGGGGACATAGACCATACTTTTTTCCAGTAGTTTACACCAATAGGATAACCTTTTATAGGTCAATAAGAATAGCATACAACACGCATAACAGTAAAAACGAACAAAATGCAGGATTCATTTGACTGTTTACTGTTAAAGCAGCCAATAACTGAGGTTATTCTGATGATCTGATCGGACACGTGCGGTTATGGCAACGACCGACTTTTTACCACTGAACTCCGCGTTACGTTAGTCTAAGTAAAGGCTGTACTACAGACATTTTCTATCTATCTCATCGTGTTTGCGATGGCAGTGGAGGAGGACATCATCCAAGCCTCAAAATAAGCTTGGTGAGGGTGAGAAAAAAACATAAAATGGACACGAGTTTACTAAAAGCATCAACAGTTATGGTAAAACTCATCAGAATCCGAATCAGAATCAGAAAGACTTTAATGATCCCCGGGGGGAAATTGGGACAAGTTACAGTAGCTCGCTCACATAACACACATAGCATAAAATAAAATAAATAGTAGTAAATGCGATAGTAAAATAAGCAGAATAAGAAGAATGAACACAACATAGCATGGGATAAACAGCATTAAATGCGATAGGAGCTAAATAAGTGGAATACGTCTAAGTAAGCAAATACGTAGAGTAAGTATACCTTACGTGCCAATTGTCTTTAGTGCACACTGAACTTATATTATTCGGCTTGCCCTATACGTTACACGTGGCTCAGCCAGGCACTTTTTTCAGTTAGCCTATCGGCTGGCTCAGTCTCAGGGAGACTGAGCGTCTCCGAGGTGCTCTTTTAAGAGAGGCATTAAATAGACCAATGGCCACAGGCAGGAATGATTTCCTGTGCCTCTCCGTGTTGCATCTAGGTGGAATCAGTCTCTCACTGAATGTACTCCTGTGTTTGACTAGCACGCCGTGGAGTGGGTGCGAGTCATTGCTCATGATGGAGCGTAGCCTGGACAACGTTCTCTTCTCTGACACCGCAGTCAGAGAACCCAGATCCAGCCCCACAATGTCCCTGGCCTTACGGATCAATTTGTTGAGTCTGTTGGCATCCGCTGCCTTCAGCCTGCTGCCCCAGCACACAATAGCATAAAGGAAGGCACTAGCCACTACCGACTCATAGAACATCCTCAGCATGGTCCGGCAGACGTTGAAGGACACTCCAAGGTACTTGTAATCCTCCACTATGTCAACACTGACCCCGTGGATTGAAACAGGGGTCACCGGAGCCTTGACCCTCCTCAGGTCCACCACCAGCTCCTTTGTCTTTGACACGTTGAGCTGCAGGTGGTTCTGCTCACACCATGTGACAAAGTTGGCCACCACATCCCGATACTCATCGTCGTCGCCATCTTTGATACATCCTACTATCGCAGAGTCGTCAGAGAACTTCTGAAGGTGGCAAGACTCTGTCTGGTAGGTGAAGTCCGTGGTGTAGATTGTGAAGAAGAAGGGAGAGAAGACCGTCCCCTGTGGTGCTCCCGTATTGCTGACCACTCTGTCTGACACACAGTTCTGCAGGCGCACATACTGTGGTCTGCCAGACAGGTAGTCCACAATCCAGGCCACCAGGGGGGCATCCACTCGCATCGCCGTCAGCTTCTCACCCAGTAGAGCCAGCCTGATGGTGTTGAAAGCACTGGAGAAGTCGAAGAACATGACTCTCACAGTGCTGGCCGGGTTGTCAAGGTGGGCGTAGGCGCGGTTGGTAAGGTAGATGACAGCGTCCTCCACTCCCAGTCGGGGCTGGTAGGCGAACTGGAGGGGGTCAAGGGATGGTTTGACCATAGGCCTGAGCTGCTCCAGGACGAGTTTCTCCAGGGTCTTCATGATGTGGGACGTCAAAGCTACCGGCCTGTAGTCGTTGGAGCCACTGGGTCTTGGCTTTTTCGGTACAGGAACGATACAGGACATTTTCCACATCACGGGGACCTTTTGGAGACTCAGGCTCATATTCAGGTAGCCGCCATCTTGGAAATATGCAGATTAGGGGTTCACACACATCTTCCCTAGTAAAGATAAGCATTCCAACACCTTTCTAATGGTCAGAAAACATAAGATAGACACCAAGTCTGTATTTCTAGCTCATCTCTTTCAAAAGTTATAGCCAAAAGCTTTTTCGGGCAGTGGTCATATTGGATTTGGCTGCCATGGTGACCCCGGGGGTCACCGGCTCGGGCACTCTGTCTCAATTGTTAGAGCATGCCCTGGGTTAATTCTGGGCAAAATCTGGTGCTTTTAGACTTGATTTGCATGAACTTAGCCTCAAATGTCCCTAAGTCCCGCAACTATTATGTTTTGCATGGTGTTATAAATCGAGTGATAACACACATTTGGCTATCATTTGTGCAATGCTATCACATTATGTTCTAACTCTACACATGTATACCTTGCCAAAAATCAATATGAGCATTATTCCCAACCCTTCTGGCTCATGGACTAATATGTAGATAGATTTCATTTTGCAAGATTTTGAGTGTAAATTATACACTTTTTCCAAAACGAATTGAGTTTTACTATACCAAACCTGTTAAAATCATGAAAACAACCCTCTCAATAAATTCCTCATGCAGAAATTATACAGAAAAGTGGTGTCATTTGTCTCTGTATGATGTCTAGTTCAAAAGTTATGACCCTTATCCATTTTCATCAGACATCGCAATATGCCCACAAAGATGGCCGCCAAACAGACCCATGGGACACTATTTCAACGGGGTAACAACAAAATGTGTTATTAGACACCTTGAGGAGTACAAAAATCTATGTTAGAAAAATATATATTTCGGGTGCACGGGGAGCGATATTTTTTTTTGGATGATGGCGAAGGCTATGCGAAGGCATAACCCGCCCCTCTCTGCCTCTGATTGGCCTAGCGTCAAACTTCTATCCAAACACATTCGCTTGGCTATTCTGCATTACATCTCTTTCTACAGTCTGTGGTCAGACCGTCAGACTCAGACTAGTCTCGGTTTCCAGACGTTTGGTGAGCGGCGCCAACAGCGCCACCTAACCACCAAACGTCTGGGAATTTCATTGTCAAAATCTGTCTCTTTGAGCCCGGCGAGAACGGCCGGCAGCAGACACGCCTACATTTATTATTAGAATTTTATTTGGTAGCGGCAATGCAATGTTTCATAGTTCCAATATAGAGCAAGACACTGATGTGCTGCAAAGAGAGTTTATACCTGTTGTTTATTTTACAATAATTTTTCCTACCCGGAAGTGGTCCGCTTGCTACTGTGAAGTCATCAGCAGGCTCTGTAACGTTAGCCTCGGGAGTTGGGCTTATCGCTGGGGGAAAGACCTCTAGCCGCCGGGGCCGGATGAAACACGTCCTATTAACAGGTTATGTTTGTTATTAAGTGAGTTCTCTGCAAACGCGGCGATGTTTTGCGAGACACGGGCCCCGTTCCAATACCCATACTTCCATACTATTTAGTAGGCAAAAAAAGAATTAGTATGTCCCAATACATAGTATGTCAGATGCAGTATGCCAAGAGTACCAGGATGTTGTACTACATCAGCTCCTATTTCGGAGTATGGATCGATGCATGCTGCACCAGCCAATCTTCCCCACAATCCTTTGCGCAGCAGGAAGTTACGTCTTCTTCTTCTTCTTCTTCTAATGTTTTATGGTGGTTGGCAAACAACTTTTTGTGCATTACCGCCACCTACTGGAGTTACATCGCACTGACTGAGCTGCGTGTTCATGAATGAGATAATTAACTTTAAGAAAGCCTTGAAATATGTTAAAACCAAACAAGCATGGAGTGTGTACCAAAACATGCATATCTTGATTCCTGTTTAGAACTCTGACTTAATGTTTTTGCTTTATTTATTTTATTTTGTTTATTTGATTGTCTGTTCCAATTTTGTAAATGTTTAGTCTGAATTTTTTGTATAATGTACTGTTTGTTACTGCCAGACTTTGTTTATTGAATTAAAAAAAAATGTAGCGCTGCAGACGTCGGCGGAAGTGAGCAAGAGGTTGGAGTTCAGGAAGCTCACGTGATGACAGATGTAGTGTGTCCCAATAGTATGCATTTTGCATGCATGCTGCACACTACAATCCATACTTTGTGAGGGCAGCAGCAGTACATACTACAAGAAAGAAGTACAAGTATGGGTATTGGAACGCAGCCACGTACTGGTTCTGCATGAGCGTCACTGCCCGCAGAAAGCAGGCCCACCCACAACACTCATGATTGGTTCTCCGATGCAAGGCTTCCAACAGCCCCACCTAACGTTATGAAAATATTTAAATAATAATATTCTCAGTCTTAAGGTAGTGAAACGGATTAAGACTGAGAGCTGAGTCTAGACTCAGACAGATAATCCCACACAGCAGTCAAGAGTCAGGTTCTTGTCACCGCACTTTATTGTGGATCGCTGTACCCGGGGACCACTGTCAGCCGTGGTCCACGCCAAAACCAAAACCAACACCCACAACACACACCCAAACCCAGCTAGCTTCTCCTAGCTCCGCAGCTCCCAACACACACGTCCAGTCCGCTTCCTCGTATCTTCAGACTCGCCAACACACACACATTTCCCCGCCGACAAAATGGCCACCTCCCGCTCAACCAATCCCCAGCGAGCTAGCAACCCCACGTGACTCCATGTTCCCTTCACGTGCATTACCTCCATTCACAGCGCGTTCGAGTGCGGTAGGAAACCACACTACAACACCCCCAGCTAACTAACCCTGACAACCAGACAATCCCATATTTCTGACAACCCCACATCGCTACAATAGTCTGGTTTATGACGCTGCCGCTACTCTTGGCAGTGCACGTATGTAGCCTATAGACAGAGAATTGATCAAGGGTGATGTAAAACAGGGTTATTTACAGGGAACTAGCAAGCGTAACTGCTGTCTGTCTGATTCTGACGGTCTGACCACAGTGTAGAAAGAGATGTAATCTAGGATAGCCAAGCGAATGTGTTTGGATGGAAGTTTGATGCTAGGCCAATCAGAGGCAGAGAGGGGCGGGTTATGCCTTGCATAGCCTTCGCCATCATCCAAAAAAAATATCGCGCACGGGGACCCCTGTTCCTACTAGACTATCAGCAGCAATCTGACGTGACCACTAACCATAAGGAAGCTAGACACTTTTAGTTTCAAAATAAAAGCGCCATGAGCGCCAATGTATTACTGCATGACTCACTAAGGGTTAAAATTGACTTTTGGAAGCCACAACATTACGTTAATTTAAAACAGGTTTGTATGCAAATGTGTTCTTTATTGTATTTGGGGTATTTCGGATGACTGTTGCAATGGTATACTTTAATTGTGAAATTTGTAACGGGAAGTTTCGGTTGTATTCTTTCTGACTTAACCGTGAGCAAGAAAGCCATGTAACGGGAAGTGTCGGTTCGGTTGTATTCTTTCTGACTTAACCGTGGTCCGTGAGCAAGGAAGCCAGCCAGCCAGACAGAGAACACAGAAACACACAAAACACACATAATAATGACAGCAACAATCTCATAATCTCCTGGCGGAGATAATAATAATAACGTTACCGTCATCTGTGGACACCATCACAGCAATCAGCAGCAGCCACATGCTGGGCGACATTGCTTACTCAGTTCGGTAAAGTTGGAAATATATTGACAGATTCGCACTTCCGGGTCATAGTCTTCCGTCCGACCTCTCAATAGTTCGACCACTCATGAGTAAGGTCGTTTTCACACATATTTGGGTCGAGCCAGGCGCTGCCGCAGCAGTGAAAAGTATACAATGTTTCAATTTTCAACTAGAGCGGCTTCGTTTCACATGTGTTTTTTATCACCGCGCCCAGGCCGTCGTTCTACAGAGTGGAGCGTCATGTATCCATGCCAACCAGACGGAAGTAGACGCGTATAGCGTAATTCCACCCGGAAAGGAAGCCCGGGATGTAAACAGAACTGAACGATTGATTGAAAAGTTTATTTCTATAGGGACAGATACATAAACATAGAGCATTCACAGTCTTTGTTATATATCCTGACATTTATAGCCTATTGCTAGTTTGCAATATTTGTCCCTAGATGGAGAATACGAGGCTGAAGTTGGCTCCCGATTCGCAGCTCCCGATTGGAATTTTCCAGTCCACCTTAAAAAGTGGAATAACGCCTCTAGATGGCGTGGTTCGACCATTTTCAAGCGAGTTCATGAACTGGAAAACATAGGTATATAGGAGGGATACGTTTTGAGAATACATTATAGAATGAATCCTGCATTTTGTTCATTTTTAATGTTGCATGCAATTCTTATTGACCTCAAAAAGGTTCTTCTATTGGTGTAAACAGCAGGAAAAAAGAGTTGATTTCACAGCTTTTGCCCATCTAGACTGCATAAAACCACGTCCAACTCACAGACCATTACACTTATTCTTTTCAAATCTGGCCTAGATTATAAAGGGGACATTAGACTCTCATTATGGCACAGTGTCTGATTTGTGAAACATATCGCTGATTTGTGAAAATGCTATGATTGCAGTTTTCAGCTGATTTGGATCATCTAGACCACACAAAACCACATCCAACTCACAGACCATTACACGTATTCTTTTCAAACCTGGCCTAGATTACAAAGGGGACATTAGACTCTCATTATAGCACAGTGTCTGATTTGTGAAACATATTTCTGATTTGTGAAACTGCTCTAATTGCAGTTTTCAACTGATTTTGACCATCTAGACCGCATCAAACCAGGTCCAGCTCAAAGACCATCACTCTAATTCTTTTCAAACCTGGCCTAGATTATAAAGGGGACATTAGACTCTCATTATAGCACAGTGTCTGATTTGTGAAACATATTTCTGATTTGTGAAACTGCTCTAATTGCAGTTTTCAACTGATTTTGACCATCTAGACCGCATCAAACCAGGTCCAGCTCAAAGACCATCACTCTAATTCTTTTCAAACCTGGCCTAGATTATAAAGGGGACATTAGACTCTCATTATAGCACAGTGTCTGATTTGTGAAACATATTTCTGATTTGTGAAACTGCTCTAATTGCAGTTTTCAACTGATTTTGACCATCTAGACCGCATCAAACCAGGTCCAGCTCAAAGACCATCACTCTAATTCTTTTCAAACCTGGCCTAGATTATAAAGGGGACATTAGACTCTCATTATAGCACAGTGTCTGATTTGTGAAACATATTTCTGATTTGTGAAACTGCTCTAATTGCAGTTTTCAACTGATTTTGACCATCTAGACCGCATCAAACCAGGTCCAGCTCAAAGACCATCAATCTAATTCTTTTCAAACCTGGCCTAGATTATAAAGGGGACATTAGACTCTCATTATAGCACAGTGTCTGATTTGTGAAACATATTTCTGATTTGTGAAAATGCTATGATTGCAGTTTTCAGCTGATTTGGATCATCTAGACCACACAAAACCACATCCAACTCACAGACCATTACACGTATTCTTTTCAAACCTGGCCTAGATTACAAAGGGGACATTAGACTCTCATTATAGCACAGTGTCTGATTTGTGAAACATATTTCTGATTTGTGAAACTGCTCTAATTGCAGTTTTCAACTGATTTTGACCATCTAGACCGCATCAAACCAGGTCCAGCTCAAAGACCATCACTCTAATTCTTTTCAAACCTGGCCTAGATTATAAAGGGGACATTAGACTCTCATTATAGCACAGTGTCTGATTTGTGAAACATATTTCTGATTTGTGAAACTGCTCTAATTGCAGTTTTCAACTGATTTTGACCATCTAGACCGCATCAAACCAGGTCCAGCTCAAAGACCATCAATCTAATTCTTTTCAAACCTGGCCTAGATTATAAAGGGGACATTAGACTCTCATTATAGCACAGTGTCTGATTTGTGAAACATATTTCTGATTTGTGAAAATGCTATGATTGCAGTTTTCAGCTGATTTGGATCATCTAGACCACACAAAACCACATCCAACTCACAGACCATTACACGTATTCTTTTCAAACCTGGCCTAGATTACAAAGGGGACATTAGACTCTCATTATAGCACAGTGTCTGATTTGTGAAACATATTTCTGATTTGTGAAACTGCTCTAATTGCAGTTTTCAACTGATTTTGACCATCTAGACCGCATCAAACCAGGTCCAGCTCAAAGACCATCACTCTAATTCTTTTCAAACCTGGCCTAGATTATAAAGGGGACATTAGACTCTCATTATAGCACAGTGTCTGATTTGTGAAACATATTTCTGATTTGTGAAACTGCTCTAATTGCAGTTTTCAACTGATTTTGACCATCTAGACCGCATCAAACCAGGTCCAGCTCAAAGACCATCAATCTAATTCTTTTCAAACCTGGCCTAGATTATAAAGGGGACATTAGACTCTCATTATAGCACAGTGTCTGATTTGTGAAACATATTTCTGATTTGTGAAACTGCTCTAATTGCAGTTTTCAACTGATTTTGACCATCTAGACCGCATCAAACCAGGTCCAGCTCAAAGACCATCACTCTAATTCTTTTCAAACCTGGCCTAGATTATAAAGGGGACATTAGACTCTCATTATAGCACAGTGTCTGATTTGTGAAACATATTTCTGATTTGTGAAACTGCTCTAATTGCAGTTTTCAACTGATTTTGACCATCTAGACCGCATCAAACCAGGTCCAGCTCAAAGACCATCACTCTAATTCTTTTCAAACCTGGCCTAGATTACAAAGGGGACATTAGACTCTCATTCTGGCACAGTGGCTGATTTGTGAAACATATTTCTGATTTGTGAAAGTGCTATAATTGCAGTTTTCAGCTGATTTGGAGCATCTTGACCACACAAAACCACGTCCAACTCACAGACCATTACACGTATTCTTTTCAAACCTGGCCTTGATTACAAAGGGGACATTAGACTCTCATTATGGCACAGTGGCTGATTTGTGAAACGTTTATTCTATTTGTGAAAACTGAAAAAGGAAATGTTGATTTCACGTTTTTTTTTCCCACCCAGGTCCAGATCAAAAACCACTACACTCAGACGAACAGCTGCACCTCCAGTCATCAGTCCGTCAAGCTCCTGAACTTCGTGGATGACACTGCCCTCAGAGTTGACCATCTGGTGACTTGGTGCAATCAAAACAACTTGGAGATTAATGCTTTAAAGACACTTTATGATTAAAGGAAAGATACAATCATTTCCTAATAAAATTGTATGTTTTTATGCAAATAACCACTATAGATGACAAAAGAAAAGAATACAATTTTGGATTGTTTACACTGACTTCAAGACGGGTTTAATTATTTTTCGGGATGGTCCCGAGGCGGCGATGTCATTCTCCTACTGCAGTTATTTTGGTGAAAGTAAGCAAAAGTAGTGTAATAAGTAACGAGTTACTCTACACAGACAGTAATATTGTAAAGTAACGTATTACTTTCAAATGAAAGTAACTAGTAATATGTAGTAGATTACATTTTGGAAGTAACTTGCCCAACACTGCTCTACACACACAGTAATATTGTAAAGTATCAAATGAAAGTAACTAGTAATATGTTAATATATTACATTTTGAAAGTAACTTGCCCAACACTAGTGACTATAGATATTGAAATGCAATGGCAGATATAAGTGCTTTATTGAACTTGATGATTAAAAACAAGCTAATGGTTTGAAACTATTTCAAAAATAGGGCGGGGGGGTCTGAAAGTGTTTTAAAGAGTCTCCTTGGGAGTCTGGATGTGAAGTCAAACTGGTGGTTGAACTCTATCAAGGTTATGATTAGGGTGGGGTCTAGATGGTAGAAAAAGCAGTGAAATCAGCCTTTTGTCAGTTTTAACTTTTCACCTAATCAGATATGATAAAGGTTATAAATCTGAAAGTGGATTTTGATTAGTTGCTACAGTCTTCTTGGTAATCTAGTCCAGACTTGAATGAGAATCACTTTTATTGCCACAGTAGGTAATCTGATTACATGCGAGGAATTTCACAGTGTAAATATGCAGCATAGCGGTCAACCTCAATATTCAAAAGACAAATCAAAAGATTACATCACTGAAAATCAAAAGTACAGTTCAATATACGTATACAATTTTAGCATCTATCTTGTGTTAACAGGAGATTGAGCATCATCACCTTGGTACATGAATAGACAATATAGGAGAGGTAAAACTGATGTTCCATTTAAGCCATTTTTAGTATCATTACACATAGAGCAATAGGGATGATGAGGCTTCATGGTTATAGTTTTTTAGGATAAAAACTAAAACAGAAAGAGTTATAATACAATTAAGCAATATGACCTCACACTTGGACTATTAAACTATTAGGTACCTAACAAACAATTAACATCAGTGCTCTAACGAAAGTGGAAGAGGGGTAGGCCTAATGTTGATGAAGTGATCCATAATACAATTAAGCAATATGACCAGGTATGTGGCTATACTGATCAAGCATTCAATCACATCACATCCTAAAACAAGTAACAACAAACAGAAATTAGTGAATTCACTTTATGAAGACATAAGACAGACATTGTATTTAGAATCACACAGAGGGCCTTCACACATGGGTAGCTTGTCATGTGTTCTTGTTATGTGTTCTGCCAGCCAGAACAAAGGAAGTGGGAGGGATTTATAGACTCACAGTATGCAGTTGATTAGAAGTGAGCTCAGGTGAGAATGATTGAATGAATCCATGCCATGGAAGGAGGCGGAAGGTCACTCAAGAGTATTGCTCTATTCTACAATATCCACATGTATTAAGAGGGTCTGGAGTGGTCAATTGTAATTTCCACTTCATGGTATACACATGAAAAGGACAGAGTAAAAATATTCTTGTGAGGGAAGCAACAATAGGCTATTGTACGTTCATGTAACATATGCAGTCAAGCTGCAGCTACTTTATAATTTAATGTTGTAATTTAATGTTCCGTGTCAGGTTTCTAGCCTGTTGTTGAGGCCTGCTGTGGTTGGAGAATAAGAGGGGGGGGGGGGGGGGGTTTGAGCCTTGTAAGCGGAAGGACTCCACACTGTGAACTTGGGAGTGGACCAGGGTGATGGGGGTAGGTGGGCCTTCCTCATGTAATTCACAACCATCTTTCCAGTGTCTTTAGAGCATTAATCTCCAAGTTGTTTTGATTGCACCAAGTCACCAGATGGTCAACTCTGAGGGCAGTGTCATCCACGAAGTTCAGGAGCTTGACGGTCTGATGACTGGAGGTGCAGCTGTTCGTCTGAGTGTAGTGGTTTTTGATCTGGACCTGGGTGGGAAAAAAAAACGTGAAATCAACATTTCCTTTTTCAGTTTTCACAAATAGAATAAACGTTTCACAAATCAGCCACTGTGCCATAATGAGAGTCTAATGTCCCCTTTGTAATCAAGGCCAGGTTTGAAAAGAATACGTGTAATGGTCTGTGAGTTGGACGTGGTTTTGTGTGGTCAAGATGCTCCAAATCAGCTGAAAACTGCAATTATAGCACTTTCACAAATCAGAAATATGTTTCACAAATCAGACACTGTGCTATAATGAGAGTCTGTCCCCTTTATAATCTAGGCCAGGTTTGAAAATAATTAGAGTGATGGTCTTTGAGCTGGACCTGGTTTGATGCGGTCTAGATGGTCAAAATCATTAGAAAACTGCAATTAGAGCAGTTTCACAAATCAGAAATATGTTTCACAAATCAGACACTGTGCTATAATGAGAGTCTAATGTCCCCTTTATAATCTAGGCCAGGTTTGAAAAGAATTAGAGTGATGGTCTTTGAGCTGGACCTGGTTTGATGCGGTCTAGATGGTCAAAATCAGTTGAAAACTGCAATTAGAGCAGTTTCACAAATCAGAAATATGTTTCACAAATCAGACACTGTGCTATAATGAGAGTCTAATGTCCCCTTTATAATCTAGGCCAGGTTTGAAAACAATTAGAGTGATGGTCTTTGAGCTGGACCTGGTTTGATGCGGTCTAGATGGTCAAAATCAGTTGAAAACTGCATTAGAGCAGTTTCACAAATCAGAAATATGTTTCACAAATCAGACACTGTGCTATAATGAGAGTCTAATGTCCCCTTTATAATCTAGGCCAGGTTTGAAAAGAATTAGAGTGATGGTCTTTGAGCTGGACCTGGTTTGATGCGGTCTAGATGGTCAAAATCAGTTGAAAACTGCAATTAGAGCAGTTTCACAAATCAGAAATATGTTTCACAAATCAGACACTGTGCTATAATGAGAGTCTAATGTCCCCTTTATAATCTAGGCCAGGTTTGAAAAGAATTAGATTGATGGTCTTTGAGCTGGACCTGGTTTGATGCGGTCTAGATGGTCAAAATCAGTTGAAAACTGCAATTAGAGCAGTTTCACAAATCAGAAATATGTTTCACAAATCATTCATTTCATTCATTTATTTCATTTCATTAAATAAAACTGTTAAAAACGTTAAAAACTGTTAAAAACGGGTATCAATGGTAAATTCTTGGATGTGGTAATGAATATGTACAAAAACATCAAATCATGTGTTTTTGTAAATGGTGTTAAATCAGAATTTTTTGTAAGCCTAGCAGGAGTTAGACAGGGTGAAAACCTTTCTCCATTACTGTTTGCATTATTTATTAATGACTTAGAGGATTATCTACTACAGAACGGCTGTCAGCCTATCAACCTTGATGATACAGCGATAGACAGTTATATGCAGCTTATGGTACTGATGTACGCGGATGACACAATTATTATGTCCACAACAAAAGAAGGGTTACAGAAAGCAATAGACCATATGTGTGAATTTTGTCATAAATGGAAATTAAAGGTTAACAGTGATAAAACTAAAGTCACAGTTTTTGGTTCTCGAAAAATTAGCAGTGACAAATTTAAGTTTAATTGTGATGGGGAGAACCTAGAAATCGTTAACTGTTTCAAGTATCTTGGTGTCATTATGAACTATAATGGATCATTTAAGATCGCCATTGAGGAGCTGCATAAGCAAGCCTCTCGTGCTATGTTTGCCCTTTTTTCTAAATGCAGAAAATATGATTTACCAGTAGATATCACACTGGACCTTTTTGACAAGTTGGTTTTACCAGTTATGTTGTACTCGTGTGAAGCTTGGGGGTTTGAAAAAATTGATATATTGGAAAAGCTACACCTCAGATTTCTCAAGTACATTTTGAAAGTTAAAATGACAACGTGTAACAATATGGTCTATGGGGAGCTGGGGAGATACCCACTCTGTGTCACTGTCAAGAAAAGAATGATTAGTTATTGGGCAAGGTTGATTGACGGCAAGGAGAACAAACTTAGCCGTATTATGTACAACTGCCTGCGTGATCTGCACAACTCTGGCGTCTATGCCTCGCCGTGGGTCGTGCGGGTCAAACAGATTTTGGATGACTGTGGCTTGTCTTACCTCTGGCTTACACAGCAGTGCAATAACATTGACTGGTTGAAGTTAACTGTTGAGCAAAGTCTTAAGGATCAGTTTATGCAGAAATGGCAAAGTGAGCTCAAAAGTATGACGTCATGTGACTTGTACGTAGAATTCAAAAAAGAACTTAAACTTGAAAATTATCTGCTGTATGTAAACCAGAGGCATAGACATGCAATTTGTAACTTTAGGGTTAACAACACCAGAATCCCCAAGGTTGTTGGCAGATATAAAGGACTGCATAGAAGTATGAGGATCTGTAATCTCTGTAGTGACAACTGTGTGGGAGACGAGTATCATGTTTTGTTTGAATGTAAGAATGTAATTATTTTGAATTTCAGACAGTTATATTTACCCAGATATTATTTAACACGTCCATCTATGTTTAAACTGATTCTGCTACTACAATCAGACAGACAAAAAGTCATGTGTAAATTAGGTGCCTTTTTGAAGAATGTCCTGCCTTTGTTCAAATGACATGCACTAGCCATGCCGTGTGCCATTGTATATTGTTTTTGTATGTTTTGTTTGTGCTCCATACCATGTGATCATGGTCAATGAGTCACATTAAATAAATAAATGAAATGAAATGAAATGAAAAGAATTAGAGTGATGGTCTTTGAGCTGGACCTGGTTTGATGCGGTCTAGATGGTCAAAATCAGTTGAAAACTGCAATTAGAGCAGTTTCACAAATCAGAAATATGTTTCACAAATCAGACACTGTGCTATAATGAGAGTCTAATGTCCCCTTTATAATCTAGGCCAGGTTTGAAAAGAATTAGAGTGATGGTCTTTGAGCTGGACCTGGTTTGATGCGGTCTAGATGGTCAAAATCAGTTGAAAACTGCAATTAGAGCAGTTTCACAAATCAGAAATATGTTTCACAAATCAGACACTGTGCTATAATGAGAGTCTAATGTCCCCTTTATAATCTAGGCCAGGTTTGAAAAGAATTAGATTGATGGTCTTTGAGCTGGACCTGGTTTGATGCGGTCTAGATGGTCAAAATCAGTTGAAAACTGCAATTAGAGCAGTTTCACAAATCAGAAATATGTTTCACAAATCAGACACTGTGCTATAATGAGAGTCTAATGTCCCCTTTATAATCTAGGCCAGGTTTGAAAAGAATTAGATTGATGGTCTTTGAGCTGGACCTGGTTTGATGCGGTCTAGATGGTCAAAATCAGTTGAAAACTGCAATTAGAGCAGTTTCACAAATCAGAAATATGTTTCACAAATCAGACACTGTGCTATAATGAGAGTCTAATGTCCCATTTATAATCTAGGCCAGGTTTGAAAAGAATTAGAGTGATGGTCTTTGAGCTGGACCTGGTTTGATGCGGTCTAGATGGTCAAAATCAGTTGAAAACTGCAATTAGAGCAGTTTCACAAATCAGAAATATGTTTCACAAATCAGACACTGTGCTATAATGAGAGTCTAATGTCCCCTTTGTAATCTAGGCCAGGTTTGAAAAGAATACGTGTAATGGTCTGTGAGTTGGATGTGGTTTTGTGTGGTCTAGATGATCCAAATCAGCTGAAAACTGCAATCATAGCATTTTCACAAATCAGCGATATGTTTCACAAATCAGACACTGTGCCATAATGAGAGTCTAATGTCCCCTTTATAATCTAGGCCAGATTTGAAAAGAATAAGTGTAATGGTCTGTGAGTTGGACGTGGTTTTATGCAGTCTAGATGGGCAAAAGCTGTGAAATCAACTCTTTTTTCCTGCTGTTTACACCAATAGAAGAACCTTTTTGAGGTCAATAAGAATTGCATGCAACATTAAAAATGAACAAAATGCAGGATTCATTCTATAATGTATTCTCAAAACGTATCCCTCCTATATAGGCTACCTATGTTTTCCAGTTCATGAACTCGCTTGAAAATGGTCGAACCACGCCATCTAGAGGCGTTATTGAGAATGGAGAATGAACAACGCCGTTTGCTCTTGGTACTGCTTTTTGCATTTTACATCGTTTGTCTCTTTCAATATCGGTAAAGTGTTGAATTTGAAAACGAGGCACGGCTGCATCTGGAAAACAATGTTTTCATGTAATGGAGGCGGCGGATGCGAATCTCCAGACAAAGCAGGACAAGGCGCAGATTCTTTCTGTTGAACCGTGAAGCCCTCACCATATGCAGATATTATCGGCGAACAGCCAGGTAAGTTGTAAACATTAACGTTTGTAACGCTAGGCTTGCTATGCCCTTGGTGGTAATTTGGCCAATAACTGTTTATGCAATGTTTGTGAACGCCGAATTGATGTTAACATTAGAAATACAGCATTATTACGGTGGTCGTTTTCACACCGGAACGTTTAGGTCGACTTAACTGAGTTTTAGGGCCAAACACGGCGCGACTGGGTCACATGCCACTCGAACTCGTAGTCGACGTAATTCACTCGCTCTCGGTTCAGCTGGAGAGGGTGGTTTCGGAGCGGCTTGCGTCGCCCTAACGCCGGCATTCCACTGGTTGCATTGCGTTGCTTTGCGGCTGAGCTCCGGTTTTGCTCCGTGCTCTGTGCTGCGGCAACACTCACTGGCTGCGTGTAGAGCACGTCACGGCTCAGCTGCGCCAGACAGCCCTTTTCCCACATGCATACCGGAAAATTACCTGTAAGTCAATATCGGACATTTCCCTTCACACTTCGGCTCGCGCATGTGGGAATCTATCAGCAAATTTACCTGTATGTTGGGGGGGGGGGGCGGGGGGAAGGGGGAGCTTATTTGGGGGGTCGGCAAAACTCGAAATAAGTTCGCTTGTCAGTTGTCACACAATAAATCACACTCGTTTGACTTAAGAGCAGCGTCAAGCCGCCAGCGTAATAAACACAGCCGATTTACCCCCTCCCCTGTCTGCTCGAGAGCAGCAGCCACAGACAGACACAGCGAGAAAGGCTTGCAAGCTGCTCAACGCTTGTATGTAGAGAAAGCAGACTGGCTTCGTTTGATGTGTCCGGGGTTGCCTTCGGGAAATCAGCAAGCTGACATACTGCTCTTATTGCTATCACAAGATCATGCGTCCCCACGGCGCCTGCCCTTTTCCCACATGCGCTTTGTACCGCAAAATGACCGGAACGTGGTCTAATGCCTGCAAAGCCCTTTTCCCACATGCGCTTTGTACCGCAAAATGACCGGAATGTGGTCTAATGCCTGCATGTGAGAAAGGCGCCATGCCGGTATAAGCGCGACCCCGTCGTCCCCGACATTTCACCACTTTCGACCTAGTCAGAAGACCGGTATGCTCTTAACTCATTCACTGCCAATATCTGACTGGCATTTTTGGCACAGGCCAAGTATTTCCATAATGTTTGGTCATCTTTCAAGACCCACAGTAAATTCTGTACTAGGACTACAGTGATGTCCAATACCTCGAAATGAAGATCTAAGTCTCTACTTTCACCCCCAAAAAGAAAGTTAGCTTTTAGCATGTTCTGTACTCTACTTATAACCCTTTTTATACACCCCATGTTCACCAAAAAAGCCTGTCTGGGAAGAGAACAGGGAGAAAAAAGCATTTTTGTAAAAGGGCACAATCTCAGGCATAACTCACTCTCAATTCTTTTATTTTGAACTGTATTGACATCAGACATGTAAATATTATTCGTTAGGACACAAATGACAAAAAAAATATATATATATATATATATATATACACACATGAAGTGCTTTTTTTTTACATTCAACAATACAGTTTACTCGGTGTGAGTGTGCAGACAGACAGACAGACAGACAGACACACCGACAGACAGACAGACAGACAGACAGACAGACAGACAGACAGACAGACAGACAGACAGACACACACACACACACACACACACACACACACACACACACACACACACACACACACACACACACACACGATCCCCCTTTTAGATTTCTAACCCAACATAGGATAAGCAATAACCACGCCCTGTGGCGCTGGGATTGGCCAGGAGCAACACTGGAGGGCGAGCAGCCCAGCGATTTCATGAACCAACTGAAGAGCTCTTGAGAAGGACAGCGGGCTGCTGTGAGTGCCTTCTGCCCGCTGCTGCCTAGCTGTTCCTGTGTTTATTTTGATTTGTTCTGGTACACCGTCCTCGTCCATGTCTCCCTGTCATATCTATGATCGTTCCCGTTTTCCCCTCGGCTATTCAACACGTCCTCACCGCCCTCGCAAACTGATCGATCATTTCCTCATTCCTCCGATGATCAAACACATCTCTTGATTACTTTCTCCCGTTTTCTCCTGGCTGGCACAGAGGAAGGCGACTCCAGCTCGGCGTTACAATGGCGTTTCTCCTGTCTGCACAAGGAAGCGTTACCCGCTCTCTGCTATTCCTCTTGCTCAATTTATAAAACAACAGCTGCGGTATGTGTTTGATCGCGTGCTGTCGGCTACCCTTTGAAGGCAGGGACCTGTGTCTGTGTGACAGGCTGGGCAAGTGTTTGCTGCAGGCGCTGCACCAATAAAAACAAAAACACGTCAAACACGTCCTTGGCGGGGAAGGCCATTGCTGATAACACGTCAAAGACGTCATTGGCGGTGAATGAGTTAAGGGGACGCAAGTGGAAACGGTTCCAGTCATTTTCCGCGACAGCGGTCCTTCAATCATGGGCGAGAAGTAGCCTACACACGTTGCTTAATGTTCCAGCGGGCATAATCTAATCATTCGCGCACATTAAAGCAAACTGGCGAAATGATCTTGTGATAGCCTAATAAGAGCAGTAGCCTATGTCAGCTTGCTGATTTCCGAAGGCAACCCCGGACACATCAAACGAAGCCAGTCTGCTTTCTCTACATACATACAAGCGTTGAGCAGCTTGCAAGCCTTTCTCGCTGTGTCTGTCTGTGGCTGCTGCTCTCGAGCAGAGAGGGGAGGGGGAAATCGGCTGTGTTGATTATGCTGGCGGCTTGACGCTGCTCTTAAGTCAAACGAGTGTGATTTATTGTGTGACAACTGACAAGCGAACTTATTTCGAGTTTTGCCGACCCCCCAAATAAGCTCCCCCCTCCCCCCGCCCCCACAACATACAGGCAAATTCGCTGATAGATTCCCACATGCGCGAGCCGAAGTGTGAAGGGAAATGTCCGATATTGACTTACAGGTAATTTTCCGGTACGCATGTGGGAAAACGGCTCAAGTGAGAAAGGCGCCGTGCCGGTATAAGCGCGACCCCGTCGTCCCCGACATTTCACCACTTTCGACCAAGTCAGAAGAGCGGTATGATCTTAAGGGGACGCAAGTGGAAACGGGTGCAGTCATTTTCCGCGACAGGGTCCTTCAATCATGGGCGAGGAGTAGCCTACACACGTTGCTTAATGTTCCAGCGGGCATAATCTAATCATTCGCGCACATTAAAGCAAACTGGCGAAATGATCTTGTGATAGCCTAATAAGAGCAGTATGTCAGCTTGCTGATTTCCCGAAGGCAACCCCGGACACATCAAACGAAGCCAGTCTGCTTTCTCTACATACAAGCGTTGAGCAGCTTGCAAGCCTTTCTCGCTGTGTCTGTCTGTGGCTGCTGCTCTCGAGCAGACAGGGGAGGGGGTAAATCGGCTGTGTTTATTACGCTGGCGGCTTGACGCTGCTCTTAAGTCAAACAAGTGTGATTTATTGTGTGACAACTGACAAGCGAACTTATTTCGAGTTTTGCCGACCCCCCAAATAAGCTCCCCCTTCCCCCCGCCCCCCCCCAACATACAGGTAAATTCGCTGATAGATTCCCACATGCGCGAGCCGAAGTGTGAAGGGAAATGTCCGATATTGACGTAGAGTGACGAGACCGACAGGTTATCACTGTAAAATCGAGCGAGACAATTTGTATGTGGGATTAATACAACGACAAACAGGCAGAAGATCATTGTTCCCAACTGGAGGAGCAGAGGAGGGGTGGACTTGCTTGGTGTTGTCCTTGTAAAAAGGATGTGTTGTGTCATATATTATTTTGTGGTTTTCCACTTCAATTATGAACTTTTCCTCATACATATTTGTCCTCTGGCTTGATATTGAATGCTGTAAACACCTCTGCCCTGTTGATTTCATGCCTGGCTCCGCCCAACTTGCTGCGGCTTTGCTCCGTCATCCGTGACGCCGGCATTCCACTGGTTGCATTGCGTTGCTTTGCGGCTGAGCTCCGGTTTTGCTCCGTGCTCTGTGCTGCGGCAACACTCACTGGCTGCGTGTAGAGCACGTCACGGCTCAGCTGCGCCAGACAGCTAGAGTGACGAGACCGACAGGTTATCACTGTAAAATCGAGCGAGACAATTTGTATGTGGGATAAATACAACGACAAACAGGCAGAAGATCATTGTTCCCAACTGGAGGAGCAGAGGAGGGGTGGACTTGCTTGGTGTTGTCCTTGTAAAAAGGATGTGTTGTGTCATATATTATTTTGTGGTTTTCCACTTCAATTATGAACTTTTCCTCATACATATTTGTCCTCTGGCTTGATATTGAATGCTGTAAACACCTCTGCCCTGTTGATTTCATGCCTGGCTCCGCCCAACTTGCTGCGGCTTTGCTCCGTCATCCGTGAAAAATAGAACCCTTGCGTATCTTTTTCGGAGAGCTCCGGATCGTCGGAGCTGGGACGGAGTAGACACGCAACGCAGCGGAGTAGGTGGGAGTTGACACAATGATTAGAGTGGAAAGCTATCGGCTCCGATGCCGTACCGCAGCGTAGACGGACCGAACACGGACCTAGTGGAATGTAGGCGTGAAAAATAGAACCCTTGCGTATCTTTTTCGGAGAGCTCCGGATCGTCGGAGCTGGGACGGAGTAGACACGCAACGCAGCAGAGTAGGTGGGAGTTGACACAATGATTAGAGTGGAAACGTATCGGCTCCGATGCCGTACCGCAGCGCAGACGGACCGAACACGGACCTAGTGGAATGTAGGCGTTACCCCTACCCTAAATACGGCGCGAGTGATGTGTGAACGCGCGCCGACTTAAGCTCGTTCTAATGCTGTATTTCTAATGTTAACGTCAATTCGGCGCTCACAAACATTGCATAAACAGTTATTGGCCAAATTACCACCAAGGGCATAGCAAGCCTAGCGTTACAAACGTTAATGTTTACAACTTACCTGGCTGTTCGCCGATAATATCTGCGTATGGTGAGGGCTTCACGGTTCAACAGAATCAATCTGCGCCTTGTCCTGCTTTGTCTGGAGATTCGCATCCGCCGCCTCCAGTACATGAAAACATTGTTTTCCAGACGCAGCCGTGCCTCGTTTTCAAATTCAACACTTTCCCGATATTGAAAGAGACAAACGATGTAAAATGCAAAAAGCAGTACCAAGAGCAAACGGCGTTGTTCATTCTCCATTCTCCATCTAGGGACAAATATTGCAAACTAGCTTAGGCTATACATGTCAGGATATATAACAAAGACTGTGAATGCTCTATGTTTATCAATCAATCGTTCAGTTCTGTTTACAGCCCGGGCTTCCTTTCCGGGTGGAATTACGCTATACGCGTCTACTTCCGTCTGGTTGGCATGGATACATGACGCTCCACTCTGTAGAACGACGGCCTGGGCGCGGTGATAAAAAACACATGTGAAACGAAGCCGCTCTAGTTGAAAATTGAAACATTAGACCAAATCACCGTGACGTCACCATGTAAACAAATTTACTTCCGGGTACCACTTGGGGAAGGCGGCAGGTTTAAATGTGCGTGTTGTCAAATAAATGCTGTCAAACCCTCTCGTTGTTTTCGGCCGACTACTTTCAATTTAAATGGTTAAACGGTTGGTAAACATGCTTGTCCGACGTATCTAGCCTTTCTTCTGTGTTTGTTTTATGTAGTGTTAGCTAGCTAATAATGTTTGTTTGTCTGTCAAACTCGCTGTTTTTTTGCAGACTCGTAACCTCGCGTCACCAGGCTCTTCTCGGCGAGAGCAGACTCGTTAACGTTACAGACAGAGCTCGACGCCACGTTAATTTAATTTAGCGTCAAGTCTACTCTGGTCTGGTCCAACAGGTAAATAAGCTAGTCTGGTCTCCACTAACGTTAGTGAAAGTGTTGTTATGAATGATATTGTAGCGTATCGGGTAATTACGTGTATTGGGGTGTTTCCGTGCTTGGCTAGGAACTGATATGTGGGGGTGTGTTCCTAGGGGGAAGGGGATATATGTGACCAGCGGCCGGGGCGGAGGCCAGTCAGGCCAGGGTGGGCGAGCTGACCGGGTGGTTTAGAGCTAGCAGCGAAGCTAGCTGCTAGGAGCGTGTATTGTGAAGACAAGAATAAAGAGCCTGTACCAACTTCAAGTCTCCAGTTCCTTGGACGAATACCCACTTCGTTACATTGGTGCCAGACAGTAAAGCGGTAACGCCTCTGATTCGGCCGAGAGGGGAGAGGGTGAGAAGGAACGGCAAAAGAGACGGGTGGTGCGGCTTTTTGGCTCTAGAAACTAGCGCTAGTAAGTTAGCTACCAGGGGTGCTAACTGCTAACTGCTAGCTGCTAAAACCACGTGCGATGGTGCGCGGAGAATCAAGTATCTCCGGAGAATGGCCATCGGTGAACGGGAGGAAAGGAGAGCTGACGGCGGGGATCAGCTCGATGCTGGCGGGCATGGAGGCCCGTGTGTTGAGAGAGGTCGGACGGCTGGTGCAAGAGACTCCTGCCTGGGCAGTGGAGGTGATGCGGGCGCTGCGAGAAGTCATGCAGCGGGTGGACTTGATGAGCGCGGAGGTAATGCAGCGGGGAGAGCGGCCGGAAGAGCCACGGAAGAGACTGTGTTGGACCTGCAGAGAGCCGGGCCACGTGGCGAGGTGGTGCCGATGCGGTTCCGGGAGACGGACCGGGTATGCGGGACAACGACATGGACAGCAGGGAGCCTGCTGGGTATGTAGCGCGATCGGACATCTAGCCAGAGAGTGTCCAGAGGCTGTCGGAGATCGGGGGGCAGCGGGAGAAGAGAGACGTGCAGGCGGCAGACAGGTGAGACTCTGCTGGACTTGCCAGTCACCGGAGCACTTGGCCAGGGACTGCACTGAGAGTGTGGAGGCCGGAGGTGAGACGCAGGCTGGGAAGAGCGTGAACAGCCAGAGGGAAGAGAGGGACATCGTCTGCAGCGTTGTTACAGTCGGGAGAGCGACGCTCGTGTCTCCGAGTGAGCGAGAGGGGTTACCGCCGGGGGAACCGGCCCAGCCTAACCGCTATACACCCCCTAACGTTGCACTGCGGAGAGCCGAGGGGAAGATCGACGCCGGTGGTGTTCGCTCTGCTGTCCTCAACCCTGGAGGAGGGGGACGGAAAAACGAGCGAGTGCGAGGCCGGGAGGACGACGCCAGGGTCAGCTGGAGAGTCGACGGGCGCGAGTGGAGACCGGAGGACGAGGATGTCGATCCGGTGCTCGTTCGTGCATTTGCTACGGGAACAAACAAAAAGGGGGGACCGAAAAGAGTGCTTCAGGGGAATTGGTGAAGCTGGGAAAAGGGGGGATGGAAATGGGGTTTAAAAGAAAAGCTAAGGAAAATGTGGGGGCTTGTGTTTGAATTTAAATGTGTGAAAAAGAAAGGAAATAATGAAAACTAGACATTATGGAGTGCCTAATGGGAAACTAGACATTATGGGGGTACCTAATGGAAAACTAGACATTACGGAGTACCTAATGAAAAACTGGACATTATGACGGGGGTGCTGAAAAGAAAAGACTGTTTGTTGGGGAATTAGAATTTGATGTGGTGATGGGAAAAAATATTGTGTTGGGTGTGTTTTGGTACAGGGGGATGTGTGTGGGTTGTGCATGTCGCGTGGAAGCGACATTAAATTTGTGTGGGGGATATGTAGCGTATCGGGTAATTACGTGTATTGGGGTGTTTCCGTGCTTGGCTAGGAACTGATATGTGGGGGTGTGTTCCTAGGGGGAAGGGGATATATGTGACCAGCGGCCGGGGCGGAGGCCAGTCAGGCCAGGGTGGGCGAGCTGACCGGGTGGTTTAGAGCTAGCAGCGAAGCTAGCTGCTAGGAGCGTGTATTGTGAAGACAAGAATAAAGAGCCTGTACCAACTTCAAGTCTCCAGTTCCTTGGACGAATACCCACTTCGTTACAATATTAAACAACAACACAACACGGACAAACCATTTTTGTCTTCTTTGTCTGTTTTTGTCTTCAACACGTCAGTTTGTGCCGTTCACCGCCATTATAATGTGTGGACCTCAGGGGTACCCGGAAGTAAATGTAAACATCCCGCTGATTTGGTCTATAGTATAGACCAAATCACCGTGACGTCACCATGTAAACAAATTTACTTCCGGGTACCACTTGGGGAAGGCGGCAGGTTTAAATGTGCGTGTTGTCAAATAAATGCTGTCAAACCCTCTCGTTGTTTTCGGCCGACTACTTTAAATTTAAATGGTTAAACGGTTGGTAAACATGCTTGTCCGACGTATCTAGCCTTTCTTCTGTGTTTGTTTTATGTAGTGTTAGCTAGCTAATAACGTGTGTTTGTCTGTCAAACTCGCTGTTTTTTTACGTTACAGACAGAGTAACCTCGCGTCACCAGGCTCTTCTCGGCGAGAAAGAGCCTGGTACAGACAGAGCTACTGACGCCACGTCAATTTAATTTAGCTTCAAGTCTACTCTAGTCTGGTCCAACAGGTAAATTAGCTAGTCTGGTCTCCACTAACGTTAGTGAAAGTGTTGTTATGAATGATATTAAACAACAACACAACACGGACGAACCATTTTTGTCTTCTTTGTCTGTTTTTGTCTTCAACACGTCAGTTTGTGCCGTCCACCGCCATTATAATGTGTGGACCTCAGGGGTACCCGGAAGTAAATGTAAACATCCCGCTGATTTGGTCTATACTTTTCACTGCTGCGGCAGCGCCTGGCTCGACCCAAATATGTGTGAAAACGAGACTACCCAAAGATCCGCCCTAATCTCATAAATCCGACCTCCCAAAAATCCGACCGCAGTAAATTAGACAGTTGCGTGGGACTCCACTGGAGTCTCTCTGGAGTAGAGAGAAAGAGAGACCTCTCTCTCTCTCTCTCTCTCTCTCTCTCTCTCTCTCTCTCTCTCTCTCTCTCTCTCTCTCTCTCTCTCTCTCTCTCTCTCTCTCTCGAATATTAGATCATACTTATTTATTTATGGAATAGTTAAAAGAAAGACATGTCTAAATGTGGTCATTAACTACAGTACATTAGAGGGCAATAGAGGGCCCACAACACCTGAAGGTAATTTGTATAAATATCACCTACAACTGATTAATGAGATGGCAATCAATAGTATGACAGCAATTGATCATATTTACACAACCATAAACCCACAACACACTTGTAACATTCATGAGTTGAAAATGTTTTAGCCACTCAAATTGCATTGGGAAGCTGCGTTGGGCAGGTCAGGTGAGCAAGTAAAATCAATGAGGGCCTAATCAACAAGGGACAGGTGAATGTAATCAGACTGGAAGGTTTGCTGGTCTAGCCTATACACAAATCTACAACCAAATACCCCTATACACCCCCACCATGCTGTATTCCCATTTAATTCCAACAAAATGTTAATACGGCCTAAAATGATTTATACTTTTAACTTATAAAGTGGTTTGTTGTAGGTGTGTTGGTCTCAAAACCAGACCTGCTCTGTTGCCCCTGGTGGTTGAAATCTGAAGCGTTCCTGAATGGCTGGGGAGGAAAAGCCCTTCTGCCCATATTCTGTGCACTGACTGACAAGGGACAGGTGAATGTAATCAGACTGGAGGGTTTGCTGGTCTAGCCTATAGACCAAATCAGCGGGATGTTTACATTTACTTCCGGGTACCCCTGAGGTCCACACATTATAATGGCGGTGGACGGCACAAACTGACGTGTTGAAGACAAA
This sequence comes from Poromitra crassiceps, assembly GCF_964638095.1. NCBI lineage: Eukaryota > Metazoa > Chordata > Actinopteri > Beryciformes > Melamphaidae > Poromitra > Poromitra crassiceps. Next base: position 40,054,243 of record NC_139627.1, on the reverse strand, counting down.
AACAGACAAAGAAGACAAAAATGGTTCGTCCGTGTTGTGTTGTTGTTTAATATCATTCATAACAACACTTTCACTAACGTTAGTGGAGACCAGACTAGCTAATTTACCTGTTGGACCAGACTAGAGTAGACTTGAAGCTAAATTAAATTGACGTGGCGTCAGCTCTGTCTGTACCAGGCTCTTTCTCGCCGAGAAGAGCCTGGTGACGCGAGGTTACTCTGTCTGTAACGTTAACGACTCTGCAAAAAAACAGCGAGTTTGACAGACAAACAAACGTTATTAGCTAGCTAACACTACATAAAACAAACACAGAAGAAAGGCTAGATACGTCGGACAAGCATGTTTACCAACCGTTTAACCATTTAAATTGAAAGTAGTCGGCCGAAAACAACGAGAGGGTTTGACAGCATTTATTTGACAACACGCACATTTAAACCTGCCGCCTTCCCCAAGTGGTACCCGGAAGTAAATTTGTTTACATGGTGACGTCACGGTGATTTGGTCTATACACAAATCTACAACCAAATACCCCTATACACAAAATGCCTAAAATGATTTATACTTTTAACTTATAAAGTGGTTTGTAGGTGTGTTGCCTACTAGGAATTTGTTCCTTCTGGGTCTGGCAGAACCAGGTCTCCTGGTCTTGTTTTCACCTAAATGAGCGATCCTCCGAGCTGGACAAATAACATTGGTCTCTATGTGCTGCGGGGGCGGTGAGGCGAGTGCTTAGGGACCGTCTACAAAGTGCAACACAGATTACAAAAATATTCAATAAATACGGTAGCCTATTATTCACTGTTGTACAGTGTAGCTTCACCAAAATCATGTCACACATCAATGACCTCCTGCTGGTTATACTACACCACTAAGTTTGGAAAAATATGATTTTGCAGAATTCTGGTGAATTTTTATTGGGGAAATCATTCAATAACTTCACTCTCATACAATGTAGCTTCACCAAAATCCTGTCACACATCAATGACCTCCTGCTGGTTATACCCCACATGGAAAGAATCTATATGTACCCTATATGTTTTAATATAGGGCCACATATAGTTTTCCCATATATGGTGCATACATAAAATTGGCCGATTTCCTATATTATATGTACATATATGTACCTATATGTACCTATATGTATGTATAGGTACATATATGTACATATAATATAGGAAATCGGCCAATTTTATGTATGCACCATATATGGGAAACCTATATGTACATATATGTACATCTTAAATAAAAAATTTAGCAGCGCACACGGGATTCAAACCCCATTCTCCAAGGTTCAAGCCACTGCGCTCTACGTGCTTAGCTATACATTTTCTTATACTAACCAGAGAGCCGGGCACATTATATACTCTCTCGCACACAACGTAGACTATACACAATTGTCAGCGATCTGATGCGTACGAGTCATATGTAACAGACTTAAATTATGTTGTGTGTGTGTGTGCATCTATAGTCTGTAGGCTGTACGGCTTCAGAGGTTAACTTCATTTAACACCAGAGACTCAGGAGGTAGGCCTACACAGAGCCTCGTATACAGTCTGTTACAATAACATAGTGTGCCCAGAGCACCTCGTTCCGCACTTGGTGCAGACCGGTGCAGACTTGCTTTGGTCTAGTCAGTCACAGCTAGTAAGTACTTGCGCATGCGCGTTGCTGCAGGAACTGAATTCATTATTTTATAGTATTGCGCTAAACTATTAACCATAGTTGTGTCCTGGAAGCTTTTTGCTGGCACCACATAGCCTATAGTCCCATATTTATGATATTTCATGTGACATAAAATGCGTTGAAATGTAGTTTTCGTGTAGACCAGATTTCAACTCTCAGTTACACAATAAAAGACAATAAAATGCCAATTCACACACTATCAATATTGTCTCTATTCCAAACTACAACAAATGTTTTAACAATATGATGAACCAAATTGTGTTTTTTTACACGTTTACGTTGTAACCGCATTTTAGCCAGTTGAAAAGAGGGTGAAATTAGGTCTTAGACGTTCAAACCCAATATCACCCAGATTTAAACTAAAAATCAACGTTGAAAAAACATTTTGTGCTCGCTGGGTATATATGGATTATGACACAGTGTATACAAACAGATTTGTAAATGACCTATATAGGAGGCATATACCTTGTATTGTGTACATATATGGCCTATATGTGGATATAAAGAAGTGAGACCTATATGACCTGTATTATGAACATATAGGGCCTTTATGTGTATAAAGAAGCTATATAGGAGACATATATGCCCTGTATGTGCACATATAGTACCTATATGTGGATATAAAGAAGCTATAGGAGACCTATATGCCCGGTATATGCACTTATATGCACCTGAATCTGGCCTATATGCAACCTATATGCGGCATAAATGTGGCCTATATGCGCATATATGCACCTAAATCTGGCCTATATGCAACCTATATGCGGCATATATATGGCCTATATGTGCATATGCACCTAAATCTGGCCTATATGCAACCTATATGCGGCATATATATGGCCTATATGCGCATATATGCACCTAAATCTGGCCTATATGCAACCTATATGCGGCATATATATGGCCTATATGCGCATATATGCACCTAAATCTGGCCTATATGCAACCTATATGCGGCATATATATGGCCTATATGCTCATATATGCTGCATATAGGTTGCATATAGGTTGCATATAGTTGCATATATGTTCATATAGATTCTTTCCATGTGGGACTACACCAATAAGTTTGTAAAAATATGATTTTGCATAATTCTGGTGAATTTGTATTGGGGAAATCATTCAATAACTTCACTCTCATACAATGTAGCTTCACCTAAATCATGTCACACATCAATGGTCACCTGCTGGTTATACTACACCACTAAGTTTGGAAAAACATGATTTTGCATAATTCTGGTGAATTCTTATTGGAGAAATCATTCAATAACTTCACTCTCATACAATGTAGTCTCACAGAAATCATGTCACACATGGGGTCCAGCTGGTTATACTACAGCAATAGACCAAATCACCGTGACGTCACCATGTAAACAAATTTACTTCCGGGTACCACTTGGGGAAGGCGGCAGGTTTAAATGTGCGTGTTGTCAAATAAATGCTGTCAAACCCTCTCGTTGTTTTCGGCCGACTACTTTCAATTTAAATGGTTAAACGGTTGGTAAACATGCTTGTCCGACGTATCTAGCCTTTCTTCTGTGTTTGTTTTATGTAGTGTTAGCTAGCTAATAATGTTTGTTTGTCTGTCAAACTCGCTGTTTTTTTGCAGACTCGTAACCTCGCGTCACCAGGCTCTTCTCGGCGAGAGCAGACTCGTTAACGTTACAGACAGAGCTACCGACGCCACGTTAATTTAATTTAGCGTCAAGTCTACTCTGGTCTGGTCCAACAGGTAAATAAGCTAGTCTGGTCTCCACTAACGTTAGTGAAAGTGTTGTTATGAATGATATTAAACAACAACACAACACGGACGAACCATTTTTGTCTTCTTTGTCTGTTTTTGTCTTCAACACGTCAGTTTGTGCCGTTCACCGCCATTATAATGTGTGGACCCAGGGGTACCCGGAAGTAAATGTAAACATCCCGCTGATTTGGTCTATAGGTTTAGAAAAATATGATTTTACATAATTTTGGTGAATTTCTATTGGAGAAATCATTCAATAACGTCACTCTCATACTGTGTAGTCTCACCAAAATCATGTCACACATCAATGGCCTCCAGCTGGTTATACTACAGCAATAGGTTTTGGAAGAATATGATTTTGCATAATTCTGGTGAATTCTTATTGGAGAAATCATTCAGTAACTTCACTCTCATACTGTATAGTGTCACCAAAATCATGTCACACATCAATAGCCTCCAGCTAGTTATACTACAGCAATAAGTTTGGAAAAATATGATTTTGAATAATTCTGGTGAATTTCTATTGGAGAAATCATTCAATAACTTCACTCTCATACTGTGTAGTGTCACCAAAATCATGTCACACATCAATAGCCTCCAGCTGGTTATACTACAGCAATAGGCCTACGTTTGGAAAAATATGATTTTGAATAATTTTGGTGAATTTTTATTGGAGAAATCATTCAATAACTTCACTCTCATACTGTGTAGTGTCACCAAAAGCATGTCACACATCAATAGCCTCCAGCTAGTTATACTACAGCAATAAGTTTGGAAAAATATGATTTTGAATAATTTTGGTGAATTCTTATTGGAGAAATCATTCAATAACTTCACTCTCATACTGTGTAGTGTCACCAAAACCATGTCACACATCAATGGGCTCCTGCTGGTTATACTACACCAATAGGCTAAGTTAAAAAACATGATTTTGCATAATTTTGGTGAATTTTAAATTAATAGCAGATGACGTCAGGGTTTAGCAAACCCAGATTGCAATGCTGAGATGAGCTATTAATTTAAAATTAGATATTCCCTTCTTTACCTTCCTTTCAGCTCTGGCTGATGGACATGAGTTCAGTTAGATGTATGGAGAGAGACTCAGCTAGGTTCCTGAGGACCAACTCACTGAAGAAATTTTCAACTATCATGGAAACTCGTTCCTGGCTTACTTTGACAAGGCTAAAAGCGACAAGTAACTTGCCCAGCTGTTCGCGCAACACCTCGTATAAGCGAAATAAACACCTTATGTGGCTGGTACAGCAGCACCACATTTTGGTGTTGGAATGTTGATAATATATGAATGTTTTTTCTTCTTCCTGTGTCTGAGCTTGTTTTTGTTCTTATGAATGAAAAATTGAAAAATGAAATATGAGGGGTAGCCCCCCCAAGCTAGGGGCAGGCCCCCTCTGTAATTTGGGTCTGAAGCCGGGCCTGCTCCTGCCTGTGGGTTGAATGAACCTCGTGTCACCAGGCTCTCTCGCGTGATTTCGAATTGCACCAAGGTTACGCAAAAACCACACCCTGTGCCCGCCTACGCAGCAGTCAAGTGCAGGGATTGGACAGGAGCAAGTCTTTTGTCTTCTTTTGACAGCTGGAATCTCCCACACCACAACCACTGCACGGCACGCAGCCCAGCGATTTCATGAACCAACTGAATTGCTCTTGATAGCGGACATTGAAATTAATTATTAGTGTAATGAAAACGTAACACACAAGCTTTTAACACATTTCCCACACACCACAAACACTGTGCCCAGCCCAGCGATTTTATTAACCAAATTGCTCTTGATAGCGGACATTGAAAATAAATTACTGTAGCTAATAACGCCAATGAAAACGTAACACAAGCTTTTAACACACAATCGATTTTTAAACATTTAATTCAAAACATCATTGTAAAATTCAGGCCTTTAGCCAAAGCTTCAATAACAGAGCTCAGCTGACAGTTTAACCTGCAAATGAAAAATATAAAAAATAAAAAATGCAATAGGCTACATAGGCCTAGCCCCCCCCCCCCCCACCCCCACCCACCCCATCCAGGCCAGTGAAGTCCCAACAATCTACAAAAACATGCAATAATATAAAATCATAGATAAAAAGTTGAATCATACACAATAAATAAAACCAAAAGTAAAGGGTTAGCCTTCCCAATGGCCAAGGGCAGCATCTGTTATTCTGGCTGAGGCGGGTGGTCAGAAAGTCAAATAAAATTAAAATACATTGTATGCTTTGGTGCGATGTAGGATTTTGTCTTTCAATATCCTCATTGCAGCCTCGCTTATTGGTGTTGTTGCTTCTCACAGGAATGGTGTCCCTGTAACGGAGCCCAACATGAGCATGAGCGCCTGGCCAATCCCGGCGCTTGACTGCTGGCACAGGGCGTGGTTTTTGCGTAACCTATGTGCGATTCGAAATCACGCGGCTCTGTCCCGAGCCAGGAAGACAGAAGACCCGCCCCCGTCAGCACGGTCTTCCGCCCAGCTTGAGTTGCTGCAAAGATATTGTAACGAATCAGGTATTCGTCCAAGGAACCGGAGACTTGAAGTTGGTACAGGGCTTTTATTCTTTGGCTTCACACACAGCTCCTAGCGGTAGCTTCGCTGCTAGCTATACACACGTCCACTCTAGCTCGCTCCCATATACAGACTGGCTCCTGCCACGCGACAGGATGGCAACCTACACACCGTTCCCCCCAGGAACAACCCCCACACATCAGTTCCTAGCTAAACACGGAAACACCCCAATACACGTCAAAACCCCGGATCGCTACATATTCCCCGCCCAACATTAGTCAACGCCCACGTTGACACCCACAACCCACACATATCCCCCTGTACCAAAACACACCAACAATTTTCTCCCAACATCTTTTTTCCCATCACCACATTCAATTCCCCACAACATTTCAATTCCCCAACAATTCCCACAAACAGTTCCTTTCTTCCAGCACCCCCGTCATAATGTCTAGTTTTGCATTAGGCACTCCATAATGTCTAGTTTTCATTAGGCACTCCATAATGTCTAGTTTTCATTAGGCACTCCGTAATGTCTAGTTTTCATTATTTCCCTTCTTTTTCACACCATTCAAATTCAACCCACATTTCCAATTAACATTCCCAAACAACAAATAGTCTCTTCTTTTTCAGCACACTTCTTAATTTTGCATTCACCACCACCATCATTTAGTTACTTCCCATTAGCACCCTTTTCACCAACATTTTCAATTTAACTCAACCCCAACATTTACATTATTTCTCTTTTTCTTTCATTTCTACCACCACCGTTTCCATCCCCCCTTTCAAAGCTTCTGTCCCACCTGAAGCACCTTAGTCCCTCTCAGCCCCCAGTGGGGTTAGTCCCCTGCAGGGTGACTCTTCTCGGTCCCTTTTCTGCGCTCCACAGCCAACGCACGCACTGCAGTAGCTCCGCACATCCTCCTTGTGTTTGCCCCAGTAGAATCCCAGACGAACCCGGCGGAGCGTCTCCTCAACCCCCCGATGATCGGGTCCGAGGCCCCTGTGGGCCCACCGTAGCGCCAACTCCCGTAGGCAGCCGGGTACCACCCACCCTCTTTTCCCGTTCACCTTTCTCTCCAAACGCCCATCTTTATCCAGACGCAGGTCGGTAAACATGTTCCACAGTCCCTTCGTGGCACCGGAACATGTGTGAATCTCCTCCACAGGGGGCCGGCGTCCGGCCGCTACCCACGCGTACAACGGACCGATATCCGCGTCCTCCGCCTGTCGGCGTCTCCAATCACGCCCGTCGACCTCCCAGATGGCCATGTCGTCATCCTCCAGGACCACCTCTTGCACTCGGTCGTCCTCCCGTCCCCCTCCCCCAGGGGGCAGCGTGCTCAGGGCAGCAGGGCGAACAGCACCGGCATCCATCTCCACCTCGGCTTTCTGCACAGCAACCGTGGGGGGGGGTGTAGCGGCTAGGTTGGGCCGGCTCCTCCGGCGGTAACCCCTCTCGCTCACCCGGAGACACGAGCGTCGCTCTCCCAACTGTAACAGCGCTGCAGATGATGTCTCACTTCCCTCTGGCTGTTCAGCACGATCCCCGCTCCCCTGATTGTCTCGTCACTGATGATGATGTCCCCCTCTACCGGCTGGTATGCAGAGCAGCTAGCCTGGGCCGGCTCAAGCGTCACTCTCCTGCCCTGAATAACCGGCTCTGCACTGCTCCGCTGCTCCGCTGCCTGTTGCTCCGGCTGCATGTCTCCTCCATTCCGGTCCCCGACAGCCTTTCGACACTCTCTGGCCAGGTGTCCAATCGCTCCACATAGCCAGCAGGCTCCCGGCCTTTCCCAGTACCATTGCTCCGCATACCTGGTCTTTCCCCCGGGACCGCTGCGACACCACCTCGCTAGATGCCCCGGTTCCCCGCATGTCCAACACAGTCTCTTTTGCGGCTCCTCCGGCCGTTCTCCCCGCTGCATTACCTCTGTGCTCATCAAGTCCACACGCTGCATGACTTCTCGCAGCGCCCGCATCAGCTCCACTGCCCAGGCAGGAGTCGCTTCCACCAGCCGTCTGACTTCTTTCAACAAACGGGCTTCCATGCCTGCCAGCACCGAGCTGATCCCCGTCGTCAGCTCCTCTTTCCTCCCGTTCACCGACGGCCATTCTCCGCCGCGCACCATCGCACGTGGTGCTCGTAGCAGCTAGTAGTTAGCACCCCTGGTAGCTAACCTACTACCGCTAGGTCGCTCGAGCCCAAAAGCCGTCCCACACACAGTCTCTTTTGCCGTTCCTTCTCACCCTCTCCCCTCTCGGCCGAATCGGAGGCAATATCTCCCGCTTCACTTCTGACGCCAGTGTAACGAATCAGGTATTCGTCCAAGGAACCGGAGACTTGAAGTTGGTACAGGGCTTTTATTCTTTGGCTTCACACACAGCTCCTAGCGGTAGCTTCGCTGCTAGCTATACACACGTCCACTCTAGCTCGCTCCCATATACAGACTGGCTCCTGCCACGCGACAGGATGGCAACCTACACACCGTTCCCCCCAGGAACAACCCCTACACATCAGTTCCTAGCTAAACACGGAAACACCCGAATACACGTCAAAACCCCGGATCGCTACAATATCTTCCGCGTGACAGCACCACCTAGCGATGTTAAAATGCTACTTCGGCCGTACAGATAGCTCCCCACGCAAGTATGCATGCGCGAGTTAAGCCGTGACGCCACAATTAAAGAATACACAATGTTTTTCTGTGCATAGTACATTTTGATCTTAACACTTATTAATCTTAAAAATGAAAGAACAATAATTTGAACAAGAATTGCACTTTCTTTTCTTATTTTACTGATTGGTTTAATTTTCCAATATCATAAATAATAATTCCAATATCCCTACATCCCTAATGAAAACATCAGAAATGACAATAATCTTAAAAATTATTATTCTTAACTCATTCACTGCCAATATCTGACTGGCATTTTTGGCAAAGGGCCAAGTATTTCCATAATGTTTGGTCATCTTTGGTCCGTGTACCTTCCGTTCATTCTATTTCCAATTCTGAAACGCAAATCGGAAAACAAAAAAACACGCATTTTTCTTTTTTCAATATTTTTAAACAAACAAACAAGAGCCGTTTTCCATTAAAATATAGCCATAAAATTGGATTTTGTGTTGTTTTCCTATTATGGATTTTTATATTCCCAGATAAACACGAAGAATCCAATCTATGTTAATCCAAAATGCAAAAATGCGGGGATTTCTTAATATCCGTATTATTACAAGGTGAACCGGAAGCAGTATGACCGGAAGCAGTATTTTAGCCTTTTTCCGCGATTAGCACGTCTTCAGCACAACAGTAGCAGATTCGGTTGGCGGCAGGAGTCTGAAGACTGTCTGGACGAGATGGTGTCCCTCGAGCCCTATGGAAATTTAATTAGAGAAATGATTGCTCAAAATCTCTCACACGCGGACATTTCCACGAATTTATTACAATTAGGTGTGCAGCAAGGATGTTCTGAAATGAGTGTCAGGAGATTTTGTGGACATCACAACATTTCCAGGAGGGGACATGTATCCGACACAAAATTAGAGGTTGCTATCAGCAGGGCAATTAATCAGGTAGGTTATTTTGGTGTTCTTTGATGTACAGAGGTGGGTAGTAACGAGTTAGTCTGGCGAGAGAGCTCCAGGAACGAGTCCGGAAATCATCGATGCTAACAGCCCCCTGGTTCTTCACAGTTTTCGCCTATGGGAGTTTTGAATGGGTTTTTGGCGCGATGCTTCTAATAATCTCTCTGGGCAACGCTGGCTTAATCAAACGCGAACCAGTGTTTAGTAACATCATCTTCACACATGAAGACCACTTTTATGAGTTTTGAAGCTTTTATGTGCCTTTAAAAGGGTGGCTAGCTAGCAAACGGCTAAATGAGACTACAATGTCGACGCGGATATTATACGTCATCACGAGTGAACGCGGAAATTCTTTCTCTCGCAATCAATGCGTGGACGCCTATGCGACACTGTGTGTAGTTCTGGATTAGCTTAGCACGAGCTTTTTACCTCTAGGGCTCGCAGTTACGCTTCAAAACTCATGAAAGTGGTCCTCATGTGTGAAGATTATTCCGCTGAACCTTGGTTCGCGTTTGATTAAACTTGCGTTGCCCACAGACATTATTTGAAGCATCGCGCCAAAAACCCATTCAAAAATCCCATAGACAGAAACAGTGAAGAACCAGGAAGTTCGGGACTTCCGCATTCAGCCTACAAAAATACGTCATCCCTGGAGCTCTCTATTCAGCGGCATTTTAGTGCCAACTAGATAACGTAGTCCTCTCAGCATAGCCAGGGTCGCTGACACCTTCAAGGTGCTTACCGCCTGTTCACCTGCTGTACTAAAAGGTTATGTAAATGCAATATGTCCGTTTTCTGACGGTTCAGTGTTTCTTGTGCTGTAATTTGTTATTTTGTAAATATTTAATTTATTTTTCATTTTTATTTATTCTATTATTTTATTCATTGGAAGTACTAAAATGTACCTGAAGATTATTATTTTGTATTTTTGTCTGATTAAATGCACAAATTAATCAGATGTTACTCAACAGTTACTCAGTACTTAACTCAAGTATTATTTGGATGACTACTTTTACTACTACTACTACTACTACTTTTACTTCTACTTGAGTCATATTATTCTTAAGTAACAATACTCTTACTTGTAGGGATGCACCGATATGAAAATTTTGGCCGATGCCGATAACCGATATTAACATTGCTGTTATGGCCGATAACCGATATTTACCGATGTCGATATGATCTGTATAAAACCACATTTTTATGATCATCACATTTTGTACATACTGAAAAACACATGTTAACACTGAATTTGAAAAAGTTATGCATTTCTTTATTTGCAAAGCCTTTGGAAAAGCCCATAAATCATAGATTTACTGCATTATTTCATATCAATGTGAAGAATTTGGCTGATAATGATAACCGATATTAACATTGCAACATCTGACCGATACCGATATGACCGATATATTAAAAAATGACTAATATCGGCCATACCGATATGATTGCCGATATATCGTGCATCACTACTTACTTGAGTACAATTTTTGGCTCTACCCACCTCTGTTGATTTATTTCTAGACTACGTATATTTTATGAAATATAAATCCATGAAGACTAGACCTACATGTCACGGCTTACTTCTGTTGATTCATCAGACAGGGTCAACATATGGTCGAAAGATGATGACCGGGTACCTGTCTGCAATGGGAGTGGTTGCTGGTGAACGCCGGGTGGGGAAGATTTTAAGAACAACTCATTGTCCCTATCACGAAATGCGCAAACGTGTAAGTATCTTTTGCAAGCCTTTAATGTTGTGGTATATGGTATAATGTATTTTACTAGCTAACTTTTACTTACTTTTCCCCCAAAGGGCGCACGTAACCTTAACCCCGTCCCCTACAGTGCTGCATACATGGGACACAAAATCCACATCGACCAGAATGAAAAATTGGTGATGTTCGGAGTGACACACGTTCTCGCAATAGATGGGTACAGCAGTAAGGTCGTTGCCCACGCAACTATGCCTGTCAAAAATAACCTCACGATATATGAAGAAGTTTACAGGTTAGTCCAGTGCTTCTCAACTTTTTTTGGCTTCAGTACCCCCTTTCTCTGATTTCTGAATCCAAGTACCCCCTAGGGCAAAAATTCAGGCAGGCATACTTTTTTGTGAAAAAGTCCATGGAAAAAAAAGTCCATGGAAAAGTTAGTTACATACAAAGATTTTTTTTTTTACTTTTGTATGTAATATAAAGACTAACTTTTCTCACAACTTCTATTTTTTTTGACTTTCTTTGTGACTTTTTTTGCAACATGTTTTTTGAGATTTTTTGAAACAGTTTTTTGTGACCTTTTTCTGTCATTTTTCCCAACTTTTGTGATTGTTTTTAATGACATCTTTTTGTCATGTTTTACTGTGTGCACAATTATTAGGCAACTATAAGTGTGTAGAACTATTATCCAACTGAATGGAAAAATGTTCCCATCTCACCTGTTTATTCTTCTGTTAAAGTGAGAATAATAAACAAACAACTAAACATTTCCAAATAAACATTTGACATAAAAAAAAAATAAAAAAAATCTGTGACCAATATAGCCACCCTTCTTTTCAATAAGTCACAAAAATACAACTTGGCTAATAATTGTGCAAACAGTGCACTAGTAGATTGCAATATTGTTGGTCTATCCTACATTGCAGACTTAACATTTGATGAGTCAACATTTGATTGAGTCATGTTTCACTATTTTACAGATCAGCAGTTCTTGAATATGGGATGTGGGACCAGGTCAGGGTGGACCATGGTCGGGAATTTTACTTGTCCCTCTACATGCAGGAGATGCTGTCTAACCACAGACACAACTTGCAAAGGCAACCATATCTCCAAACTCAGTCAACAAAGGTGAGGTAACGGTCTCCTTAATGTACAAAATGTGGCTTCTAATGCCCAAAATGAGACTAAGCTTTGGAGATGTTATGTACTGGTACTGAACAAAATAACAAACTCTAGCAATGATTGTTATTGGAATATATAGCTATTTAACACTTAACTTTTTTTTCTCTACCCTTTTCTTGTCTACAGAATCATACGGTAGAGCGAATGTGGGTGGAGATAAATAACCGGGTAAATTACCCAGTGAAGGAGGCCCTCGTGCAGCTGCAGGATCAGGAAGTCCTCATGGACGACAATGTCACAAGATATTGTACATCTAACCTTACTGCTGAGCTGTGCAAGATTGGCATAACAAGAGCTGTACATGCATGGAATGCACACAGAATCCCAGGTGAGTTACATAGAAAAAATGTATCACACAATCCAGTCCTTTTTTTTATTTTAAAGTTGACACAGTGATTTTTAACAATAGCTTGACATTTTGTGACCTATGCTTTGCTTCACAGGCAAAGGAAAACCAAATCGTTTGGCAGCAGGAGGATGTCCAAAAAAACTAGGAGAGGAGTTGTTGCCACATGCCTCCCAAGCAGCAGACATGTACCAGCAGGATGTTGGCTCTTCACTGACTAGAGTCTCCTGCTTTGGAACTGACCCCTTCTCAACTGAGGAGGACAAAATATCAGCAGAACAACGTTTTGCTGCAGAGTACCCTGATATTTCAGTTTTGTTAGACAACGTTGTAAACTATAACTTCGTACCTTTCCAAGATGCATTGCTGTATCTGATAAACATTACGCAACAATATGCATGAAAATGTAAAATAAAGTGTCTTAAGTGCAACATGAAATACAAAAAATGTATAAAAATAAAACTATTCTGTATCCTCTACAGCTGTTCAAGTGCAAAATTCCAACTGGTCTTAGAACAAGGTGCCAGATGTAACAGAGGTAGTCAAGCTTAATTCACAGAACGTGATACAATCACACTTAAAGTGCCTTAAAGGGCTATAGAACAGGTCAGTCTGTGTTGGAATGCTGAGGGGGGCGGGGTCACGGTGGGGGAATTCACCCATTCTTTCTAGGCAGCAGAGTTAGCATAATAGCAACTAGCCCAGCCCAGGAAAACAGGATCAGGGATTCATCGACCGCAGTGAACGCATATTATCTAAACAGACTTCTGCTGGGGCAGAAGTCTTCTGCTGATCCTGTCTGTCTGGGCTAGTTGCTATTATGCTAACTGCTGCCTAGAAAGAATGGGTTACTTCCCCCACCGCCCCCCTCAGCGTTCCTACACAGACCGACTCAAGTCGGTGACGTGACACCGCCTCGATGAATCACATCTTAATTACACCAGCCAATATGGAGAGAACATTGTCAAGACTGGTCAGCCTGTGTACATTGACAGAGAACTCCTCTGCCCTGCATTTGAGGCACTGGTCAGATGTCAGCATCCACTGGTCAACGCAGGTTTTGCAGCCAACAAAGCTTTTGCAGCAGATGGCAATCACAGGCTCTTCCATTAGCCCTGTTTGATGAAGAAAATAAAAAGGACAATACACATGCAAGATTAGAGTTCAATATATTATCTTGTCTGTACTTAAAGGAACAGTTCACCCAAAAATTTAAATTCCGTCATCTACTCACCCTCATGCCAGTTAAAACACAAGTAGCAAGTGGCTCTCCATTGACTTCAATACAGTGCATATAAAGTCAATGGAGACCCACTTGCTACTTGTGTTTTAACTGTCATGAGGGTGAGTAGATGACAGAATTTTAATTTCTGGGTGAACTGTTCCTTTAATCTACATATTACATGTTTAAAAGCATGGCAAGGGACAGTTTCACTATAACATGGAAAAGCAGAAATTAATGCTTGATTCACTTGGACATTCAATTTGATCCCGCTTAAAAAGGTAGACTTTAATATAGACCAAACAACAAATTATGTTACAGACCTTTGCATACAATACAACCAAAGGCATCCTTCATGTGTGTTATCATGGTGTGGGTCAGAACCAGCATGGCACCACTGGTGTTGCTGGCACACAGGTCCTTCATGACTGTGCTGACTTCACTCAGTCCTTGAGCAACCAAGATCACTTCTTCTATTTTATCATGGACCTCCTGAAGACCTGTGGAGTCCATATCTTTAGGACTACAAGGAGGGTTAAAAACAACAGAAAACAATTTATTATACAATATTCACCAGTTCTGTTCAGAATGATAACTTTTTTCTAAGAGATGTTATTTAAAACAAAATGAAAGACAAATATTGATAGACAGTAACTAAAATGTTTACCTCAGTTTCTTTCCCTTGGTTCCTTGCTGGAACTCATGGAAGATCTCCTCTGGGACAGCAAGAAACTTTTTTGCATTTTGCTTCCAATACTTGGATCCTAGCAAGAGAGGAAGACAAATCATGTAACAGATATAATGTAAACACTTTAACAGCTAAACAGAATACTTTGTGGGTCAAAAAATTAAGAGACAAAGAGAGCACAGTATTTAAGTAGATGGGGCATGTAGTTTATCAAACAAAGCATTTTTATTTATTATGATGTAATTTTTTTTTTTTCAATTAGTACCTCTTGTCCCTTCGGAGTCCACAATCGCATTTCCCTGGGCATCAGTCAGGATGAGAGGGTCATCACTCTGCAGGGCATCATGTATTTTTGCCAGGATACCTGTGGTTGTGGCTTCAAACTCAAACAGTCTGAGTACAACCATACGGGCAGGCTTCAGTTTCCCCTGGCTGAGCTCAGCAATGAAAACAGACCTAGAAAGATTGTTGTGGGAGTGATCAAATAAATTAATTCCATCTCAAATACATAGCCTACATTACAATTGATCCAATTACAATTGATTCAAGTTTTTAAATTATCTTGGTTACAACGAATCTTAAGAATTACAAAAACAAATACAATGATGTTGATTTATTCATATGTAGCTGGTAGGGGCTCTGAACTGATGGAACTGGGCGTACCTTTGGAAGGTGTTACTCATGCTTGCTCGGGGGGGAGTGGGAGCTATGGCCTGAGCAGCTGACCCTAGAGCAGCAGTGGGCTGTGCTGTACGGTGGAACTGGAAACGGTGCTGGCCTGACAATGGATGAGTCTGCTCGGCGACTGGTAGACCAATATCATCCCCATGAACCTGTAACAGTCACAGATGCAGTACCACATTAGTCCACTAGACCTCCATGCAGGTCTCAGGTCTGTCACTTCGCGTAACATTGGTGTGTGTGTGTGTGTGTGTGTCAATACTGCCACTATATTGTTCCTATACATGTGTGTGAGACATATTAGTGCTGTAGCGACAAGGCTTTATATGGTCGACCAACTTATAGTTAATAAAACAGTACGTGCGAAATCCCACAACTGCCGTAGCCTGAGTCTGTGCATGTTATGGTGCTGGCTATATCCTGGAGCAACACATACACACCACCAAGCTGTTACAAACCTCATAGTGGCCACGAGGTCTAAGGTCCAAACAGCTGAAATGTCCAGCCGATCCCGGGAATATCGCCACATTGTCATCATCAGTTATGTACAGGCTAGGAGCATATACCTTTGAAAGAAAACATTGAGGAGCATTAACAAGTCGGCTAGTCGTGTGCTAGCATTGATCTTAGCATGTTCTCCAAGCAAACGAAAAAAAGTGTTACCTACCTGGAATATTCTGGCGATTTTATCGCCAATCATGTCGTCCTCCTTAAGCGTTAGCCTTTTGTTTCCTTTAAAAAGGATATAACTGGTCGAGTCCATTGTTAAGCCAGAGCTCCACATGAATTAGCACCGCACAACTTCACCGTGCGCGTCCTGGGCATTGAGCTGGGCATTGAACTAAAGTTCCTGGGGTACACCTGGGGTACACGGACCTTCCTGACAAGCGGACCAATCCGTGCGATTATTTATTTTATTTCCGGGCCGCAGACTGAAAAGCGTAAAAATAGAAAATAGAAAATGGAAATACAGAAATGTAAGGCCTTTCCCCGAAAACTACATTTTGAGTTTAAATGCAATCGTTTTTTTTAAAAAGGGTAATTAAATTAGTTGTCCGATTTTTGTTTCGGGAATGGAAATAGAAAACATTGCCCTAAATTTGTTTTTTAATTTGCGTTTCAGAATTGGAAATAGAATGAACGGAAGGTACACGGACCATCTTTCAAGACCCACAGTAAATTCTGTACTAGGACTACAGTGATGTCCAATACCTCGAAATGAAGATCTAAGTCTCTACTTTCACCCCCAAAAAGAAAGTTAGCTTTTAGCATGTTCTGTACTCTACTTATAACCCTTTTTATACACCCCATGTTCACCAAAAAAGCCTGTCTGGGAAGAGAACAGGGAGAAAAAAGCATTTTTGTAAAAGGGCACAATCTCAGGCATAACTCACTCTCAATTCTTTTATTTTGAACTGTATTGACATCAGACATGTAAATATTATTCGTTAGGACACAAATGACAAAAAAAAAAAATATATATATATATATATATACACACATGAAGTGCTTTTTTTTTACATTCAACAATACAGTTTACTCGGTGTGAGTGTGCAGACAGACAGACAGACAGACAGACACACCGACAGACAGACAGACAGACAGACAGACAGACAGACAGACAGACACACACACACACACACACACACACACACACACACACACACACACACGATCCCCCTTTTAGATTTCTAACCCAACATAGGATAAGCAATAACCACGCCCTGTGGCGCTGGGATTGGCCAGGAGCAACACTGGAGGGCGAGCAGCCCAGCGATTTCATGAACCAACTGAAGAGCTCTTGAGAAGGACAGCGGGCTGCTGTGAGTGCCTTCTGCCCGCTGCTGCCTAGCTGTTCCTGTGTTTATTTTGATTTGTTCTGGTACACCGTCCTCGTCCATGTCTCCCTGTCATATCTATGATCGTTCCCGTTTTCCCCTCGGCTATTCAACACGTCCTCACCGCCCTCGCAAACTGATCGATCATTTCCTCATTCCTCCGATGATCAAACACATCTCTTGATTACTTTCTCCCGTTTTCTCCTGGCTGGCACAGAGGAAGGCGACTCCAGCTCGGCGTTACAATGGCGTTTCTCCTGTCTGCACAAGGAAGCGTTACCCGCTCTCTGCTATTCCTCTTGCTCAATTTATAAAACAACAGCTGCGGTATGTGTTTGATCGCGTGCTGTCGGCTACCCTTTGAAGGCAGGGACCTGTGTCTGTGTGACAGGCTGGGCAAGTGTTTGCTGCAGGCGCTGCACCAATAAAAACAAAAACACGTCAAACACGTCCTTGGCGGGGAAGGCCATTGCTGATAACACGTCAAAGACGTCATTGGCGGTGAATGAGTTAACCACAAGCTTCCTTCCCTCTCTCACTCACTCACTCTGTTCACTCACTCACACAAACATACATTTGAATTCTTTATTTGCTTCCACAAATTATATAAAAATTACAGGCAATCAAATATAAGGGGTTAGCCCCCCCCCCGTCCCCCCCGTCCCCGTCCCCCCCTCCACAGGTCACTGAAGGCAGAGCATGGATGCTGGAGGTCACTGGAGGCAGAGCATGGATGCTGGAGGTCACTGGAGGCAGAGCATGGACGCTGGAGGTCACTGGAGGCAGAGCATGGATGCTGGAGGTCACTGGAGGCAGAGCATGGACTATGACTGTAATTGTGTTTACTTCTTGTTGGCGCTGTTGTGAAGAACTAGGATGGCAACTATTTGTGCGGTGCACCGACTATTTGTGAGGCGACTGCTTCTGCTGGCTGGGTTCTCCGGTTCTGCAGCTAGGGGCTACTCGGAAAACTCGGAGCAAGGTTTTTCCATGATCCAGGCTAGGGTTGAATAAATCCAATATGGAAGCTTGTCGTGCATTCCTTTATAACTGGGGACTGGTAATCTTACGACTTCAAAGGTCATGAGCTAGGCGGTGACGTCATCAGAGCTGGTATTTCCCATTCCAAACTCGTAGGAGCCTCAGCAGCCCCAACCTAAAAAATCCAAGATGGCTGCGCCGCGCAACAACAGTAGTAGTAATCGTAGTAATGTTGTTTAGCACTTCTGTTTTGTTTGTGTCTCATTAAATCAGCTGTAGGCCTACACACAGCACTGCCTAACTTCTATTTGTGTGGACATGATGAGGCCATGGCCGTAACTAGCTATGAGGACGGGGAGGTCCGGACCTCCCCTAATATTTCAGAGAAAAAAATAAAACAATCTGCATGGAAAAGCATGAAAAACACGGGATCGCTTTTATTTTGAAACGAAAGGCAGGTCAGGCAGGAAGTCATCTGACGCCGCGTCCGCGGTAACTTGATTCCGAGAGAGCAGCAGCATGGTGGTGAGTGATGACTGTCTGTCTGCCTGGCGAGATAATTGAAGGTGAGCGAGCTGCGAGACAGTGAGCGAGTGAACGACAGACAGTGAGTGACACTGACAGATTTTTTAGCAACAACCAAGAAAGTAAGTGTCTAGTCTGTCTCTTAAGTAATGTTACCTGTGTGACACGTTGGGATGCTACTGGCTAATCATGCATGATGCCAATTGCCAAGCTCCCGAAGTCAGGTATGCAGGTGGCTATATGCATGGTTTCAGTTTCATGACCCAATAAGTAACAAAAAGAGGTGGTGTAAAGTTAAAAACAACATAATATATTTTATTTTATTTTTCAATCGTTCCTATCAGGAATAAATAAATGTCCCTCTGTATGTTTTTTTTTATTATCGATGATGACTTTGTGTGTTGTGTACGGCTTGGGTTGTGTACCTGTGTTTGTAGGTGTCATTTTGATATGAATTTGGCTAAAACAGTTTGTGTTTGTTAGTTACAATTATGTTGACAGGAGAGCTGAGCAGGTGGTGACATGAAAGAGAATATACTGAATAATGACATCACAACAGTATAATCCTAATGTTGATTTAAAATGATATATTACTCTAAATATGGCTAAAAAAGGGGGGGGGGGGAGACTAAATTTTTTTTCGGCGGCGCCCGTCAGGACCTCCCCTATTTCGGAACCCTGGTTACGGCCCTGGATGAGGCTGCAGTGTTTGTATGCGCAAAGTACCACGAAATGCCATGTTGTCAATTGTTATTGCTAACAATGGCTAGCCTGGCTAGCGACTGGATCTGACCAATGAACAGTAAACTTCCCAGCTCAAGTTTTCTGCAAATGGAACGCTAACAAAACGGATGTGATGTCATTTAGCCTCCACATCCCAGTTATTTTGCGATAAAGGAACGCACGATTGATGACGTCGACAGACTAAGGAGTTCCATGGAGGTTTTTCAAAGTAAAAGAACGATTCTGCACAAGAGCAGACAGAGGCGATTGAAAATGTTCATTTCATTTATTATTATTTTTTGTTTGTTTATTTGAATAGGGACAGGTACACAATAGTATGCACAACATAAAGTGTCAATAAACCTATGATGTGTTGTACCAAAGCATGTATAGCCCAGGGCTAGTTTGCAATGCCAGTCCCTAGATGTAACCAAACATTCCTGTAAAATAAAAATAATAATACACAAAAATACAGCAAAATACAACGAAAAGACACATAGCAATGATCAGATACTAAAAGTAAAATTCAGGTCAAATGTCAATGCAGTAACAATTCAAATATCACAGTTAAGACAGTTCAAATTAGTCTGTTCAGTTTTGTTAGGAGTGCGTACAGACCTGGTGGAGCTTCAACCAGTCTTTGACGTTTTTATTAAAACCCTTAATTTCTAGGTTTAGTTTTATTTCCTCCGGCAGTGTGTTCCACATTTGAGACCCCTTAATGGACAACGCGGACTGTCCAAAAGAGGTTTTGCGGCACGGCGTGCAATTTTGCAGTTTCCACTAGCCGTGCCCCTGGTAATCCTGGTGCCGCTTTGTCGACTGACAAATCGGCTCAGAGCCTCAGGTGCTAAATTATGTAGACATTTAAAAACTAGTTTAAGAGTGGAGAATTTTTAAAAGTTATCAAAGCTTAACAGGTTATAATGTTTCAGTATGCGGCAGTGATGCCATCGCATGGTTTTTTTTGCCATTATTTTTAGAGTCTGCTTATAAAGGGATGCAACTGGTTGAATTATGGTTAGGGAGGCTTGGCTCCACACAGTAATACAGTACGACTATGAGAAAATACCATGGATGCATAAACAACTGTGCTGCTTTTAGTGGTATATGATGTCTGATTATTTTAAAGCAACTTAAGTTGCGTTTAACTGACTTTGTGATCTTTTTCACATGTTTGTTAAATTTAAGATTGAGTCTAGAACAATAGATACTTACATTTGTTTACCGTCTCAATTTCTTCTCCCTGTATTGTCACTCTGAGTTGTTGTTGGCAGTTGTTGTTGTTGATGAAATGATTATTTTCCACATTCAACTAATAGACTAA
The DNA here is from genome assembly GCF_964638095.1 of Poromitra crassiceps. NCBI lineage: Eukaryota > Metazoa > Chordata > Actinopteri > Beryciformes > Melamphaidae > Poromitra > Poromitra crassiceps. Next base: position 40,033,486 of record NC_139627.1, on the reverse strand, counting down.
ACATTTAAATGAAGCTACTGTATAGCCTACAATACAAACGATGTTTCTGGATGACAATAACTGTTTCAATAACATTGAGAACGTTCTTCTCAGTATCTAAATGGATAAATGCTGGTCACTGAGTGCATAGCCTTTACATGTGTGTGTGTTCAATGTGGCGGCTTGCCAAACATACACATGCTCAGGAAGTCCCCCTCTATAACATCACACTGTCAGCTAAGCTAAGAAGGGGTATAGAAAAAAATGTGACAGACTGTCAAACCCACCCAGAGGTCACTCACAGTGACATTTTCGGAGAACTAACGACTGTCTACACGGAAAGGGGAGAAAAGGGGCTAGGGGCATACCAGATACTGTTGACATTCTGGAATCGAATTCTATGAATTCACTTTTTACCACTTTCAAGATATTGAAATCCAAGACCTCAAGACCAACTTTTTCTTTACTGACCAGAAGTTGACCAAAAAAAATAAGCCAATCAAATCTCCAAATCTGCCAGAGATTTAAAATGATACTGCAAAAACACCCTCTATCAGATCTCCTGGGCAATTAACAGATCTACAGTATTATTACCTCCATGCACAGAAATATTTGATTCATTCTCAAAAGCGTATACTAAAAACTCACCCTTTACATTTTTTTAAACTTAAATAAAATTGAGACCCCCCTCCCCCAACACACACACACACACACACACACACACACACACACACACACACACACACACACACACACACACACCCCTGTACTTATGGCTTCTAATACATGTTTTTCTTTTTTTCTCATGTGAACAGCATTCTTGGCCCCTCAGATGTGTCCATACATTGAATTGACTCTCTCTCTGTACTGATTCCTTGGGTTGTCGTTTCTCCTGTTGTCTGGGCAGCCACCAAGTTGACCCAGAACCACCTATGGGGATAGAAGGTGGAAGACAAATTGACTTTTTTGTCCATAGAAAGAAGATGAGGGATTCGTGAAATGTCTTTGAGGAGCAGACATGAAAACATGAATGTGTTCTACTGACCTCTCCTCCTGACTCCCTCTGAACAGGAGCCTGGTCTTGACTCCGGGTCCTGGTCCTGGTTCTGAGTTTTCTGCAGATACAGAATCATGATCATCACACACCATTCCATCCGAGTAAGCAAAAAAAATAAAAAAGTTACAAATAGATTCATTGATTGATTGATTGATTGATTGATTGATTGAGTTAGTTAGTTAGTTATTTTAATAGAAGCTTTTTAGGCTTTTTACTGTTGCTATAAATCATAGCAACAGTATCAAACTGGTGTATTCGTTATGTGATGATAGGGCATTTAAGGACGAAGCATACCATAATTCTATGCTTTCGCAAATCAGGTTGATTTTGTGCTGGGCCAGCAGGTGGCAGCAGATACACCAGGTGCTCCAAGAGGTCTAAAGTTTGTCCACATGATGTTGTCGAACCAATGTTTTGAACAAACTTTAGAGTAATCTCTGAATGGAAAATAGTAGTCACTCCTCATCTCTTCTAGTAGCTCCTACTACATGTAAACACAAAGCTCTAAAATGACTGGGCGAGGTGGGGTTACATGGCTAAAATCATACTTTATGTGATTCAGCATTTGACCTTTTAATTTCTGAGGTTCTGAAGCGAGTGGAGTGCAAATATTCCTAAACCTCATTCTTCACATCACATGACCACTTGTGCTGATTGATGTTATGTGAATGAATTTCACACTGACATCGCTCATCATCATAGACGGTTTATTACATGGCCAAGTGTCCAGAGTCCTGAGCCAATGAGGGCCCTTAATTGGCCCTTGGCTGATTTGAGGTGTGTGTTTTGACTCCTAGAGGTTATATCCTGTGCTGTGCTGCACTGTACATGACATAGAGACCTAAAATAGTAGTATTTTATGCTGCATTTCAAAATAACTAATATTACTTCAAAGTAATACATGGTGTGTGGTTGTGGGTTGCCCTATCTATGCTGTTGTGCGACCCGACCAAACTACTATTTGCGTGTGGGTCCATGGCGAGTTCATGTAGGCTATGCTGTGTGGTTGTGGATTACCCTATGCTGTTGTGCGATGGTTGTTAGAGTTAGACTGTCTGGACTAAATTACTATTTGCATGTGTGTATACGGGGCAGGGCATACGGGATTTTTATTTTATTTTTATTTTTATTTATTTTTGCCCCCCGAGAGGTTAGAGAAAAAAAGATATATATTTTTTTTTGTTTAACCGATGGGTTCCCAGATGTGCAGGCAGCGATGGCTGTATGCAGCCTGTGTTAAGAACTTGGTTCTTACAGGATGTGAGGGAACATCAGTGGGAACATCAGTGTGGGAGGATGTGATAGACCAGCGGTTTTCTAACCTTTTGAGCCAGAGGCACACCAAAGGGCAAGACAAAATCTCAAGGCAAACCTATATGAAAGAGGTGTGTTATCACTCTAAACGTTTTTTTATTTACAAATGGCAACGAAAATTTGACAAACAACTAACTCTTTAAATAAAATATTTATTAAAAAAATAATTCAGGAATTAATTTGAAACTTTGTAAAATTACTAGCCTACATCAAAGCAGCAAAATGCATTTTATGTGTATAGTTGTAGGCTATATTTGAAATAATAATGCATGGTTGTCACACAATCCAAAAGCACACCTGTCCATACATTGAACATTGAATTGACTCTCTCAGTGTACTGATTCCTCATTTATGGTTTCTCCTCTCTCCTTTGATCAAAATGCCACTCACTAATACAGAAGTATATCAAGGCCGATCAAGAGCACAATTTCAAACAGTCATAAAAGATGATACTCACCTACAGAGCCAGACAGCTGCTGAACAAGTGATGCCACTTAGAACCAATCCAGTTACCAGAGGAAACATGTACATGTAAGACTGACTGGTTTCTGCACAAAATAAGATGTGAATTAATTTTGAGTTTTGATGTTACTCAATAAACAGTTGTCCTAACGTTATTGGTGTAGAAATGATTACTCCTCATTTGTGCTCTACTTGCCTTTGGGTTTCTCAGACACGGTTAAATTCCACTCAGTAGTCCTTTGACCTTTCGAGTCAATGACATTACAGTGGTAGATCCCTGCATCATCTTGTTGTGCGTTAAAAATGTTCAACTCTGTAGGACTGATTGGCCCAATGTTCATTCTGTCAGAGGTGAAATTACTCACAATCTTATTATCTGACCATCTATGAGCAAAGATAATAAAGTTGTTTTTATTCCAGGTGAATTGTGTTGAATTCACCAGAGATATGTTGCAGTTGAGAATAACAGGAGCTCCCATGGACACCACTTTGTCTCTGTAGCTGACTGCTGCTGGACGAAACTCTAATGTGGAACAAAATAATCAATGTGAATGAAAATAATAATCGGTATTTTCACGCATGACAAATGAGTGAATCACCAACACACGAATACACACACACACACACACACACACACACACACACACACACACACACACACACACACACACACACACACACACCTTCACTGTACCTGCAAAGTGGCAGAGCATTAGGATGATCATAAACTGCAGTTTCCTGGTGAGTAGAGCTGACTTGACTTGGCTGAACATGGCTGTCATGACAGAGAGACAGAGACAGACAGAGACAGAGCGGTGCCTCACTGCCACTTGTAAACACATTTAAAAGAGGGGGAAGTGGTGACATCACATGTGTAACACCTCATGCTCACTTCTCTGCACTCTTAAGCATCATCCTAAAACTTCAAATAGTCTCTTATTGACTGTTAGATTCATGATTTTATCAGATTATCTATGAAGTCAAAATATCTTTTCAGAAATGCAGTTTTGACATTTCTGCTCAATAGTGTCTTCTTAATTTTTGTAGGTGGGGAAACTGATTACATTCATTATGCCATAGAATTAATATTCAACACAGAATTCAAACTCTGTTCAATGCATTTATTACATATATCAATGCAGAAAAAACATGCAAAGTTCAAAGCTCAGCACTTTGTCTTCCAAAGTTATACTGTATGCATACAGTCATATGATGCATACAGGAAAAGTTCTCTTAACAAACATCGCAATTCTCTTTACAATTAGATGAAATCAGGGACATATTATTAGACGTTATGAGCATAGAAACCTTTCAACCTATAGATTGATTCTCATTTCCTTTCTCATATCTCTATCAGCGACACAGAGACGCTGCAAAAGCATCTGACCACAAAAAGAAAAGGTGTGAAAACAGGAAACTCACTGTTGAAGAATGTAAATGGATACAGGCAAACCATAGATTACGAACATACTAATTTAGTTCAAGTTGTTACATTAACCATGCACTTTGTACTGCCACTATATGTTGTTACATTAACCATGCACTTTGTACTGTCACTATATGTTGTTACATTAACCATGCACTTTGTACTGTCACTATATGTTGTTACATTAACCATGCACTTTGTACTGTCACTATATGTTGTTACATTAACCATGCACTTTGTACTGTCACTATATGTTGTTACATTAACCATGCACTTTGTACTGCCACTATATGTTGTTACATTAACCATGCACTTTGTACTGTCACTATATGTTGTTACATTAACCATGCACTTTGTACTGTCACTATATGTTGTTACATTAACCATGCACTTTGTACTGTCACTATATGTTGTTACATTAACCATGCACTTTGAACTGTCACTATATGTTGTTACATTAACCATGCACTTTGTACTGCCACTATATGTTGTTACATTAACCATGCACTTTGTACTGCCACTATATGTTGTTACATTAACCATGCACTTTGTACTGTCACTATCTGTTGTTACATTAACCATGCACTTTGTACTGCCACTATATGTTGTTACATTAACCATGCACTTTGTACTGCCACTATATGTTGTTACATTAACCATGCACTTTGTACTGTCACTATATGTTGTTACATTAACCATGCACTTTGTACTGTCACTATATGTTGTTACATTAACCATGCACTTTGTACTGTCACTATATGTTGTTACATTAACCATGCACTTTGTAATGCCACTATATGTTGTTACATTAACCATGCACTTTGTACTGTCACTATATGTTGTTACATTAACCATGCACTTTGTACTGTCACTATATGTTGTTACATTAACCATGCACTTTGTACTGCCACTATATGTTGTTACATTAACCATGCACTTTGTACTGTCACTATATGTTGTTACATTAACCATGCACTTTGTACTGTCACTATATGTTGTTACATTAACCATGCACTTTGTACTGCCACTATATGTTGTTACATTAACCATGCACTTTGTACTGTCACTATATGTTGTTACATTAACCATGCACTTTGTACTGCCACTATATGTATCACAAATACTTGTATAAAAATAGACTTCAAGTGTCGGTTAATCATAATATTTGTCATCATGCTGTGCTATAGGAGGTATAGGGAAAGAGACAGCACTAAGAGACAGCAGTGAAGGAGAGAGACAGGCTTATACAACAGGCATTTAATGCTATCTCTTCAAGACATGCTATGCAGGCCATGCACTTTCCCTTCAATTTAAAATATTACCGTCTTTTCAGGGACAGGGAGACATGGTGGAGTCAGTAAAAGAGTCAAAGCTGAGAAGGCAGGACAAGTTTATTTACTGTATGTATATCGCACATTTCATACATGTCGCAAATTCAAAGTGCATTACTTAAAAGAAAATAAAGACGGCTACAAAAAGTGAACGTGCATTAAAATTACATTAAAACAAGACAGGATAAAAGAAGAAATATTGCAGTGAATGTTGGCTAAATTTCTTAAAACAGTGGTTCCCAAACTTATATGAATATTATTTAACATTCTTGAATATATTTTCACATTTAAAGTAACATTTACGTCAAAAGTTTTTGCATTATGAACAGTGCAGTAAAATTTCTAAGTCTCCCCATCACTTTTAGCTGCAGGAGAGAGAGAGAGAGAGAGCGAGAGAGAGAGAGAGAGAGAGAGAGAGAGAGAGAGAGAGAGAGAGAGAGAGACAGACAGACAGACAGACAGATTTAACCCAAATTTGGAGCGTTATTTAGACCCCCTCCCGACAAGCTAGCATGCCAGTTAGCATGGCATGTGATCTAGTTTCATATAATCTCTCGAGACAGACTTTCGACTTGCATCGAAAATCTGTCGGCAGCCTCTGTCAAAAGGGGTGTAACAGCGCTCGCACGCATGCTGCACTTTACCTGATCCAAATGAAGTGAACAGTGTGTAGTCAACACTTTTACCATTTTCAACGTGCTACTAGCAACGAGCTAGAGTTGTTATTGTTCATAGCGACGGACGGATTTGAGAGCAACACCCAGGGAGCGGAAAAGAGCCGCTTGGTTGGAGCCAATAGACCCTTCTCACGGAGGCCATTTTGTGTCGAAAAGGCAGGCTAAACACAGGTGCAAGCAAAATACTTATGAGGGTTTCCAACTTCCATGATTGGAATTTGGAAACCCTCGTTAGTGTTTTGCTCGCACCTGTGTTTATTCGGCCATTTCGACACAAAATGGCCCCCGTGAAAAGGGTCTATGGCAGAGCTTGCAGGGAGCGGAAAAGGATTTTCTTCAACTGCCGACCGCGCCTCTTGAGTTCCTGTTGCACCACATTGAAACGGGGCTGCCCCCAGAGGTTAGAGGTGAAAGAAATATTATTATTTTTTGTTTAACCGATGGGTTCCCAGATTGAGTTTCATAAGATACTGTACCATCACTCTGGCTTTAACACAGGAGGAGAGGTGGCAGGTTTACCCCCCTTCCCAAGTAAACTTGATGTCAAAACATGCTACATAAATAAATACACTTTACTTGACTTAATGATTGAAAGACAAACAACTAGAGGTCTCTGGCATGATTTTTTTTGTCAGAATGACATAAAAAATTACTTTTTAACCTTGTTAGATAATTTTCCAGCAACTCTATGAATCTTTTTTTTTTGCTTGGTGGTTTTTAATATCAAAATCCAATCCTTTCTCTCCCTCTGATCTCCCATTGGTTTACACTTTTGCATTGTGTCCTGCCCCAACATCTCAAATACATTTCTCTCTGTAAAGCGTATTGATTTCTGCTCTAACACGCGCTCAATTCTGAGTGAACATTTGATCCCCCGCTATCTGCTGACCGAGAGTAGAGTATGTTTGGTCCTGATCCATGGTGGCTGCACTGAGGCTCTGGTAGGTGGAGTCGCCCTCGGATCTGGAGGCCGGAGAAGAGTTCTCATAGGTGACACTCTGCACACACACACACACACACACACACACACACACACACACACACACACACACACACACACACACACACACACACACACACACACACACACACACACACAAAAAGTTCAGCAATGTGACAAGGCAGGGCAGCACACCTGAAATACAGTGGTAGCCATGGAAACAGTCATCCATCTTGCATGTACTGTATCTCTCCTGCATTCATACTACACACTGTAACACTGTAAGTTACTGGTACTAGAATTTAGGTTTCTAGGGTGGAGACTCTGGAGATGATGCACCATGGGCACACTTGGGGGGGGGTGACCAAACTCGAAAACCGAAATCCGGCACGGCACACTGTCGGGTCCCCAGACACACATGTAGATTGAAGTCGAACGGATGAACAGTTCTTAAGATCCACTTTTTGTGTGTGTTGCCAGTAGGTGGTCTGTGACCATTGCATAATTTGAGGTAGTGGGAGCATGTAAAGATTGAACAAAAGAAGCTCAAGAATCGATTGGGGAACTCCAACATTTTTCTTTGCTCAGATACGTAGTTAGTTACCAATAGATCCAAAGTAGTCTCTGTCTTGTAAGTAAGATTTAGCCAGTTTACATTTTCCCAGTCTGCCTACAAGTATGTCAAGGTCTACTACTGTATATCAAACACACCATATGGTCCAATAAAGCTAGAACTGAGATTTGAAGAGCAGGATTACTTAAATGTTGTTGGAAGAGCATAATGAAACATGAGGAAGGGTCGTGTTCTACTGACCTCTCCCCCTGACTCCCTGTGAACACGAGCCTGGTCTTGACTCAGGGTCCTGGTCCTGGTTCTGAGTTTTCTGCAGATACAGAATCATAATAACCAGTCATGAGAGCCCATTCCATCTTAGTAAACCATACACAATATTCAAGATTCAAGATTCAAGATTTTTATTGTCACTCCATGGTACAAGTACCACGTGTGAAATTCTTGTGCAGTGGACTCCGTTTACGACATAGTACAAATAGGCAACAAGCAATAAGTAATAGGCAATAAGAAATAGGCAGAAATAGGCAATAAGACAGCAATAAGGCAATAAGAAATAGGCATCTATAAGCAATAAGACAAGTCGGTGGCTTATACGACAGTGGCATATTCATTGCACATAGGTGCACATGTCATGTGCATACGTTAGACGTGTTCAGACATTCCAAATTCGACGTTTTATACATACATGTGCAAATAGCATGTACCTTATTAAACATACACTTAAATTTACAATTAAACGTTAGGCACCTTATTAAACATACACTTAAATTTACAATTAAACATTAGGCATCCGTAATAGTAGCAGCTGCAGTACGGTACGGTACGACTACTGCACTATTTGTGCATATTTAGGAGTCTCGTGGCCTGCGGGAAGAAACTGTTCCTCAAGCGATTTGTGCGTGTTTTTGGAACCCTGTATCTCCTCCCTGAGGGTAGCAGGGAGAACAGGCTGTTGTGGGGATGGTTTGTGTCTTTGATGATCTTCAGGGACCTCCTGAGGCACCGCTGGTTGTACAGTTCGTGCAGTTCTGGCAGTTCACCTCCTGTTACGTGCTGGGCCGCGCGCCTCACCCTCCGTAGCGCTCTGCGGTCCATGGTGGTACAGTTCCCGTACCAGGCGGTGAAGCCGCCTGTCAGCAGGCTTTCAATGGTGCCTCTGTAGAAGTCCCCGAGGATTTCTTTCCTCAGCCCGAATTTCTTCAGGCGCCTGAGTCCGTGTAGTCGCTGTTGGGCCTTTTTGACAACAGTGGCGGTGTGGCCGGCCCAGGTCAGGTCCTGGTGGATGTTGACTCCCAGGTACTTGAAGCTGTCCACCCTTTCCACCACTGTGCCGTTGATGGTGATTGGGGGGTGTGCGCCCCCCCCTCTCCTGTAGTCTACAATGATCTCCTTGGTCTTGGAGACGTTCAGGGAGAGGTGGTTGTCCTGGCACCATTGTTCCAGTACCCCCACCTCCTCTCTGTAGGCCGTCTCGTCGCCCCCCGAGATCAGCCCCACGACCGCTGTGTCGTCTGCAAACTTCACAATTGTGTTTGAAGTTTGAGTCGCCACGCAGTCGTGGGTGTAGAGGTCGTACCAGAAGGGGCTGGAGACGCACCCCTGGGGCGCTCCTATGCTAATGGTCAGTGGGGAGGAGGTGAGGTTGCCCACCCTCACCACCTGGCGGCGGTCTGTCAGGAAATCCAGGATCCAGTCGCACATTGCCGTGTTTAGTCCCAGATCCCTGAGTTTGCTTACCAGCCTGGAGGGTACTATGGTGTTGAATGCTGAGCTGTAGTCCACGAACAGCATTCTTACATAGGTGTCCTTCCCCTCCAGGTGGGACAGGGCGGTGTGGAGCACGTGTGCTACTGCATCCGCTGTGCTCCTGTTGGGGCGGTATGCAAATTGCAGCGGGTCGTGGTCCGGGGGGAGTGTGGGGCGGATCTTTGATATGACCAGCTTCTCAAAGCACTTGCTGGCTATTGGCGTGAGGGCTATTGGGCGCCAGTCGTTGAGGCTGGTCACTTTTTGTTGTTTGGGAATGGGGATGATTGTTGCTGCTTTGAAGCAGGGGGGGACTCGTCGGAGGGAGAGGGACTGGTTGAAGATGTCTGTGTATACGGGTGCCAGCTGGTGAGCGCAGGCCTTGAGGACCCGCCCGGGGATGCCATCCGGGCCGGCCGCCTTGCGTGGGTTGATACGCAGGAACGACCGGCACACTTCATCCTCAGTGATGGTGAGAGGGTGGTCTGGATCTGTGGGGGTGGGGGGGGTGGGTGGGGGGTGGGGGGGGTTGGTGGTTGGGTGTGAATGGGAAGGGGTGCTGAGGGGTGGGAGGGGGGGGGAGGGGAGCTGGTGGGGGGGGGGAGAGGGGGGAGGGTGGTGGTCGGGGGGGGGGGGAGGGATGGTGGTCGGGGGGGGGGAGGAAGGGTGGACGGAGAGGGGGGGGGATGGTGAGGGGGGGGAGGGGAGGAGGGGGGGGGGGGTGAGGGGAGGGAGGGAGGTGATGGGGGGGGGGAGAGTGGGAGAGGGGTGGGAGGGGGGTGGATGGGAGGCGCTCTGGCAGAGGGGTCGAATCTAGCGTAGAACGCGTTGAGTTCATCCGGTAGGGTGGGTGACGTGCTGGGGTTCTGTCGTTTCACCTCTTTGAAGTCTGTAGCAGCATGGAGGCCTTTCCACAGGTGTCTGGGGTTGTTTGTGTCCAGTTTTGACTCCAGCTGCCTTCCGTAGTCTCTCTGTGCTTTTTTAATAGCGGTCCGGAGGGCATATTGTGCCTGCTTGTATTGATCTGGTGTGCCAGAACTGTAGGTGGTGGTCCTGGCGTGCAGGGCTGCCTTGACCTCGCTGTTGATCCAGGGTTTCTGGTTGGGCATTATTTTGACTTTCTTTGTCGGGACTATGTCTTCGGTACACTTCTTAATGAAGCATGACACCGTCTCTGCGTACGCACCCAGGTCTCCTGCCACTCTGAACTCCTCCCATGCTACTTGGTCAAAACAGTCCCTCAGGATGTCGTCTGATTGGTCTGACCAGCAGTGGGCGGTTCGGAATGCTGAAAGGTTGGTTGAGGGATATTTAGGTAGGTAGGTAGGTAGGTAGGTAGGTAGGTAGGTAGGTAGGTACTTTTATTAATCCCAGAGGGGAAATTCCTTCATTACAGCAGCAATGCAGCACACAAGCAGTAAAAATAAGAATAGAAATAGGAAATAATATATAATGTACTGTACTGTCTGTTACATTACTGAAATGTTACTCAACTACAAGTAAAACTACTGGTGTTAAAAATACTTCAGTAAAAGTAAAAAGTACTCTCCTTAAAAACTATGTTAGTTACTTTTTAACCATCAATGTCTAATGGCAGCATTAGCATAGCCTAGGTAAACCCAGCCCCCACGTGACCTGCTCTCTCAGTTCCCAGTCACTGTAAGCAGGGTGAGCCTGAGAGCAGGTTACTGGGGGCTGGGTTTACCCAGGCTAGCATTAGCAGGGCTGTCACACACATTCAATTGAAAGGGGAGATCCATGTAGAAAATATATACTTTCAAACAAAGCACATTTCTCTGATAAATGATATGAATGAAAGATCAACAATGGCAGATCGAGTTCCTCTTTATCTGCTGGAAAAATACATGACCACAGGGTCAGACTCATTATGGGATGTACTTCTTTAAACAGTCTCAACAGCCATGGAGAACTCACAGTCTGACAGACTGCGTCTAGGGCAGTGAGAACTCACAGTGAGTTCTCCATGGCTGTTGAGTCTGTTTAAAGAAGTACATCCCATCATTTCTGTTTGACAACCACTGCGTGTCTGAGATCGTTTCTAAGCATCAGCTGCAGACAGGAAGCTGCCTTTTTTTCTTTTTTTTTTCATTTAATTTATTTAATGTGACTCATTGACCATGATTACATGGTATGGAGCACAAACAAAACATACAAAAACAATATACAATGGCACACGGCATGGCTAGTGCATATGTCATTTAAACAGAGGCAGAGGCTTCAAAAAAGCACCTAATTTACACATGACTTTTTGTCTGTCTGATTGTAGTAGTAAGATCAGTTTAAACATAGATGGATGAGTTAAATAATATCTGGGTAAATAATTGCATTCTTGCATTCAAACAAAATATGATACTCGTCTCCCACACAGTTGTCACTACAGAGGTTACAGATCCTCATACTTCTATGCAGTCCTTTATATAACCACTGGGGCCTCTGGCTTCTCTGTAAGTAGGCTTATTGACCGTAGGGTTTTCTTTTAATATGTTATTGTATATTTTTATTCTATTGTTTTACATTGTATATTTTTATTGTATTGTTTTATATTGTATGAACAAGGGACTGGAGATGTAAAATAGCAAAAGCTAGTGTAATGCATCTTTTCTCTTCAGAGATTAATGTTTTTTGTACGTTGTCCCTGAAATAAACTTCTAAAAATAAATAAATAATATCTACCAACAACCTTGGGGATTCTGGTGTTATTAACCCTGAAGTTACAGATTGCATGTATATGCCTTTGGTTTACATACAGCAGATCATTTTCCAGGTGGGGTTCTTTTTTTAATTCTACGTACAAGTCACATGATGTCAATGCTTCTGAGCTCACTTTGCCATTTCTGCATAAACTGATCCTTAAGACTTTGCTCAACAGTTAGCTTCAACCAGTCAATGTTGTTTCACTGCTGTGTAAGCCAGAGGTAAGACAAGCCACAGTCATCCAAAATCTGTTTGACCTGCACCACCCACGGTGAGGCATAGATGCCAGAGTTGTGCAAATCAAGCAGGCAGTTGTACATAATACGGCTAAGTTTGTTCTCGCCTTCAATCAACCTTCCCCAGTAACTGGTCATTATTTTCTTGACAGTGACACAGAGTGGGTATCTCCCCAGATCCGCATAGACCATATTGTTACACGTTGTCATTTTAACTTTCAAAATGTACTTGAGAAATCTGAGGTGTAGCTTTTCCAATATATCAATTTTTTCAAACCCCCAAGCTTCACACGAATAGAACATAACTGTCAAAAAGGTCCAGTGTGATATCTACTGGTAAATCATATTTTCTGCATTTAGAAAAAAGGGAAAACATAGCACGAGAGGCTTGCAAAACTTTGCTGTTGTCCATTTTTCTTATTCTCCAAAACTTATCCGAACTCCTGCACTGCTCTGGTCAGTGTGGTCACCTCTCTCCAAAGCAGAAACCTATCCTGTCATCCCCTTTTCATGCTTTCACTGGTCCGTTTGCGATCAGTTGATAGCCTTAATCGGCATTGTAAAATGCAGAGGAAACGTTTGGATTTACGTTCATTCAAAATGTATTCAGCTAATTATGATTTTGAAAGTAGCAAAGTAGATTACATAGTGCAATCCATCCATAAGTAAAAGTAAAATTACAGACTTGAATTACTCTTAAAAGTACAAGTACCCCCAAAAAACGACTTAATTACAGTAATGTGTATAGTTGTAATACGTTACTTCCATCCCTGAATATGCGTAGCATATTTAGCAACAACATACATCTATAATTATATAAACAAATATGCATAAAATATACATAGTTCACAATTATAGCCTATAGCCTATAGCAAATTATACATAGCAAATGTACGTAGTTAGTTATAGGTGTATACCTATATGCACAAGTAATAATATAGTAATAATAAGTGACCCTGTCAGAAAGTGACTGTCTGTGTGGGGTGGGGGTGGTTACAGGAAGGCATTGTAAAGTCTGATAGCTGTGGAATGGGGGTAGGCTAGCCAGTACCATTGTGCTAAGCTAACTAGCGGGATGGGCGGGTCACTATACTTTTCTACACACACAGACAAGAGAAGGGCATCTTCTCGTCTCACTATCGGGAAGACGGCAAATAGGCGACACTCACAAAATGTCGGAGTGTTCCTTTAGCCTAAGTAGCCTATATCTCACTCACAGGCACCAAGAAGAAGGAGCAGGAATCAACATGAGAACACTTATTAAAATCTATACTCACCTACAGAGCCAGACAGCTGCTGAACAAGTGATGCCACTTAGAACCAATCCAATTACCAGAGGAAACGTGTACATGTGAGACTGACTGGTTTCTGCACAAAATCACATGGGAAACAAAGTTTGAGTTTTGATGTTACTTCGTAAACACTTGTCCTAAAGGTATTGGTGTAGAAGTGCTCTACTTGCCTTTGGGTTTCTCAGACACGGTTAAATTCCACTCAGTACTTCGTACACCTTCCATGTCGCTGACAGTACAGCGGTAGATCCCTGCATCATCTTGTTGTGCATTAAAAATGTTCAACTCTGTAGGACTGATTGGCCCAATGTTCATTCTGTCAGAGGTGAAATTGCTCACAGTCTTATTCTCAAACCAACTATGAGCAAAGATAATAAAGTTGTCTTCACCTCAGATTTGTTGCATTTGAGAATAACAGGATCTCCCATGGACACCTCCACTTTGTCTCTGTATCTGATTGGATTCAACTCTAATGTGGAAGAAAATAACCAATGTGAATGGAAACAAAACATTTGTATTTTCACACATTATAAATGAGTGGATCACACACACACACACACACACACACACACACACACACACACACACACACACACACACACACACACACACACACACACACACACACACACACACACACACACACACACACATCTTCACTGTACCTGCAAAGCGGCTGATCATTAGGATGACCATGACCTGCAGGTGCCTGGCGAGTAGAGCTGACTTGACTCGGCTGAACATGGCTGTCATGAGAGAGACAGAGACAGAGACAGAGACAGAGACAGAGACAGAGACAGAGACAGAGACAGAGACAGAGACAGAGACAGAGACAGAGACAGAGACAGAGACAGAGAGAGGAGACATACAGAGTGGTGCTTCACTGCCACTGTCTTCATGGGGGATTTTGAGGAAGTTGTCATGGTGTTATACTCTAGCTAAGATCAAAGCTAAGGTGGGTTCTTTAGAAGGATATTAATAGAAATTAAGAACATAATTAAATTGTTGAATGTGGTTGGGGAAATTGAGTCAGGGTGAAAATAAGTGATGGAACGGGGTGTGTATAGGCCCACTGACCCACATCCGGCCCTCTCTCTCTTCAACTCTTTCCTGTCTCTCTCTACCGCATTACTACTTCAATGTTCTCAAATAACTTCTTCAACATGTTGAGTTACCCTGCAGATGAAATCAGGGACTTTCTGCATAAGAATAGAAATATAATATCTAGCTCTAGGTTGATGAATAACTGAATAAAAACAAATTAAGAAATCTGAGCCTAAATTGCACTTAGTTTACAAGCATGCATTCACAAAGGATGGTACATGCACATGAATGTGCATGCATGCAATGCTCGCACGCACCCACCCATACCACCCACTCACCCCCACACACACACACACACACACACACACACACACACACACACACACACACACACACACACACACACCTACACACATACACACTAAGCAGCACATACTAGTTCTTGCCAGTCTGACCAGACTCATTTCCTTTGTCTCTATCTGCAAAAGCATCTGACAAAAAGGTGTGAGAACAGGAAACTCACACTTTGTTTGTTGAAGAAGTTTGAGGCAAACAGACAACAGATAAATTGCAAACAGGTTTCAAATTGTTTCATTCATCACGATGGATCACAAATTGGGGTGTGTCACTATACTCAGAAAAGAAAACGTATTAAAGCCTAGAATAGACTTCAAGTGTCAGTTAATCACAATATCTGCCACCAGAACTGTGAGGCAGTTAGGAAGGAGAGAGACAGGCTTACACAGCAGCTGTTTTAATGGCTATCTGTTCAAGACGTATGCTATGCAGGCCATGCACTGTCCCCTTCAACAAGAGTTGATCATGGGGACAGGGAGACAGAGGTGGAGTCGGGTGGAGTCAGTAAAAGAGTCCAAGCTGGGTAGAGCAGTGCATGATGGTGAGGTGGATAATGTCCTCTGCACCAGCAGGGGCTGCTGTATAGCCCTTTTTTGAATTCCTGACTCCTGAGAGTCCTGACTCCAATAGAAAAGCAGTGTAGGCAGCTGGCAGCACATCGTTAACCTGACACTGCCAGATGGGTGGTTTTGTTTTCACATCTGATCAAGATCCCGCGAGAGAATCCAGTTGGCTTGCAAGGTTAGCACATCGTCTCTGTTGGGTGAAAACGAAGTCCAATTTGGAGGGACATAAATAACCAACCCTGAAATAACTAGCTAACTTTTTCTTTATAAACTCGCAAATGCAGACATCAAACTATGAATATGAGTGTGTTTGTGTGTGTGTGTGTGTATGTGTGTGCGTGCGTGCGTGTCTGTGTGTGTGTGTATGAATCAGTGCTTTGTATATTGCATTATGTCTGATAACTCTAAGCTATACATGCCCTTGTTCATGGTCATACCCCCTCCCTACTGTACCTTGCTGTGTGTGTGTGTGTGTGTGTGTGTGTGTGTGTGTGTGTGTGTGTGTGTGTGTGTGTGTGTGTGTGTGTGTGTGTGTGTGTGTGTGTGTGTGCGTGCGTGCGTGCGTGCGTGCGTGCGTGCGTGCGTGCGTGCGTGTGTGTGCGCCCGCTAATGTTGCACACAGGAGTTGTTTTGGTCCGAATGCCACGTAAATGAATGATGGCAGCCAGCAGGCGCCCTTGGCCATATTCAGCAGAGACTGAGTGAGGAGAGGCCCAGCTAACAAGCAAGGGAACAGAACACTGATTTTCACCCAACCTGAAAGATTTATTTCTACCAAACTGAATCTCCTCATATCAACCCAATGCCCATCAAAGAAACAAAACTCTGTTTTAATGCTGTGAGGATTGGCTGCCCTTTCAAGCATAGATTATCTGTTCAGATTAGAACAGATATGCAAATGTGTGGATGGATTCGCTTGCACCCATCCCCCCTTCTTGCTATATGATTTTTGCGGCTGTGAAATTAGGCACAAAATGTGAAACCGGGTCCTTAAGCATCATCCTATTATCAGCTCCAGCAAGGCCCTCTTAAAAACACAAACACACACATGTACACCCGACCAAACACACACATACACGCATGCACACTCGCTCATGCCCACACACTGTACACACATCTCTGGTCAGGCTCCTGGAGGCCCTGAAGTGCAGACACACACACACACACACACACACGCACACACATGCACACGCACGCACACGCACACACACACACACACACACACACACACACACACACACTCATATTCATAGTTTTGATGTCTGCATTTGCGAGTTTATAAAGAAAAAGTTTGTTATCTATATAGCTATATAGTCATATAGCCCAGTTACAAGTTACACAGTTAATTTATGTTACTTTCCAGTTATAGGGACATAGTCCTTGAGTTATACAGTCTTCTATCTTATTGGGAAAAAAATCAAGATGTATTGATATGTGGTTCTATATGATGCCTATGGAGGGCGCTCTAGACTGTGTACTCAGGAATGTGTTCCAGGAAGTAAAGTTGCTTTTGAATGAATCGTGTGGTGGGTGTGTGCAGTCACTTCAAAACAGTTTGAGTGACATATGGTGGATGGAGTATCTTTGTATTGTCGACTGTAGTAGGCTAGCCGGCCCTTTTGATGCGCTGTTGTTTCCCTCGTCGTAATTGTCTACTCAACACTGATCCCCTCAGTAGCTGTAACCTACATTGCCAAAAATCGCATATGAAGGTGGTGTCGCATAATGCCTGTCCATTGTCTTCTGCTTCCGCTGCACAGGCGGGGGGCAGACGTATGAGTTTCATGTCACACTGCGGCACACTAACAAACGGTGCAGGAGGTAATCTATGGAAAAAGTATGTCACAGTCACCTCACGGGTGAAGTTAGAGCACAGTGTTGACTCATTCTAGGTGACCTCAACTCAAACTCCCACCATGTTTGACATCAATATGTTGAAGACGGTTAAAATGTCCCCCCCTTCATATGAGCCCTTATGTCTCCACCACTTTTCAACACGTGTTGACCTTCAATAACTCTTCCAGGTCAGATGGCCATGGATAGAACCATAGCATGGAGTCAGTACAAAACTTGGAATACAATGAATATGCAAGTTATGGCAGTGTGGGGTCTACACTTCCCATGACAGTCTGCTCAGTTTTTGCTACAGACTGTCAGTGACAAACAGGGTAAAGATCACATCCTCATCCTCAAGTGAAATGTTACAATTAAAGTGCACCCTGCCCAAGCTTAGCTCAAAATCAATTTCCTGTATCGAGAAACCATTTCCTTTTTCTGGGCTAAGGCGGATGGCTTAGGTAGGTTCTTTCTCATGTGTTTCAACAGTATTATTCATATGGATGCACTAATACAGTGTAGTGGTGAGTTTTTTTCTTCATCGTTTATTTTTATTTTTATTATTATTATTATTTTATTTGTAATGTTCTCTATGCTACCCTCGGTCAAGTTGGGCTAGAATGTTGACTTTTTTTTCTTTCTAACACAGTAGTACAGTAGCCTACTAGTAGTAGGCCCCTAGGTCTTATTGTTAAGATTTTACTTGTTTTCATGTTTTAAAATGTTCTCGTTTTTGCTTCATTGGCTGCGTGCTCGGGAACTTGCCTATCTAAAGCAAACAGTGCAGTAAGTGGCTATTATTACAATAATACTGTAACTGAGTCACATGATATGGAAAAAGATTAGTGTCTGCAGAGATTGCATTTGAATTGAATACATCAGTTTTTCTTCATACTCATAGGGAACTGTTGAATTGTGAAATAAGGGATTTGTTGAATAAATAAAATCCAAAATTGAACATGTAACGTATGCTACAAATTGAAACTGAATGTAATGAAGATTTTTTTAGAAGTCATTTAAAATTCAGTTTTACTCATTCAAATTCAGTTTTCTTCATTCAGATTCACCTTCCTTGATACAACATTCTGGGCACATGGGACTTTTCTTTCCTAAATGCTGACTGGAAGGCAGCTGCTGCTCCTATAACACTCTTAGCCAACCACAAGCCGTGACACTGTGATGTATTCATCCCAACAGCGAATGATCAAGCCTTCTCTTCATTTGGTGAAAGAGTTGAAAATGGTCTCCTACCTGCTACTAGTATGCATAGGAGGCACATGATCAGTTTGCTACATTACAGACAGCTGTATTGTTTAACACCTACAGTATAGCTGTTTTCAGCATTATTATTTGAAACTGACTGAGGGAAACTGTGCCTTATGAATTACATTTTTCATATTAATTTATTCAACAAATCCATGTTAAATGCTGAAATGTTCAGATGGTTCAATATGAACACCACAAATGGCACTAATCGCTTGCCCAATCACACATCCCAACAACAACATAAAAAAAAGTGTAGGCTGTTGTCAGAATTTAACAGACAATATTAACTTGCATAAACATAATGTTCAAACCAGAATTCAACTGTCTTTGTTTCAGTAATTCTGAAGGTGGAATGGCGGACTTTTCTAGAAATTGGGTCATGACCAGGCCATTGTCTCTGATATGGTGCATAAGCTGGACTTTCTCACACACAGGTAAAATACATGTATGCATTTTAGTATGCTATTATTTTTATGCTATGCTATTATTTTTCTCACCATGTAAGAGCAGGCAGCATTATAGTATGATGAAGCTGAACCTAATATTGACAGGGCTTAGGGGCATTAACTCTATCGCATTTCTGTTTCAGATGGAAACCCCATCTCACAGCAGGCTGGCAGCACAGTGACCCTGCCATGCAGAAACCAATCTCTGAGTAGTTTCACACAGCTAACATGGATGAAGGATGGGGCTCACCTGTTCAGCTACAGCTCAGAGGGACAATTTCTCAGCTCTCCTGAAGCCGCCAGCCTCAAATTAAACATGTCTCGCACAGACAGCCAACTCTATGCATTGATCATCAAAGCAGCACAGGTGTCTCATGCAGGCAACTATACCTGCGAGACCACCACCCGTGATGGAATCTGGGAGCAGAAATGGGAGCTTCTCATTACAGGTGTGCTAATACAATATTTACATTAGCCGACACTAATAAACCCCATGATACATTGGGTCATAGCAGCTGCAGATTGGGTTACAAAAAAGTTGGCTATAAATGAGAATAGAGAATGTGGGATGATTAAAGATAACATAACTGACAATAAAATAATCCTACTATGCACAGTGCAAAATGCAATGTTCATGTTCAGTGCACACCTGCACACCTGGTCCACCCACCCAGTCTAGATAACCTGCTGCAAACGGTCCCCTCGAAAACAAGAGCTGCAGCCATGCCTGAACTTGCACTGGCACAAGTAGCCTACAGGTACTTTCTAGAGATGCGTCACATGCTCCACTGAGATAGCCTGGGTAAACCCAGCCCCCAGTGACCTGCTCTCAGGCTTACCCTGCTTACGAGTCACAAGGTGTGTGTAG
Organism: Poromitra crassiceps; assembly: GCF_964638095.1. Lineage (NCBI taxonomy): Eukaryota > Metazoa > Chordata > Actinopteri > Beryciformes > Melamphaidae > Poromitra > Poromitra crassiceps. The sequence goes on along the minus strand of NC_139627.1, from coordinate 40,013,354 downwards.
TGACTGGGAACTCTGAGAGCAGGTCACGTGGGGGCTGGGTTTACCCAGGCTACCACTGAGACCCCACAGTGACTGACTCTGCTACAGGATGGCTGTGGTCTCTTCCTGCTTCATTGTGACCTCCCAAACCACAGCTGCATATTGTGTGCACATAAGCACAACTCAGTATTTACATGGTGTATTTTGAGCTTCCTATACTGCATTACTGCTTTAGTGAGCTAGATGGCTGATTTATACACATTCTTCTTACAGATGCTGATGATGATGGAGCAGCAGCTGAAACAAGTTGGATGCTGGTGATTGTGATCGGAGTTGTTGCTGGTCTATTTGTGATCGTTTTGATCGTTGTGGTTTGCTGGATCAGTCTAAGAGCCCGCAAAGCACAGGGGTAGGTCTGGTTTGCCTCTGGTAGTCATTCACTCAGCACTTACAACCTCACTTTAGCTTCTTGAAATATTGTGAGCAATAAAGACAGGTGACAAGGAGTATAAGAATATGAATAACATAGATGGAATGCTCGTCTAAATTTCAGGATTGTGTCAACGTAACCCTGCCCCAACATCAATCTCTCTCTTTTTTTTACAGAACTGGCATTCCACCTCCCACAACAGCAATGGTAAATATTGTAATCATTACAATTAATGACATTTTAGAAAGTGTAAACAATGTATAGAATTATAAGGATTGGAGTTAATTTAAAATTCATAATAGCAAACTGGAGTAAAACGATTCCCAATTACTTGTCAATAGATTGATGTAAACGGAGACATTCATTCTTGTTCTATCATCCTTTTTCAAGGTACAGGGAGAAGATATTTATGTAAACTGCATTCATGTAAAAGTCAACTAGAGGCCTTGCAGAGAGTTTTCATCGAAATATAGCCTACTGTATTATAATGGCTCACTGATATGAAGCATATATGGAAAGAGATGGTTAGAAGTGATGCACCACAGCATTCATAGCACTGTAAATAAACACCCAATACACCAATCATATCTGGGATATCAATGCTCTTAATTAGTTTTGTTTACTCTATTAATTAGTCCATCTTGTATCCTACATACAAAGGTGTTTGTAGTTCGCTTCTTCTCCCATTCAGCTTTGTATAATGTATCTGTATTAACACATTTAAATGATGTTTTATCTTTTTTTTCCCTGTGGTTTAGTTACTCAATGCGTTTACTTTACACTTGGTCTGTATGTGAATTTGGTAGGTAATTGACATAAGATGTAATTTTATGATGATCCTTGATGCTCTGTTGATGTTTTCTCTGTACGCCTCTCTTTCTTCCTGAGATTATTGGAAAAAGTAACCTAACAGCGTAGTTTAACACAAGTTAATTGTTGAAAACATATGAGCTGTCTGTTCAATTCTTTATACTTGTGTTCTACTAAAACAAAACAAAACCCCACAAGAAAGGTGTTTGTAGTACTGTTCTCAGAGGCGAATTCATCCTGTACGTACGTGTAGCGTGAAACTCAACAGTTGGAAGGGGAATCCCAAAACACTGCTGTTTGTTGCTGGATGCCTGGGCCCATGGAACAAAGGTTAGACATAGAACTCATTGACGGCAATGACAGTGAAAAGTGGTGGAGGTCCAAACTTATGGCAGTGTGGCAGGAAAACCTTACCATTGCTATACATTTAGTTTGTAAAACCATGTGACTGAAGAGTTTACCACCAGGTGGAGCTACTGCAGGTGTAAAGCACATGGTGGGTGTTCTTAATAGACTTTTGTTTACAATCAACCCATTCTCATTCCCAATTCCCATCTCGTCCTATGTAATAGGTGAACTGAAGCGTCCCTCGTAATAGTGAAGTGAAATGGGGTAAAGTGAAACTAAATTAAGTGAAGTGAATACAGATCACCAAAGCTAAAGAACATCACAACACCACAAAGCAACAGAGACGTTTGGAACAGCACCACCTGAAACTCAAGACTACACGTTTTCAGTTCAACTCAACTCAAATTTGTTGCAATTTCTTGCAAATAATAATAATTAGTCCTAATTCATAAGTGGCATTGTGGCACAGTGGAATTGCATTGCCACCTCACAGCAAGAAGGTCCTGGGTTTGATTCCCACCTGGGGCACTTTTGGCACTCTCCCCATGCCTTCGGTGCCTATAGGGCCCAGGTGGGTTATCTATGTTGTGAAAAGGGCCTTTCTGTGTGGAGTGTTCTCACTGTGCTTGCTCCATATAACATCCATATGAACCCCTACTGAAAAACATGTAAGAAGACATCGCCTGACCAGTGGTGTGTCCTACTAAGGAGTCTGTCCCCGGACGCTGTGGGCAAAGCTGCCCACCGCCCCCTGAAGAGGACAAGCAGGATGAGAGAGAGGCAGAAGACACATTTCATACTCCACACTAAGAATCTAACTACGTAAGTGATCATGGGATAGTTGCAACTTTGTCTCCTGAATGGTTGTGGTGGTGTATTTTTCACCTATAAGTGTGGTCATATGTATGTATATTCATTATGCAAAGGTGTGTAGATCCAATATAAACATTCTCAACGGGAGCCATTAGATATGCTGGTATACTCATAACTTATTACTCACTTCTAATACATTTTTAAGCCCCTGACGAGTCTCTAGCCCCCCCCCCTTTTTTTTCTCATTTGGTATTGTCTTATGTTTAGTTAATCTGTTTTGTTTTGTTTTGTTTGTCCTTTTTTCTTATGTTTCGAGCTTTGATGATATAAATTAATTTATGTATAAAAAAAGGGTGATTCGCTACAGATCAATGTACATGCTCTCATGCTACTGAATTGTGTTTCTGTCTATCACCAATAAAAAAAGTTATAAAAAAAAGAAAAAAAAAAGACATTTCACAGCACCATCATGATGTAGCATGCTGTGTATCTCGTTTGTTCTTCTTAAAAGACTGCTCCTAACAAGTCCTACTTAAAGAGGCCCCATTATGCTTCTCTTTATTTTGTATCACATATATGATGTTACTACATGTAGTCATAAACGTGGCCAAAGTTTCAAATAATGAAGTGAACATGTGTGAAAGTTACCCCCATGAGCAGAAATCGAGAGATTTACAGTTGTTTACTCAAGTAGTTTGACCACTTTGCTGCGGTGCTGCTGCAGTAGGCTACTGCCACAGCGCTAAGAGTGGGGGCGTTATTTATAAGCCCCCACCCCTGGAAAGTACCTTGGAAAGTGGCCAAAATAGTCTGACAAACAGTCCTTGTTGCCATGGTGATGCTCTGCAGTGCCCCTCCTCCTCCCTTCTGTTCTGAGTCTGTCAGTTAGTAACTCCATTTTCTTCAGTGGGACTAGGCTGGGTCTTGTGTTAAATAAATAACCCTCCTATTCACTAACCAGTAAAGTCCCATAACACTGAGACCTTCCCAGCTGCTGCTTTCTTTCCACTTATGTAGTCACAGCAACAACTTGAATATAACGGTCTGTGAGCATGATGCTGGAAATAGGGAACTTGTAGGGAACCTGTTCTGAACTGTGACATCTCATCGCTTCACTGTGACTGCGTAGGCTATATTTGGGGGTCATGTAAAGTATCTTGTGATAAGACACACCCTGGAATCTGTTGCTCATGCAGACATTTCTGCTGTGTGTGATACTGAGCAAGGTCATTCAGACAAGACATAGAGCATTCTTTATAAAGCTTTATCTAGATGCAGGGGTGGCCACTGAGAACACAACTTTACCTAACAAAATCAAGGATACAACAAAAAAGGCGGCAGCAAGTGGTTAACAAATGCAAGTCAAACTTCAAAGTACTAATACAGTCTACCTCGCTATTCATAAACCTACTCTTAATGTAACAGTATAGCAGGCATAAAACACCATACTGTATTACTGAAATGCTATTAGTCCCTGCAACTTCTATGCACACTACAAAAACACAGTTCAAGACTACAAAAAGCCAGCAAATTAGCAGTGCTGTTAAAAAGGTCAACCGGACGTGACAGATAAACAAGATTAAAATGCATTTAGGAGAAGTAGAGAATTGGTTGACGTTAGTCTTGGTACTGTGTGTAAAACATAACTTAATTTTCTTCAAAATGTCACATACACTTTTAGTTCAGACGATCTTAACTCAAGGTAGCCTACCGATAACTTAAACGCTCAAAACACATGTTGATAACACTGGTAAACATAAAGTAGGTTCAGCAGGGTTATACCAGGCAGCAATAATATTACCAACTTTTGTAACAACATAAGGCACATGCACTTCAGTAGAACAGAAGTACTGAATCTGAACCAAACACATTTTTAACCTTTGGCCAACTGCTTAACATTCACACACAATGGCTGCGTTTCCCAAAAGCTTATTAGCGCTCACATCAAGATTTTGGACAGCTCCAGTTAAGATGCTTCTTAAGAGCCTTCTTTAGCTATGTGTTAAGAAGGCTGTTAAGAAGGCGTTTGGGAAACACTTCTTTGGAGCCTTCTTAACTCCTTAAGAAGCTTCTTAACTCCTTAAGAAGCTTATTTGTTGGGAAACACAGCCAATGCAAGTAGAACAAGTTGCAACACAATTCAGGTCAGTTTGATATGACCCATGTAAATTACCAGACAAACCAGTTAATTAGAAAACATTATCAATCAACTCTCTTCGGTTAAGGCAATTAACTGTATTGTAGTGAATATTGTATGTATTGTATTAGTATGAGTATTGTATGAGTATGGGAGTATTGTAGTGAATATTTTTACATTTACCATTTACCAATATTTTGCAGTGCCTTTGGGGCCTCTGAAAAGGGTTGTACAGCTGGCAGTTATAACCGTTAATGGTTATCCAACTGCAAAACCCACATGTCAAACTGATAAATGTTTAACTGGTTTGCCTTTCAGTGCCAACTTGTAGTTTATGTAATAGAGTCCAAAAAGAAGGGAGGAAAAAACAAAGCAGTATGAAGCCAGGCAAACTGATATGAGTGACAGACCAATTTTAAAATTGGCATCTTCCAACATGCAGAGATGGCAAAGTGACAGTTAAATAACCTAGAGCAGGTGCAGATAATAAGTCAAGTTTCAAATCAAGTGAAGCTTATTTACTGTCTAGTGTCTAGTGTCTACTGTCTAGTGTCATCAATAAAAGCATCTTCCAAAAGGAAAACGCCCCCCAGAAAATCTTGCACCGAGGGGGAAATTAAATAAATAAATAAATAAATAGAAGAAAACCTTGGGTCAAATGAAAGTGTGCAATAGGTCCCAAAACATGGACAAACTCACAAATCTTATTTTTTTTAAATATTTTTTTCCCGATTTTTTATCCCCCATTAGTGCTAACGTTAATTTCTTTATCCTGGTTGCTACTCCACCCTCTGCCGATCTGGGGAGAGCCGAAACTGCTTGCTTCCTCCATGCTTCCTCCGAGACATGGGCAGTTAGCCAGCCGCTTCTTTTCACCTGACAGAGGAAGCTTCACCGGTAGGACATAGCACGTGGGAGGTTCACGCTATTCCAACCAGTTCCCCTCCCTCTGAACAGGCGCCCTTAACGACCAGAGGAGGAACCACATTAGCAACCAGGATATTGCATGTTTTTGGTGAAGGGGGTTCCTATATGAAGGAAACCCCTGGGAGGCACGGGGAGAACATGCAAACTCCACACAGAAAGGCCCTTTTGACGACCCCACCCGGGTGGTGGGCACTCAAGGACATGCGGACGGGCACGCATTCCTTCAGCGTTCACATCGTCCCAGGTGGGAATCGAACCCACGACCTTCGAGCTGTGAGGCGATAGCGCTTACCACTGCCCTACCGTACCTCCCCAAACATCTTCTTATTAATCAGTGCTGGTTTTGTTTGTTTTGATCCTTCCTGCACCTGATACAGTGTTCAGAGCCCAACGACTAAAGTGATTCTTAAAGGGCTTATTTAGTCTGACCAGCAGGAGCTTGTGAAGCTGTAACCAGCAAATATTTGGCATTTTAACTTGGTGAAATGAATAAAACAATTAATCATTATCAAAATGTCTGGGAACGCCCATACAGGCTCTAGGAACGCCCACAATAGATGCTGGGTAAACGGCTCTGAGCTGGCTCAGCCTTGCTGGGGGCGTGGTCAGGGTGGGGTAAATTCACCCGTTCTATCCATTCAGCAAAGTTAGAATTTAGCTGATAGCCCAGCCCAGGCAGACACGATCGGGGATTTAACCACCGCAGTAAACGCACATCTGAGCAGATGTCTTGTGTTCTGCTCTAGAACCCCCAAACCTGTAGTTTAGAGCCGCAGCACCGTCTTTTGGTGAGTCAGCCCATGAGATATATGGGCGGTTTTACCCCACTCGCGCGCCAGCCATTTAACATTTTGTTGGCGTTCCCAGACATGTCTCTATAATAGATTCATCTTCTGTTGATCAACTAATCATTTCAGCAGGAGAATGTACAGTAGGTGTTGGTGTTGGTTCTGAACTGGACAGGCTTGCAGGTTGGTCATATGACAGCAAGAATATTATCTTTTCAGTTAGCATTCGAACATGTACAAACAATTGGCTTCCTTAATCGCAAGAGGAAGTTGGATCCAAAGACTGCTCTGGTGGCTTTCCATCTCTTCCTGTTTCTGGGGACAATCAGTAGTCTCTTAGAACAGACGAGTTGGCTTCCGCAATTTTCAAATGCTTCAGCCATACCGTTTGTCATTCGTGGGGGAGAAGCATGCGCCAACCGGAATGGGAAGCAGAAAGGCGGGTCTTCCGCTCATTAGTCCAATCAGAATTTTTTTCCGTGGACACACGTGTCGTGATTGGTCGGATTTTGTCGAACTTCCTTCCAGTCTGAAGGTTTTTTTCCCAACTTCCTTGTGCATGTTCTGGGGATCTAACGTACAGACTGTTTAGCTGCATTCGCCGGATGTAGATGAGACAGTCTGTTTTAAGAGACTAGACAATCAGGGGATGCAGAGGTCTCTGAAAAAGACAATTAAAAATGTTTCATTAATTCAGCAATTCATTTCATGAGTGTGTCTGTAAAGATTTCCAGGGTATCTTATTCTGCAGGTTTGAAAAATCCAAAACTGAAGACATTTATAATGCTACCTGGAACTGAATTTAGGCTTAATCTAAAAACCAAAATAAAGACACCGTCAAAAATGAACCGTACAATTTCCAATTGAACAGAGGCTGTAAGAGAACAGGAGCTTTTAAGGGAGATGAAATCCACCTGTGTTTAGAAAAGCTGTGTTTCCATCAATAGGGTTGATCGATCTTAACCCCTAAATTAAAATTAAAATTAAAATGGAAACAAAAACACAAATTTGAAAAAAATAGAACAAAATAATATTAATCATATAGCCCACTTTTGAAGCGGTTGTGGATATTTATAGCAATATTGTGGCTCTAAAATAATTTTTTATCGTTGCGGTGAGACTAATGGCGGCGTTGTTTTCGGTTTTCCGGTCTGAGCGCAAACAAAGACTATAGTGAAGTCAAGAGGAGATGCTCTTCTGCTTCTTTTACAACAGCGCCTGCAGTCAATTGTGTTGCATTGGAACTAACTAGCGGCTGGACGCCACCACACACGCACGCGCACACGCACACACGCACGCACACACACACACACGAAAATAAAGAAAGCGGCACCGTGTGATTATATTGGGGGCTGGACTTGTTCCACGGGCCGCTAGTTGAATAGGCCTATGGCAAGTAGCCTAATGGAAAGCTTGGGTACGGTGGCGCAGTCGCCTCACAGCTAGAAGGTCCTGAGTTCGATTCTCGCCTGGGACGCTGTGGGCGCTGGAGCTGTGACCCCCCCATATCTTCAGTGCCTACTGCCCAGGTGGGCTAGCTCGTCGAAAGGGCCTTTCTGTGTGGAGTTTGCATGTTCTCCCCGTACCCCCCAGGGGGTTCCTCCGTACATAACCCCCCACTAAAAACATGCAGAAGATCGTCATCCGACCAGTGACAACAACATCTGAAGTTGGTCCCCGGGCGCTGGAAAGAAAAAGTGACCACTGCTCCTGGCCTGCCCCCTGGAGGAAAGGACAAGCCTGGATGGGTCAAATGCAGAGGACATATTTCACCGGCCACCGTCAGCATGAGTGTGTGTTGTGGCCGCATGCATGTGTTGTAGTGTTCGTGTGACAATAAAGACGGGCTTCCGTCTGAAATCGTGTCTCTCTCTCTGTCCATCCATCTTATCTGCAAAAAAATGAATAAAAACTCTGGTAATAATGTGCGTTCTCTTCTCAGCTGTGGTGATGATGCTGTGTAGTGGCTCGAATATCATAATCTTTCTTCTAGGCTTATAAACTCGTGACAACACCGGTGGTACCGGAGCTCCTCAGCTGACCTGATGGGCCCGATTTTCATTTAACTGCTCTCAGTACGACGCAGCCATCAAGGTAGACACGGAGTGTGAATATTATATTTGCCATGAAATGCTCATTTATTCAGGTGAGCTCATCACGTTGTAACTTAATGTTAGTGGACTTCTCCCTGTCTCAGCTCGTCAAGGTGTCACTGCTGCTACTTCATAACGTTATAAACAAACTAGTTGAATTCACTTGAACACTTGGAAGTTTGCTCACACCGAGTTGAAATTAGGAAAGCATGTGTACGTTAGTTTCTACTTTACATGTTTATAACACAAGCTCTCTCAGGTCCGCTGAGTGCTGTGCTGGGCTTTTGAAGGCAAGGTGCGTTTGTTTTTCACACAGCGGGCGCCGGTGGTGGGGTGGACTAAGTTTTCTGTGTTAAGCACAGTGTTGGACTGAAGGAGCCCACCGAGCCAGGAAACTAGAGAGGCTGTCTCATGAAGATACACCTCACCTTAGCCGGCTGTGCACGTGGAGAGAGAAAGAGAGAGGAGCGAGGGTAGGGGAAGGTAGGTGCGGAGGGTGCGGCAGCACCCCCTGTTGGCAAGAGATGGGATTTTTGAAATTGTTGGATTTGGCTGTCTTGTGTTTATACCACCAACAAAATGCATTAAAAACAGTTTGTGCTTCCCAACTCTAATCTTATTTCATATGCGCTCTCTTCAAAAGTGTTTGCTTTTCATCATAATCTGGTTTTCCATAATAATAATAATACGTTCAGTGCATATATGCCTGTGTTGCTGTCTGTTGTAGTGTAAAACGACTAAATGGAGAACAGGTGGTTACATGAAAGTGAGTGAGAAAAGGAGAAGATACTGAATAATGACATCACAACAGTATTATCCTAATGTTAATTTAAAATGAAATATTCTTCTAAATATGGATAAAAGTCCAAAAAACAGAGATTCCATTCCTTACAGCACCCCCTACTTAATAATAGTTCCAGCGCGGTTGGAGAGGAGGAGAGGAGGGGAAAACAGCATTTGAACGCTGATTTGCACATCGAGTACCATGGCAACGATTGAAGCTTTGATTTTTTATTTATACATATATTTATTTTACTTTTATTTATTTATTTATTTATATGGGGAGGGGGGGGGGGGACATGAAGAATGGACATGAAGAATGGACATGAAGTGTAAACCTGACATGGCATCATGGTGATAAAATAAGGCTTCTAATAACTGTATTTAAGATATTGTAATACTTTAAAGATTTTTAGTTAGTTTAAGATTGATTCATTTTTAGTTTTAGAAGACCTGCACATATTAACTTTTAGGGGAAATAAACCCCACAAAGCAACCAAACAAATAAGAAAATATTTTACATGTTTGTCCTTCTTCTTCTTTTTCTTCATCTTCTTCTATTGCTCTCTCTTCCAGGTTCACCGGTTCACTCGTCCCTCTTCTTCTGCTTTATGAACCACCAATTAATGTAAAATATATATAGACATATACTTTAAATGTATAGATATTTCAAATAGAAATGTAAGATATGAATAGATACCTTGCCAAATATGGGTGTTTACGCAAGAACCACATACCAGCACCAACAACAACCATCAGGATGCTGAGGGTGATGATAAATAAGGTCCAATAGACGGTGCCGGCTCCTATAGACAGGACAGAGATAAGAAGAAAAACTGGATTGACAATGACCTGGTAAGTTATTACACATCCTGAGGTCATAATATCCCCTTTCATTTAGCAGGAAACTCAAAAGACTGAAAACATCACTGCACACATCAGAGGGTGAGGCAAATTCTTAAAGTCTAGCTGAACCCAAAAATTACTTTTATTTTATTTTAGTTCAAATACCTGGGTATGCAGTGCACCTATTTAATAATGTATGCCAAAAAAATCACAACAATCTAATTTCTTTAGTTTTTCAGACTTTTTCACATCAAAAGTTCATTTTTCAAGATTCCATTCATAACAGTAATCTACAGTTTGCTCACGTCACCTAGTACTATCAAATTTCTACCCCATTTCAACCAATCATATCACGACATGGCAGCTGTCAATCAAATCCTCATTTCAGGATAATTTTCTCTTCCAAATGGAGAAAATGGCACCTAGTGCCTGTCATCTGGCAGAATTCCTATCCCATAAACTAACTACTAACTTGGCCAATTGTATGTTGTTAAAGAAAACGGTAATGCCTAAGAATGCAAAGAAATGTAACTGGCTTGTTAAAACTCACATTCCAGGAATATTGTATTTACCGCAATAGCATTAATGGCGCGTGCCTGAGAGCCTGGTTGTCAGGGGTCGCACGTCAGAGATTCCAGGCCGACGGGCTGCACTCTCCGCTCCGGCAGCTGGCTGCCTGCGGCTCGCCGAGCTCCACTCAGCCACTAAACCTCGCGTCACCAGGCTCTTCCCGAGGAGAGCGCCACAACACGCTGAATCCCACTCGATTTGGGGGTGGAACACGCCAGGATTGGCCAAAGCTCAATCCAGTCCCCAGAATTGTCAAATAAAATCATCGACATGGTACTATGACCCGCCTCTCAACCTGTCATCTCAGACAAGTTATGTTTTCAGTCTGAAACTAGTCTCGGCTCCCAGACGTTTGGTGAGCTGCGCCACCAAACGTCTGGGAATTTCACTGTCAGAAACTGTCTGTCCGAGAACGGCCGGCAGCAGACACGCCTACATTTATTATTAGAATTTTATTTGGTAGCGGCAATGCCATTTATCATAGTCCTAACACAGAGCATGAAGCTGATATGCTCCAAACAAAATTTATAGCTGTTGTTTATTTTACAATAATGTTTCCTACCCGGAAGTGGTCCGCTTGCTACTGTGAGTCATCAGCAGGCTCTGTAACGTTAGCCTCGGGAGTCTGGCTTATCGCTGGGGGAAAGACCTCTAGCCGCCGGGGCCGGATGAAACACGTCCTATTAATAGGTTATGTTTGTTTCTAAGTGATTAATATGTTTCTCCGCAAACGCGGCGATGTTTTGCGAGACACTGGTTCTGCATGAGCGTCACTGCCCCCAGAAAGCAGGCCCGCCCACAACACTCATGATTGGTTCTCCGATGCAAGGCTTCCAACAGCGCCACCTAACGTTATGCAAAGATTTAAATAGTAATATTCTCAGTCTTACAGGAGTGAAACGGATTAAGACTGAGGGCTGAGTCTAGTCTGAAACAGACTCTGACCCACGAGCCACTTGGGCTGCGAACGGGTTCAGTTCGACTTTAAGACCAACTCATACTCGTTGCTCAGAGGGAGAGACACTTGATAGCTAACTTGATAACTCTCAACCCCATGCTCCAATTTCCTTGGCTGTGTTCTCCACTTTACATTGTTCATTTGATGTGTCTAAATGTGTGTGTTTGTGTCTTCTACATTTTCTCTCTATTTGGTCTATTGTGAGTGTGAACGTTATGCCTTGTTGCACCCAAATTTCCCATTCAGGACAAATTAAAGTCTGAAACTTGAAGACATAAGATTTCAATGTCCAATGCTGGCTCACCCCAAAATGCTGGCTCACCCCAAAATGCTGGGTCACCCCAAAATGCTGGGTCACCCCAAAATGATAATTCTGTCATCATCTACTCACAACCTCATGCCAAATGAAACACAGGTGAAATGTGTTAAACGATAGAACACACAGGGAGGGTGCCAGCACAACCTCATAGCAGCCTTCTCCAAAACAACAAAGTCAATGCAGGCCAGAGTTGAAAAACAAACACAAAAACAATGATACTGTGTATAGGAAAATACCTATACACAATTTTGATTAGCAAATTATTAACTACTACTGAGAAACAGAGAGAGAGACACACACACACACACACACCGATCTCACCTGAAGTCAGGTACACACGCATGTAGATGAATGTTCTTCCGTATGGGTTTGATGCCTCACAGCGGTAGAGGCCACTCAGGTCAGTGGTGAGATGTAGTCTTCCACCCTCTCCTCTGACAGCAGACTGAGGCACCGGCTGACCCTCTCTGAAACAGGAAAGCAACAAGGCTCAGCATGAGTTGATTGATGTTCAGAGGGCACAACAATGCTAACATTCTGTAATGTGTTCATGTAGACACTGTTGTGTCTGCGGTTAGATGTAGAAATATGGACAAACATATAAAGATTTGAAGCTCATTGATGGTCTACTTCAGGGATACACAACTTGCTTTGCCCGGGGGCCACTTTCGTGAAATTATAGAAGGCCAGGGGCCAGTTAATAAACAATCAATATCAATATACATTTTTCTGTAGCGGATTGTAGGTGTCAGACGGAGTTTAGTCTGACAATGTTGTGCACACCGGATAGTTACTTAGGTTAAGTACATACATAAGTGCCTGGGTAGCGAGCAGACGGCGGTATTTGACAATTTAGCAGCTAAATCATTGATTATTGAAAGATATTCCAGACTGAAATGCTATAACAGAAGTGTGAGTATTGGCCAGAATTACATGAACATTTGGACACTTATTCAGCGGGTATCTTGCATGTTGCGTTCAGGTGCACTGTAAAAAATGTTTTTTTTTTTTTCAATTCCATCGCGGGCCACACAGGGGGCGCCCGTGGGCCGCATGTGGCCCTCGGGCTGCCAGTTGAGTATCACTGGTCTACTTAGTCGCTCCACACAGAAACACATGCAGTGGATGTATGTAGAAAGGATGAGAATGAATTGTGCTGTGAAACACCCTGGTTGTTTCTCAACTCAGCTTTGCCTGTGTGTACTGTAGACATTTACACACAGGCAAAAGGCCATCGGCTATAACTGGAACAGATAACAAGGCCTGTGAGAATGGCTAACCACACAAAGCCACAAGGTAAAATGAATGCATTGCAAACCAGTTCTTTCAAACTACCTGCTCCAGGTGTAGCTCGCATTAGGATTGCCATCAGAAACGCATTCAACCACATCTTTGGCTACTTCACTAATATTCACTGACATGGGGGAGACTGCAAGAAAGAAGAAGAGATGACAGACATGTTATTACAGTAACTGATCAATATAAATGACATCAGAATTAATATGATAATAGAGTGACACCAAGCTGTGCACTCGAGATCCCAGCATCCATAGTAAGTCATAATGATAACTGACTACGAGGAGCCCAGATAACAGGTTGATACTTGTTCTATTATAGATGATACGATGCTTTTGCTTGAGTTTGCAAATGCCATTTGTCTTCTGACCAGTGCAGTCTGATAGATGGGCAGTAGTTTCTTTCTAGTTTCAATGAGGGCATTGTAGGTCATGGGTACATGCAGGGTCTAAAATTAACTTTTTTGTTCATTGGCCAAATGGCTAGTGAATGTTCCAATTTTACCTGCCGCTCAATAGATTACAGTACTTTTTTGGGGGGGCTGGTGAGTGAAGCACATCTACTGGTGCTAGTTTTGGACCCTCGGCACATGTCAGACTGGGACTACAGTCCAAACACACTCCTTGCTAGCAAAGCTCGCAAGAGGTAGTGAGCACACTCACCAAATTAGCAAAATAATCCAGGTGCACGGCACAAAAGTAATAGTCAAAACGAAGAAACGCCAGCACTCAGTGAATGTCCTTTTTGGGTTTTATTCCATCATCAAGACCACAACAACAAACGTTTCAGCCAGCAGGCCTTCTTCAGCGTTGACAACGCTGAAGAAGGCCTGCTGGCTGAAACGTTCGTGACTACACCCTTTTTACACCTGGTTTTAAATGCAACCTGTATCCAGGTTATCTGGATGCAGGTCACATTTAAAACCAGGTGTAAATGGGGCGGTTAAATGGGGTGTTTATAACAGACTTAGAAAAGTTTATCCTGTAGTGCAAAAGTACATTAAAAAAAAAAAAAAGTTTAATTTCCTCTAAAAGAGTGAATATCTGTTTTGGAAAAATATTGTCATCTAAAATGGATTAGTCAGTAGAAAAAAGAAGAAAAAAGAGAGGAAAAAAAGCCAAAATATACATATGATCACACCAACAATCAGAGCATGCAACGTTCTTTCTCTCCAAATGAAAAAAATATGATTTCAAAAGCACAAGAATGATAGACCTGGACAGCAGTAAGATTATACCCACAATAAACCTCTATGGTGAAGGACAGGGTTTTCTCTGTTGTCAGGGCATCATGGGTGACCACACACTGGACCGAGTGATGGTTGAGCCCTCTGGTTGGTACTCCAATCAGCCTGCTGACTGTGGTGGTGGTGCCATTGGCATGTTGGGTGGAGTTGGTCTCTGTCCTCACCGATAGAGAGCCTGTGTGCCAGCTCACCTGTGCAGGAGGCTTGGCACCAGCAGCCATGCAGCTTGCAAAGGTGACCTCCTTGTCCCCCAAAACAGGACGATCTTCACCCTCCAGCTTTGTGTCTGGAGGAACTAAGAGAGATACAGTACACAAACAAACTAGTCAATAGGTCGACAAGTAAAAACAACAGAGAATTAGCCTATTTCACATCCCACCCAAACCAGCCATTTTGTCTCTAAAAGGCAGAGAGTAAAGCAAAGAAGATCCAGTTTGCTGTTCCTCCACTGCAGAGAAACATACAATTCATATCAGTGCAGGCTGTGTAATTTTTTTTATATTGTGTTAATTCCTGCTTTTTAGACACAAAATGGCTGATTTGGGTGGGATGTGAAATAGGCGTTTTCTCTCATTTTCTCTCTCTCTCTCTCTCAAACACAATCCAGAACATTAATTGAATAAAACGCTTCATACCAAGCACTGTCAGACGTATCCGTGTCTCAATTCCGGTGGGGAAGAAAGTGAAGTGGCAGGTGTAGATGCCCTCATCGAACAATGTGACATTGGATAGCTGCATAGATCCATTGTTGTCTTTTATGCTCCCAATAAAACTGAATCGATCAACATCATTTCCATTTCCATTTCCATTGTGAGATGGTCCTGGTGGGCCATCCTTAGGAATGACGAAGAAGTTCACAGGATGTCCTTTGATCTCCTCCTGCCAGGTAATCTGAGGTGTTTTCTTCTCTGTCTCAGTCAGGCTGCAGAGTAAGGAAACGCTCTGTCCCTGCACCGCAGTCCTGTCTCCTCCAAGCACCTTGATAGCTGCAAGGTGCATAAGATCTCAGGACATCAGGCAATCAGAAACATCCTATCATATCAGATGCAGAAACACACAAACCTTTACGTAAACAAACACATTTTCAGGGAACACAGTGGAGTCTGCACTCCACCCAAGTATTTATGATGGTGGAAGTGAATTAGGGGATCATGCATTCAAATAACTACTGCAACACATACTTCATTTCCATTGCATTTCCATGTATGCATAGAATTTAAAAAAGGGGATAGTGGGAGGGGAGGGTGGAAGCGGGGGTCTCTAATGCAAATAGAACATGATGACTGCCCTGTAAACTGGAAAGACCCCGAAGGGCTCAAAACGACAAAAACGTGAATTCCACGGGATCAGCTTGCTTAAATGAGTTTACAGTTTACAATTTTGCTCGGTATTGGAAAGTACGCACTATTTGGGAGTGCCAGGGCACCCATCCCATGGATAACAACATTGGCTGTGTTTCCCAACAAAGAAGCTTCTTAAGTGGAGCTGTCCACCATCTCGGTGCTGAAAACAAATCAATCAATGCCAGGCTAATCAATTGTTCCACATAATGACATGCTCCCAAATGAAGTTTTGATGTAAGTGGCGTCCTACTCACCCCCATCAATAAATAACGCTAAAAATGAACAAGCAGGGAAACGAGGCGCCCGAACGCGATTATAATACTAACTGCAGGCTGAATCCCATTTCCCTGCTGTTCTGCCTACCTATTCCAAATAGGATAACGTTATGTACCATTAATTTGCAATGTGTATGTAATGTGCTAAACAAATTAAATAGCCTTGCTCGCATTGCCCATTACACATATTAAACACCAGGTTCCCCCACAAAAGTATCATTACACACGCAGAAGAATATCTGAAAACGTCAACTAACTGACGCAAATAATGACCAATGACCTGGATAAAAGTATCCCTAAGTTGGAGAGTGGCTATATTTGTTGATGTGCCCCGTGGCATTGTTTGTGTGTGTGCATTTGCCATTTGATGGGGATGAACTACTGTATCTCATAGTGTTTGTGCATGCAAATGTGGGATGGTTGTAGAACAGGAGATCTTAACCTTTTTTAATTAAAGGCCCGCTTCTGATTGTTAAAACATTTCTGAGGACCACCTTCCCAAATAAATGATAGGTTATCATTGTGATATCTTGATGTGAGAGGTCCTCTGCGGCCCACTAGATGGCACTCTGAGGCCCACCAGTGGGCCACGACCCAGTGGTTGAGAAACACTAGTCTAGTAGGAACCGGGGTCCCCGCGCACCCGAAAGATAGATTTTTCTAACATAGATTTTTGTACTCCTCAAGGTGTCTAATTGTCCCGTTGAAATAGTGTCCCATGGGTCCGTTTGGCGGCCATCTTTGCGGGCATATTGCGATGTCTGATGAAAATGGATAAGGATCATACCTTTTGAACTAGACGTCATACAGAGACAAATGACACCACTTTTCTGTATGATTTCTGCATGAGGAATTGATTGAGAGGGTTGTTTTAATGATTTTAACAGGTTTAGTATAGTAAAACTCAAAAACATATGAAAAAAGTGTCTAATTTACTCTCAAAATCTTGCAAAAGAAATCTATCTACATATTAGTCCATGGGCCAGAAGGGTTGGGAATAATGCTCATATTGATTTTTGCCAAGGTATACATCTCTAGAGTTAGAAAATATGTGAGAGCATTGCACCAATGGTAGCTAAATGTGTGTTATCACTCGATTTATAACACCAGGCAAAACATAATAGTTGCAGGACTTTTAGGGACATTTGAGGCTAAGTTCATGCAAATCAAGTCTAAAAGCAACAGATTTTGCCCAGAATTAGCCCAGGGCATGCTCTAACAATTGAGCCAGAGTGCCAGAGCCGGTGACCCCCAGGGTCACCATGATGGCCAAATCCAATATGACCACTGCCCGAAAAAGATTTTGGCTATAACCTTTGAAAGAGATGAGATAGAAATACAGACTTGGTGTCTATCTTATGTTTTTTGACCATTAGAAAGGTGTTGGAATGCTTATCTTTACTAATGAAGATGTGTGTGGACCCCTAATCTGCATTTTCCAAGATGGCGGCTACCTGAATATGAGTTTTACCATAACTGTTGATGCTTTTAGTAAACTCGTGTCCATTTTAGGGTTTTGGAGTTTTAGAAACACATTTTAATACTCAGATTTATGATTGAATCTATCTATAGCACTCTACTTTGCATAGTAAATAGGCTACCAATATGGCTGCTATCCCATTTCTTTTTTACATGAGGTTTTGATGTAACAAAACACAAAAAAAAAAAATCCGGCGGCGCCCGTTTTTTTTTAACCTTTTTTAGCCGTATTTAACACCTTAAGTGCCATAGCCGAAATAATTCGTCTTACATAATCCAACGCTTAAGTGCCAGAGCCGAGTTTACTCGTCTTACATAAACATTTTTTTTTTTTTGACGGTGGTACATCAATCAACAACTTTTACATCTTCGAGATCACTATTGGAGCAAGATAATGTGTATAATCTATTTTACCGACCCACTAAGTGTTGACAGTGCTCCCCCAGACGACCGAAATCAAAGAAAAAACTGCCGCGGGACCAAGCCGTTCAAGGAAATGCCGTGGCGATTTTACAGTAACAGACTTGTCTTGCCTGAGAGCGGCCGCGCACCGGCAGCAGCACACAGAGAGCGGAGAGCGATTTGCAAAATAGATCATAGGTGAAACACACTTTGAAACACCTCAGAAAGGCCAGAATCAACATCTGCCCATCGCCCACGCATTCCCCGGCCCATCTTGACTCGCACAAGGAGCGTCTGCACGCAGGCAAGCAGGCAGGCAGGCACACAGGCAGGCAGCAGCAAAAGCGCTTCTGACACGCCCGCTGTACAGCCAGGAGGAAGGAGGAGAAGACACACGGAGGGAGGAGTTTAAATGAGAGGGGTGAATGAGAGGGGTGTTTCCTGTTGTTATGGAGGAAATTACTGTTCAAAACTATTGTTTAGAATGTCTGACGGTCTTACTGATGCCAAAAATGAATGGTTAAAGTGACTGTTTCACAAAAAGCCATTTATCTCTGAATAAATTTCCAGACGCTGAAACCATGCTGTACTCAACGGCTAATATCTACATAACTACTAACTCTGCAAACTAACTCTTTTAGACAGAGAAAGCACACATTCTATTAGTTATTTTTAGATGATTGGTGTTCATGAATTCTTAACAGAAAAGAATCCTCGGCTGTCTCTAAAATGAGCCAGAATCGTCAAAAACACCCCTGGCACAACTTACCTACAGGAATGAAAACATGGCTGGCATTCAATGTGTTAAAGGAATATCTCATTTTAAATCAACATTAGGATTATACTGTTGTGATGTCATTATTCAGTATCTTCTCCTTTTCTCACTAACTTTCATGTCACCACCTGTCTCCTGTCAGCATTCTAACTTACAAACACAAACTGTAGGTTTAGCCATCATGTTCTTTCATAAACAGCCTGATTGGAAAGAAAACATTGCCACTGAGATGTCACAACAAGCACTTTTATTATTATTATTTAGTATTTATTATTGCTGTTATTATTACAGTGCACACACACATTCTCACAATTATTGCACAAATCAATCAAGCAGTATTCAAGTCTGTTCGTACCTGAAATGTCTTCTTCCTGACTTTTGCCGTGGCAAAGCGTTTGACTAGAGTGGTGAAGTCCAATGTTCTAACAATGTCACTTTCCAATGACATCAATGTCAAGTGGGTGAGCCTTTCCTCCTCTCGCTGTTCCGACCTCCCCTCTCCCAGCCCCCATGCCTAAACCTAACCTCCCCCAGACCCTAACCCAAAACCTAACCTCTCCCACCCCCCACGCCTAAACCTAAGGTCGCCATTGCGAGTGGTCGGCATAGCGGGTGAACACCCTCTCACAGTGGATGTTATTACTCTGCAAAGAAATTTGAATGGCGTCAGTAAAAAAAACATTTTTTGCGAAGACCCTGGACAGGGGTCTTCGCAAAAAAAAAAAAAAAAAAAAAAAAAAAAAAAAAAAAAATTGGGCCCCTTGATGTCCCGGGCCCCGGGCTTCAGCCCGGGTAAGCCCGTTGGTAAAATCGGCCCTGCTTCTGGCCCATGGACTAATATGTAGATAGATTTCTTTTGCAAGATTTTGAGAGTAAATTAGACACTTTTTTCAAATGTTTTTGAGTTTTACTATACCAAACCTGTTAAAATCATTAAAAGAACCCTCTCAATCAATTCCTCATGCAGAAATCATACAGAAAAGTGGTGTCATTTGTCTCTGTATGACGTCTAGTTCAAAAGTTATGACCTTTATCCATTTTCATCAGACATCGCAATATGCCCGCAAAGAGGGCCGCCAAACGGACCCATGGGACACTATTTCAACGGGGTAACAACAAAATTTGTTTATTAGACACCTTGAGGAGTACAAAAATCTATGTTAGAAAAATATATCTTTCGGGTGCGCGGGGACGCCCCGTTCCTACTAGACTACACTGTTGTAGAATAACCTAATCGTGGTCATGTTAAACAAGAACTTCTTCTATTAAACATTATTTATTTCAGACATGGACTGCAGTTCAAATTGCTTTATATAGGCTACAGCATACAACAACATTGCGAGAAACACTACAGAATTTAAGCGACCTTGGGTTCTGTGAAAGGTGCTATATAAATCCACAACATTCTTATTGTAGCGATCCAGGTAATCCAGGTATTACCTGTAATGTGATGTACAATAGAAGTGTCTAGATCGCACCTAGGAACTAATGTGTGTGGGGGTGTTCCTAGGGGAAACGGGGTATATATGACCAGCGGCCGCAGGCCGGATGTCAGTCAAGCTATGGAGTGAGCGAGACCGGTTGCTGTGTGTAGAGCTAGCGGTGTGAAGCTAGCTGCTAGGAGCTAAAGAAGCCTGTGAATAAAGAACCTGTACCAACTACAACTCTCCGTTCCTTGGCTTATCACCGATACGTTACATTGGTGCAGAAGTGAAGCGGTAACGCCTGATTTCGGTCGAGAGGGGAGAGAGTGAGGAGGAACGGCGGAGAAAAGTTGGAGATCAAAGGCTCGAGCGACCTAGCGGTAGCGAGCTAGCTGTGTGAGCTAGCTGCTACGAGCGCCACGTGTGATGGTGCGCTTAGAAGAATGCCTGTCGGCGAACGGGAGAAAAGAGGAGCTGACGATGGAGATCAGCTCGATGCTGGCGGGCATGGAAGCCCGTGTGTTGAAAGAAGTCAGACGGCTGGTGGAAGAAACTCCTGCCTGGGCAGTAGAGGTGATGCGGACGCTGCGAGAAGTCATGCAGCGGGTGGATTTGATGAGCGCAGAGGGAGCGCAGTGTGGAGAACGGCCGGAGGAACCACAAAATAGACTGTGTTGGAGCTGTGGAGAACCGGGCCATGTGGCGAGGTGGTGCCGAGGCGGACCCGGGAGACGGACCGGGTATGCGGGACAACGACATGGACAGCAAGGAGCCTGCTGGGCATGCGGCGCGATCGGACATTTAGCCAGAGAATGTCAAGAAGCTGTCGGGGACTGGAGAACAGCGGGAGAGGAGAGACGTGCAGGCGGCGGACAGGTGAGGCTTTGTTGGACTTGCCAGTCGCCTGAACATTTAGCTAGAGACTGCACTAAGAGTGTGAACGCTGGAAGAGACACACAGCCGGGGGAGCAGCCGGAGCAACAGGCAGAGGAGCAGCGGAGTAGCGGAGCAGTGAACAGCCCTAGGGAAGCGGGAGACATCACCTGCAATGCTGTGGCAGTCGGGGAAGCGACACTCGAGCCTGCGGGTGAGCCTGGGGGGTTACCGCCGGGGGAACCGGCCCAGCCTAACCGCTACACACCCCCCACGGTTGCACTGCAAAGAGCCGAGGTGGAGATCGACGCCGGTGGTGTTTGCCCTGCTGCCCTCAACACGCCGCCCCCTGGGGGAGCGGGACGGGAGGACGAGCGAGTGCAAGAGCTGGACGACGACATGGCCATCTGGAAGGTCGACTTGCGCGAGTGGAGACGCAGGCAGGCGGAGGACGCGGATATCGGTCCGGTGCTCGAGGGGGTAACGGCCGGACGCCGGCCCCCTGTGGAGGAGATTCGCTTGTGTTCCGGTGCCACGAGGGGACTGTGGAGCATGTTTCCGGACCTGTATCTGGATCAGGGGATTGTGAAGAGAAAGGGGCACGGACGCACGGGGTTCCAGTGGCTTGTGCCTAGTTGCCTGCGAGGATTGGCGCTACGGTGGGCACATAAGGGCCTTGGATCCAGTCATTATGGGCCCGAAGAGACACTCAGCAACATCGGTGGCATGTACTACTGGGGCAAACAAAAGGAGGACCTGCGGAGATACTGCAGGGAGTGTGAGGTCTGTGGGGCACAAAGGGGGGACCGAAAAGAGTTACACTGCAGAGGACTAACCCCACTGGGGGTTGAGCGGGACTAGCGTGCTTCAGGTGGGACAGAAGCTGTAAAAGGGGGGATGGAAATAGTGGTTGAAGTGAAGTGGGATAATGTGAGTAAGAAAAAAGGTTTAAATGAAGGTAATGGAAAAAGAATGATGTAAATGTTGGGGTTATTGTCGAACCGAAATGATATGTGGGTTGAATTTAAATGAATGGGGAAAGAGGAAAGAAATGATGTCAATGTGATGGGTTTGAGTTAAATGGAAAATGTGTGTAAAAAAAGAAAAGGGCTATTGGAATGGGAAAAGAGGAAGGAATGAAAAGAAATGCAAATGGTGGTGGTGGAACGAAAATTAAGAAGTGTGCTGAAATAATAAGAGACAAATTGGGGGAATACAAAATGTTGTGGGGTGGTGTGTTTTGGTACAGGGGGATATGTGTGGGTTGTGGGTGTCAATGTGGGCATTGAACTAATGTTGGGTGAGGAGTATGTAGCGATCCAGGTAATCCAGGTATTACCTGTAATGTGATGTACAATAGAAGTGTCTAGATCGCATCTAGGAACTAATGTGTGTGGGGGTGTTCCTAGGGGAAACGGGGTATATATGACCAGCGGCCGCAGGCCGGATGTCAGTCAAGCTATGGAGTGAGCGAGACCGGTTGCTGTGTGTAGAGCTAGCGGTGTGAAGCTAGCTGCTAGGAGCTAAAGAAGCCTGTGAATAAAGAACCTGTACCAACTACAACTCTCCGTTCCTTGGCGTATCACCGATACGTTACATTATTATAAAAGGAATCCATTCTGATTAGAGGAATATAGCCTACGGTAAAACATTTAAAACACAAGTAACCATAGGCTACATAAAGGGTAGCCGCAAAACGCGACTATTTCACTCGAGTACCTCTCCCATCATAGTCGCGCTCGCCCGACCCCTTTATCGAGGGAAAGTTGCACATTTAGCGATCTACAAGCTTCAAACATGCACCAATCACTAATATAAACTACGCACCTTGTTGCCACGGATGTTGTCGAGCAGGCCGCGCTGAGGCCGCGCTTTGTTAACTCGTATTTTAAGAAAGTTTGGGTTATTTGTGTGTCCGGAAACATTATTTTCCCTTCTCCAACGACTCTTCTTCTTTTTTGCTGCTCACCGGTTCAACTGCTCAACTGCGCCACCGCATCATGGGGTATTACATCATGTGTCAAGTATGGGGTTTGCCCTGTGTCGTTCTGTCAGTCACAGGTTTCTGTTGGGTGGCGCAGTTGAGCAGTTGAACCGGTGAGCAGCAAAAAAGAAGAAGAGTCGTTGGAGAAGGGAAAATAATGTTTCCGGACACACAAATAACCCAAACTTTCTTAAAATACGAGTTAACAAAGCGCGGCCTCAGCGCGGCCTGCTCGACAACATCCGTGGCAACAAGGTGCGTAGTTTATATTAGTGATTGGTGCATGTTTGAAGCTTGTAGATCGCTAAATGTGCAACTTTCCCTCGATAAAGGGGTCGGGCGAGCGCGACTATGATGGGAGAGGTACTCGAGTGAAATAGTCGCGTTTTGCGGCTACATAAAGGGGAGATTTTCAAGGGTTCCCCAATTTTAAACAAAAGAAAACACAAGAGGAACAGTGGACACAAGTATCTCCTTTTGCCTGACGCGGCTGGATCTGCCAGTGTTTCGTCAGAAGGTGTTAAGAATGCCCCAGACCCTTCTTACAAAACCTTCTTAACGAAAGATCATCTTAGCGTTAAGAAGCTTTTGGGAAACGCAGCCATTATGCGCGGGGACTGCCCCCTAGTCCGATACCTCACGAGTCCGATACCTCACGAGTCCGACACCTCATGGTTTTGGGTTAGGGTCTGGGGGAGGTTAGGTTTAGGCGTGGGGGTGGGAGAGGTTAGGTTTTGGGTTAGGGTCTGGGGGAGGTTAGGTTTAGGCGTGGGGGTGGGAGAGGTTAGGTTTTGGGTTAGGGTCTGGGGGAAGTTAGCCTCTTTTTTCGGACTCGTGAGGTGTCGGACTCGTGAGGTATCGGACTCGTGCCATGGCACCTTATGCGCACCAGTCTCGCGACGCGTTGAGGCTACGGATCAGCTTGCTTAAAAATAGCAGGAAAACAAATAAAGGCAAAATTGCATCCAGGTAATAACGTTACCGTCATCTGTGGACACCATCACAGCAATCAGCAGCAGCCATATGCTAGGCGACATTGAGCAGGATAAACCCTTATTATAATACATCCATGGATAAACCTAGCAACATTTTTTTTCCCAATTTCCGGTCAGGATTTTTCAAAATAAAAGACGTCAATCAAACTCGCTAAAATACAGAAATTGAGCTGAAGTCATGGTAATTGAATAGACCAAATCAGCGGGATGTTTACATTTACTTCCGGGATGTGCATGTTTTCATCTATTTCAAGTTGAAGAATACAACATGAATCTCCTGGTAATTCAACGTATTAGCAAGATACACCTGGGTGTATTCATTCTAACAAAGCTTGTTTGCTGGTCGGACAAAACTGCCTCCCCACCAAGCCCCGCCCCCGCAGCAGACATGTGCAGACTCGAGTTTGCCAATGAGTTTGCTTCAAGTAAGTCAAGACAGGCAGATTCAATGGTGGAGTGCATGCGCCCCCTAGTGGATGCATGCATTTACACAGGGGGGGGCACGCATGTACAGGGGGGTTGATTTGCGCGTAACAACGGCACAAACTGACGTGTTGAAGACAAAAACAGACAAAGAAGACAAAAATGGTTCGTCCGTGTTGTGTTGTTGTTTAATATCATTCATAACAACACTTTCACTAACGTTAGTGGAGACCAGACTAGCTAATTTACCTGTTGGACCAGACCAGAGTAGACTTGACGCTAAATTAAATTAACGTGGCGTCGGTAGCTCTGTCTGTAACGTTAACGAGTCTGCAAAAAAACTGCGAGTTTGACAGACAAACAAACGTTATTAGCTACCTAACACTACATAAAACAAACACAGAAGAAAGGCTAGATACGTCGGACAAACATGTTTACCAACCGTTTAACCATTTAAATTGAAAGTAGTCGGCCGAAAACAACGAGAGGGTTTGACAGCATTTATTTGACAACACGCACATTTAAACCTGCCGCCTTCCCCAAGTGGTACCCGGAAGTAAATTTGTTTACATGGTGACGTCACGGTGATTTGGTCTATAGGCTACACATACCATTGGAAAATGTTATATTGCATTGTTGACAGCTGTTGACATTGGTGGAAATGCAAAAATCCAGGCTTTCGGTGTTCTCCCAGAGGCCATTGAAAGATGCCGATTTCAAATAAATATTAAAAATCAAAAGTCAATCGTGGCAAATCAAACTCACTTGATACATGTAGGAGGACACCTTATCTGTCATAGGAACCTGCCCTTGTAGCGACACGTGTGTAAATTTTATTGTTGTTGACATTTATGGAAAAGCAGAAATCCAGGCTTTCTGTGCTCTCCCAGAGGCCATTGAAAGAAGCCGATTTCAAATAAATATTAAAAATCAAAAGTCAATCGTGGCAAATCAAACTCACTTGATACATGTAGGAGGACACCTTATCTGTCATAGGAACCTGCCCTTGTAGCGACACGTGTGTAAATTTGATTGTTGTTGACATTTATGGAAAAGCAGAAATCCAGGCTTGCCTTCTCAGACCAGGGAAAGGCCATTGAAAGAAGCCGATTTCAAATAAATATTAAAAATCAAAAGTCAATCGTGGCAAATCAAACTCACTTGATACATGTAGGGGGACACCTTATCTGTCATAGGAACCTGCCCTTGTAGCGACACGTGTGTAAATTTGATTGTTGTTGACATTTATGGAAAAGCAGAAATCCAGGCTTGCCGTTCTCAGACCAGGGAAAGGCCATTGAAAGAAGCAGATTTCAAATAAATATTAAAAATCAAAAGTCAATCGTGGCAAATCAAACTCACTTGATACATGTAGGGGGACACCTTATCTGTCATAGGAACCTGCCCTTGTAGCGACACGTGTGTAAATATTATTGTTGTTGACATTTATGGAAAAGCAGAAATCAAAAAATTAATTCAATGTCACTATGACTACACCTGTATATCCTGGTATAGTGGTATAACAAAAAGATCAAAAGACACACTCTAAACAGCGCAAAACAAGCTAATAATGGTCATCCTAGGCCTCGGTCCAAGAACACACATTGGCCCATCCCATTTTAAAGAGCTGAATTGGCTCCCCGTTGTAAATAGAGTAGCCTACAGCATTTAAAACGTATCATAGTCTATAGGATATTTCATGGCCTTTGTCCCGGTTATTTTACTAAGTACTTTTAAGTCTGTTCAGGACACTCATAGCCTGAACACAAGGGCTAACGCAGGCTTGAGGCTACTCTGAATGGTTTCAACAACCTTCTGAGGAAAATTCTTGCTGAGTAAGCTAGAGTAATATGCTGAAATGATTTTGGAACTTATGTTGGTTCATATCTCCTGTTCTTTTTTCTAGACTGTTCTGTTTTGTTTATGATGTTATATGTTATTGTTTGTCCTGTTTTTATAAGACCAGGGACCATGTTGGAAATAAGTGTTTACAATTTTTCATGTTTATCCCTTGGATGTTGTTGTTCTTTATCCAGAATAAAATCAATCAATCAATCAATTGTTCAACTGGCAGAGGTACTTTTGTATGCAGGATGTTTTACTGGATGCTGTTTTTACCATAGACAGACAGGTTTAACTGGTCTCCTAGTAGTGGCCGAACACACCATACGCCAAAGCCATGCTGAACTGAAGCTTGAAGCAGCCTCAAGCTGATCTGACCGAGCTTTTGACCAGAGTTGCGCTGTTGAGCGCTGTGACGGCTGGACTCTAACCCAGAAAAAATTATATCACCAGCACAGACTTCGGATGAAAAGAGGCATTTATGAGCAACGTCGATCTTTCTAACCCCGACATCGAGAAGCTATGAACCCTTCTTCTCATGTATGTGGCTTTGAAATGTTTCTGTGAGACTTGTAAATATGTATGTCCATATCGCTGATTTAGACAGCTTGGGAGCCAAATTTGCAGGCAAGTCTATGTACGGAGACGGGACTCTTGTAGGGTAGCATAGTCCAGAGGTTCTCAAATGTTTTTCAGCCAAGGACCCCTTACAAGATAGAAAATATACCGGGGACCCCCTGATTCTGATTTGTGATTTTGGGCTAAGCTTAATTGTTTCCACGGTAACATGCTTGACTTTTAATTTGATAGGTTTGTTATTAGAATGTAATCCATGAACCATTTTAGATTTAAAGCATAAACTATTTTCGTTGAACTATGAAGATTTTGCACAAGAATTTTTTTTTTTTTTATTACATTACATTTACATTACGTCATTTAGCAGACACTTTTGTTTTATCCAAAGCGACTTACAATATCACAATTTGTCAACAGTACAGAAAACCATATGCAACACAATCAATGACAGCCAAGATATTTTGATAGACTAGCACCATGTAGGAAGTAGTTTGAGAAGGAATAAGTAACATGTAGCATTTTATTAAAAAAAAAAAAAAAAAAAAAACTTTTCGCGGACCCCCTGGCAAAGTGCCACGGACCCCTGGGGGTCCGCGGACCCCCATTTGAGAACCACTGGCATAGTCTACACGGAAAGGGGAGAAACGGGGCTAGGGGCATACCAGATACTGTTGAGATTCTGGAATCAAATTATATTAATTCATTTTTTACCACTTTCAAGATATTGAAATCCAAGACCTCAAGACCAACTTTTTCTTTACTGACCAGAAGTTGACCAAAAAAAATAAGCCAATCAAATCTCCAAATCTGCCAGAGATTTAAAATGATACTGCAAAAACACCCTCTATCACCATCTCCTGGGCAATTAACAGATCTACAGTATTATTACCTCCATGCACAGAAATATTTGATTCATTCTCAAAAGCGTATACTAAAAACTCACAAACTTTACATTTTTTTAAACTTAAATAAAATTGAGACCCCCGTCCCCCAACACACACACACACACACACACACACACACACACACCGTTGATCTTTCTAACCCCGACGTCGAGAAGCTATGAACCCTTCTTCTCATGTATGTGGCTTTGAAATGTTTCTGTGAGACTTGTAAATATGTATGTCCATATCGCTGATTTAGACAGCTTGGGAGCCAAATTTGCAGGCAAGTCTATGTACGGAGACGGGACTCTTGTAGGGTAGCATAGTCTACACGGAAAGGGGAGAAACGGGGCTAGGGGCATACCAGATACTGTTGAGATTCTGGAATCAAATTATATGAATTCATTTTTTACCACTTTCAAGATATTGAAATCCAAGACCTCAAGACCAACTTTTTCTTTACTGACCAGAAGTTGACCAAAAAAAATAAGCCAATCAAATCTCCAAATCTGCCAGAGATTTAAAATGATACTGCAAAAACACCCTCTATCACCATATCCTGGGCAATTAACAGATCTACAGTATTATTACCTCCATGCACAGAAATATTTGATTCATTCTCAAAAGCGTATACTAAAAACTCACAAACTTTACATTTTTTTAAACTTAAATAAAATTGAGACCCCCGTCCCCCAACACACACACACACACACACACACACACACACACACACACACACACACACACACACACACACACACACACACACACACACCCCTGTACTTATGGCTTCTAATACATGTTTTTCTTTTTTTCATATCCCATCTCAGCACTCATGTGAACTGCATTCTTGTCCCCTCAGATGTGTCCATACATTGAATTGACTCTCTCAGTGTACTGATTCCTTGGGTTGTGGTTTCTCCTGTTGTCTGGGCAGCCACCAAGTTGACCCAGAACCACCTATGGGGATAGAAGGTGGAAGACAAATTGACTTTTTTGTCCATAGAAAGAAGATGAGAGAAGACGAGGGATTCGTGAAATGTCTTTGAGGAGCAGACATGAAAACATGAATGTGTTCTACTGACCTCTCCTCCTGACTCCCTCTGAACAGGAGCCTGGTCTTGACTCCGGGTCCTGGTCCTGTTTCTGAGTTTTCTGCAGATACAGAATCATGATCATCACACACCATTCCAACCGAGTAAGCAAAAAAAATAAAAAATAAAGTTACAAATAGGTTCATTGATTGATTGATTGATTGATTGAGTTAGTTAGTTCGTTATTTTAATATAACCTTTTTAGGCTTTTTACTGTTGCTATAAATCATAGCAACAGTATCAAACTGGTGTATTCGTTATGTGATGATAGGGCATTTAAGGACGAAGCATACCATAATTCTATGCTTTTGCAAATCAGGTTGATTTTGTGCTGGGCCAGCAGGTGGAAGCAGATACACCAGGTGCTCCAAGAGGTCTAAAGTTTGTCCACATGATGTTGTCGAACCAATGTTTTGAACAAACTTTAGAGTAATCTCTGAATGGAAAATAGTAGTCACTCCTCATCTCTTCTAGTAGCTCCTACTACATGTAAACACAAAGCTCTAAAATGACTGGGCGAGGTGGGGTTACATGGCTAAAATCATACTTTATGTGATTCAGCAAAATTACCTTTTAATTTCTGAGGTTCTGAAGCAAGCGGAGTGCAAATATTCCCAAACCTCATTCTTCACATCACATGACCACTTGTGCTGATTGATGTTATGTGAATGAATTTCACAGTGACATCACTCATCATCATAGACGGTTTATCACATGGGCAAAGTGGCCAAGTGTCCAGAGTCCTGAGCCAATGAGGGCCCTTAATTGGCCCTTGGCTGATTTGAGGTGTGTGTGTTTTGACTCCTAGAGGTTATATCCTGTGCTGTGCTGCACTGTATGTGACATAGAGACCTAAAATAGTAGTCATTTATGCTGCATTTCAAAATAACTAATATTACTTCAAAGTAATACATGGTGTGTGGTTGTGGGTTGCCCTATCTATGCTGTTGTGCGAGGTTGTTAGAGTGAGACTGTCTGGACTAAATTACTATTTGCATGTGTGTATACGGGGCAGGGCATACGGGAAAGGGATTTTCTTCCGCTGCCGACCGGGACTCTTGAGTTCCTGTCGCACCACATTGAAACGGGGCTGCCCCCAGAGGTTAGAGAAAAAAGATATATATATATTTTTGTTTAACCGATGGGTTCCCAGATGTGCAGGCAGCGATGCCTGTATGCAGCCTGTGTTAAGAACTTGGTTCTTACAGGATGTGAGGGAACATCAGTGGGAACATCAGTGGGAGGATGTGATAGACCAGCGGTTTTCTAACTTTTTGAGCCTGCGGCACACCAAAGGGCAAGACAAAATCTCAAGGCACACCTATATATGAAAGAGGCGTGTTATGATCACTCTAAATGTTTTTTATTTACAAGTGCCAACGAAAATTTGACAAACAACTAACTCATGAAATATTTATTAAAAAAAATCAGGAATTAATTTGAAACTTTGTAAAATGACTAGCCTACATCAAAGCAGCAAAATGCATTTTATTTGTATAGTTGTAGGCTATATTTGCAATAATAAGGCATGGTTGTCACACAATCCAAAAGCATGCACCTGTCCATACATTGAACATTGAATTGACTCTCTCAGTGTACTGATTCCTCATTTATGGTTTCTCCTCTCTCCTTTGATCAAAATGCCACTCACTAATACAGAAGTATAATATCAAGACCGATCATGAGCATAATTTCAAACAGTCATAAAAGATGATACTCACCTACAGAGCCAGACAGCTGCTGAACAAGTGATGCCACTTAGAACCAATCCAGTTACCAGAGGAAACATGTACATGTAAGACTGACTGGTTTCTGCACAAAATAAGATGTAAATTAATTTTGAGTTTTGATGTTACTCAATAAACAGTTGTCCTAAAGTTATTGGTGTAGAAATGATTACTACTCATATGTGCTCTACTTGCCTTTGGGTTTCTCAGACACGGTTAAATTCCAGTCAATAGTCCTTAGACCTTTCGAGTCAGTGACAGTACAGCGGTAGATCCCTGCATCATCTTGTTGTATGTTAAAAATGTTCAACTCTGTAGGACTGATTGGCTCAATGTTCATTCTGTCAGAGGTGAAATTGCGCAGAGTCTTATTATCTGACCATCTATGAGCAAAGATATTAACGTTGTCTTTAAACCAGGTGATTTGTGTTGAATTCACCAGAGATACAGTATGCAACTGTATGTTGCAGTTGAGAATATCAGGATCTCCCATGGACACCACTTTGTCTCTGTAGCTGATTGCTGCTCGACGAAACTCTAATGTGGAACAAAATAATCAATGTGAATGAAAAGAATAATCAGTATTTTCACGCATGACAAATGAGTGAATCACAAACACACACACACACATACACACACACACACACACACACACACACACACACACACACACACACACACACACACACACACACACACACACACACACACACACACACACACACACACACACACCTTCACTGTACCTGCAGAGTGGCAGAGCATTAGGATGATCATAAACTGCAGTTTCCTGGTGAGTAGAGCTGACTTGACTTGGCTGAACATGGCTGTCATGACAGAGAGACAGAGACTGACAGAGACAGAGCGGTGCCTCACTGCCACTTGTAAACACATTTAAAAGAGGGGGAAGTGGTGACATCACATGTGTAACACCTCATGCTCACTTCTCTGCACTCTTAAGCATCATCCTAAAACTTCAAATAGTCTCTTATTGACTGTTAGATTCATGATTTTATCAGATTATGAAGTCAAAATATCTTTTCAGAAATGCAGTTTTGACATTTCTGCTCAATAGTGTCTTCTTAATTTTTGTAGGTGGGGAAACTGATTACATTCATTATGCCATAGAATTAATATTCAACACAGAATTCAAACTCTGTTCAATGCATTTATTACATATATCAATGCAGAAAAAACATGCAAAGTTCAAAGCTCAGCACTTTGTCTTCCAAAGTTATACTGTATGCATAGTCTATGATGCATACAGGAAAAGTTATCTTAATTAACGCCACATAGGGGTTAACAAACATCGCAATTCTCTTTACAATTAGATGAAATCAGGGACATATTATTAGACTTTCTGTATGAGGATGGAAACCTTTCTCATATCTCTATCAGCGACACAGAAACGCTGCAAAAGCATCTGACCACAAAAAGAAAAGGTGTGAAAACAGGAAACTCACTGTTGAAGAATGTAAATGGTTACAGGCAAACCATAGATTACGAACATACTAATTTAGTTCAAGTTGTTACATTAACCATGCACTTTGTACTGCCACTATAAGTTGTTACCATGCACTTTGTACTGCCACTATATGTTGTTACATTAACCATGCACTTTGTACTGCCACTATATGTTGTTACATTAACCATGCACTTTGTACTGCCACTATATGTTGTTACATTAACCATGCACTTTGTACTGCCACTATGTTGTTACATTAACCATGCACTTTGTACTGCCACTATATGTTGTTACATTAACCATGCACTTTGTACTGCCACTATATGTTGTTACATTAACCATGCACTTTGTACTGCCACTATATGTTGTTATATTAACCATGCACTTTATACTGCCACTATATGTTGTTACATTAACCATGCACTTTGTACTGCCACTATATGTTGTTACATTAACCATGCACTTTGTACTGCCACTATATGTTGTTACATTAACCATGCACTTTGTACTGCCACTATATGTTGTTACATTAACCATGCACTTTGTACTGTCACTATATGTTGTTACATTAACCATACACTTTGTACTGCCACTATATGTTGTTACATTAACCATGCACTTTGTACTGCCACTATATGTTGTTACATTAACCATGCACTTTGTACTGCCACTATATGTTGTTATATTAACCATGCACTTTCTACTGCCACTATATGTTGTTACATTAACCATGCACTTTGTACTGCCACTATATGTTGTTACATTAACCATGCACTTTGTACTGCCACTATATGTTGTTACATTAACCATGCACTTTGTACTGCCACTATATGTTGTTACATTAACCATGCACTTTGTACTGCCACTATATGTTGTTACATTAACCATACACTTTGTACTGCCACTATATGTTGTTACATTAACCATGCACTTTGTACTGCCACTATATGTTGTTACATTAACCATGCACTTTGTACTGCCACTATATGTTGTTACATTAACCATGCACTTTGTACTGCCACTATATGTTGTTATATTAACCATGCACTTTATACTGCCACTATATGTTGTTACATTAACCATGCACTTTATACTGCCACTATATGTTGTTACATTAACCATGCACTTTGTACTGCCACTATATGTATCACAAATACTTGTATAAAAATAGACTTCAAGTGTCGGTTAATCACAATATTTGTCATCATGCTGTGCTATAGGAGGTATAGGGAAAGAGACAGCACTAACAGACAGCAGTGAAGGAGAGAGTGTACAATAGAAAGTGTTCTGACAGGGTGTATCACAGTGTGGTACGGCAACCTGACCGCCCAGGACTCCCGACTGCTGCAGAGGACTGTGAAGACAGCAGCTAAAATCATCGGCACAGAACTACCATCCATAACATCTTCACCACTCGCTGTAAAATGAAAGCCAAAAACATTATCAAAGACACCAGCCACCCCGCTCATACCGTGTTCTCACTCCTACCGGAGCATCAAATCACACACCACCCATCTCAGTAACAGTTTTTTCCCTCAGGCAGTCAGGCTGCTGAACAGTTGACTCACACACACTGCAACGCACTGTCACTTTGTTGTGCACCATTATTGTATTGTACTGTATTGTGGTTTGTGTTATGTCTACATGCACTGTGTACAGACATGTCTGTATTCACGTGTAGCCTACATACTTATGGGGGTTCCTCTGCCTTTCCGAAGCCCTGCCACTCCGAACGTTAACTTCCATTATTCGGACTGGCGGTCGTTCACCTTAGAAGCCGCAATGCCGACCTTAGGTTTAGGCGTGGGGGTGGGAGAGGTTAGGTTTTGGGTTAGGGTCTGGGGGAGGTTAGGTTTAGGCATGGGGGGAGGTTAGGTTTGGCGTGGTAGTCCATGGGCCAGACCAGATATCGGTACCATATGGGTGGGCAAAACTTTACCTATACTAAATTGTTTATAGGGTCAATATAAGTAAATTAATATATGATAGCCTTTCCACAGGAGTAGCTTTTCATATTTATTGGACATTTTCTTATTTTCCCCTATTTAGTCCATGGGCCAAACACAAAAATTGCACATATCGGTACCACTCAAGTGGACAAATTCTAATCATGATTTTTGAACAGGTATATATCCATAGATGATATTTTAGTATGATAGCCTTTGCAGAATGGCAGCTTTGTCACAGTTATCGGCTCATGAAGTTAGCAAACCCCTACAATAAATTCGATTCTAGGTGCTGATCCATAACCTATTTTAGGCTCAGGACCTTTAACCATGTTCTATGATAACATGTTTGACAACATTGTAAAGGGTAGCTTCTTAGCTTTCATTTGAGCTCAGTTGTGTGTCTGTCTGACAAATAAAGAGCTCACATGGGCTCTTCAAAGTGTCAGTGACATTCATTTTTCCACAGTTTTCGCCTAAATTATAGTCTTTATTTCAGCACTGTGGCATCTAGGAACATCAGAGACACAAACAACAAACACTGGAATACTCATATAGGACTATAAGGATTCAGAAAAGTTATAATGAACCCATACTATCCCATTGTGAGGGGTGAATTTTGCCCTTTGAATTTGGTAGAAGAATGCCTTCTTGAGGGAAATGGGCCAGAACCCAAAATGTAAGATATCGGTACCATCCGGTTGGAGAAATTCTACTTGTGATTTTTTTAAATTCCTATGACCATGGTAGCTTATTAGTGCTTAACCACCCCTCTTAAATTAGGGACTTATGGGAATTATGGGAAATCATCTTTCTTTCATTATATCCTCTCCCTGGGGTGTCTGGACTACTAACTGTTAATATTACATGTCTAGATATAGGCATGCTATCCTATGATACTATACATACCATACCATACTATACTATACTAGATAGATATATATGCTATACTTAATTGTCTACTAAATTGGCACATTTCCCAGTCAAAAAGAGGGTAAATTGGCACGCTTTTCAGTCAGAAATTGTTTTATTTGTGTTACGGTATATGTACAGCTACATTCAAAATGTTTCCAGTCTTTCAACACAATATTAGGACAATCTACCCTTCCTGAGACCATGTCATCCACG
The DNA here is from genome assembly GCF_964638095.1 of Poromitra crassiceps. Taxonomy (NCBI): domain Eukaryota; kingdom Metazoa; phylum Chordata; class Actinopteri; order Beryciformes; family Melamphaidae; genus Poromitra; species Poromitra crassiceps. The sequence goes on along the minus strand of NC_139627.1, from coordinate 39,978,379 downwards.
AGGGGCAACACCATCATTGTCATTCACACCTGAGTCTGTCAGCTGTGCAGCAAGCTCTTCTTCACTGTGTTGGTTGGCACATGTTTGTAGTTTGCACAGGTTTGTGCATTTCAGACCGTTATTGAGACATGTGCACTCTGGTGGTTTGCACGACCTCACACACTTGCAGGAGAGCAACTGCAAGACGGCACCTGGTGCTGGGGAACCGTGCATCCACTGGATTTCAAGCTGCCCCTCATCATCTGTGGTCCACCTATGGTCCTTAAAGTACAGTCCATTGTTGATATCATGGGAAACTCCTTTGTGAATCCACTCAGTCCAGATCAATATGAGTTTGTCAGCTTGTCAACTGCAACTGTTGCCCCACCAGATGTAGCTAACCTGCATGATTCCAGCCACAACATCCAGCAGTGGAGGAAACTGCTCTACAGCGCTGCCAGCAAAGTCAGTCTGATCAAATTCTTGTTTGAGGAATGGAAAGGACCCAAACACAGATAGAAACTACAAGACAAGGCCTTATATGTTACATTATGTGTAACATATATATCTGACGCACCCCAGGGGTGCGTCTCCAGCCCCTTCTGGTACGACCTCTACACCCACGACTGCGTGGCGACTCAAACTTCAAACACCATCGTGAAGTTTGCAGACGACACAGCAGTCGTGGGGCTGATCTCGGGGGGCAACGAGACGGCCTACAGAGAGGAGGTGAGGGCCCTGGAACAATGGTGCCAGGACAACCACCTCTCTCTGAACGTCTCCAAGACCAAGGAGATCATTGTGGACTACAGGAGAGGGGGGGGCGCACACCCCCCAATCACCATCAACGGCACAGTGGTGGAAAGGGTGGACAGCTTCAAGTACCTGGGAGTCAACATCCACCAGGACCTGACCTGGGCCGGTCACACCGCCACTGTTGTCAAAAAGGCCCAACAGCGAATACACGGACTCAGGCACCTGAAGAAATTTGAGCTAAGGAAAGAAATCCTTAGGGACTTCTACAGAGGCACCATTGAAAGCCTGCTGACTGGCTGCTTCACCACCTGGTACGGGAACTGTACCACCATGGACCGCAGGGCGCTACGGAGGGTGAGGCGCGCGGCCCAGTACGTAACAGGATGTGAGTTGCCAGAACTGCATGAACTGTACAACCAGCGGTGCCTCAGGAGGTCCCTGAAGATCATCACACAAACCATCCCCACAACAGCCTGTTCTCCCTGTTACCCTCAGGGAGGAGATACAGGGTTCCAAAAGCACGCACAAATCGCTTGAGGAACAGTTTCTTCCCAGGCCACGAGACTCCTTAACATACACAAATACTGTAGTAGTCGTACCGTACCGTACTGCAGCTGCTACCATTACGTATGTCTAATGTTTAATTGTATGTTTAATAAGGTACATGCTATTTGCACCTGTATGTCAAATACGTCGAATTTAAAATGTTTAAGCACGTCTAGCGTATGCACATGACATGTGCACCTATGTGCAGTGAATATGCCACTGTCTCGGACTTGTCTTATCACTATACTGCCTTATTGCTTATTGTTGCTTATTGCTTATTGCCTATTGCTTATTGCTTATTGCCTTATTGCTTATTGTTTTTGCACTCATATGCCTTGTTATATTTGTACTATGGGAGTCCACAGCACAAGAATTTCACACGTGATACTTGTACCATGGAGTGACAATAAAAATCTTGAATCTTGAATCTTGAATCTTGAAGTAGTCTGCTTCAAAATCAACAGGAACCAATGGGAGGAGGTAACACAGCTCGAATCCTCTCAGGAAGAAGCTGACACCTGCATGCTAATGCATGCTCTCCATGTAGCAGAGTCTGGCTTCAAGGCAGTGATCATCATGGCAGACACAGATGTCCTGCTACTGACTCTGGGTTGGAGCAAGGACATCCCATGCCCAATGTACCAAAAATGTGGAACACAGAACAAGACAATGTTCCAGGACATCACCAAACTATGCAAATCACGCGGCGATAGTATTGCTGGCGCCTTGATTGGCATGCACACATTCACTGGCTGCAACACTGTCAGCGTATTTGCAGGACACGGAAAAGTGGGCACCCTGAACAGACAGGACATATCAAGAAGCCTTCCTTGAGCTCGGCCGTGCTTGGGATGTCTCTAATGAGCTCTTCAAGAAGCTGCTGGAAATCATGTGCCACATGTGTATGTACCCTCTACACACATTACAGATGTCAACCTCCTCCGATACCAACTTTTCTGCACCAGACGTGGGGAGGTCGAGTCCAGCCAGCTTCCACCATTTGAGGATTGGCTATTAATGCATTCCATTCATGCAAAAGATCAGACTGCAATCTCTAGACGGTCTCTTCAAACCCAGCCATCTCTACCAAGCCCCAAGGACCATGGGTGGACCACAGACGATGAGGGGCAGCTTGAAATCCAGTGGATGTGCGGTTCCCCAGCACCAGACCGTTTTGCAGTTGCTCTCCTGCAAGTGTGTGAGGTCGTGCAAACCACCAGAGTGCACAGGTCTCAATAATGGTCTGAAGTGCACAAACCTGTGCAAACTACAAAAATGTGCCAACCAGCACACTCAGATGTGAATGACGATGATGGTGTTGCCCTCGTGGGTGGCATGGTGTCTCAGGAAGGGTAGATTGTCCTAATATTGTCCTGAAAGACTGGAAACATTTTGAATGTAGCTGTTCATATAATGTAACACAAATAAAACTATTTTTGACTGAGAAACGTGTCAATTTACTCTGTTTTTGACTGAGAAATGTGCCACTTTAGTAGACAAGCATAGTATATCTAGTATAGTATAGTATAGTATAGTATAGTATAGTATAGTATAGTATAGTATGTACAATATCATAGGATAGTTTGCCTATATCTATGTAATATTAACAGTAGTCCAGACACACCCTAGGCAACGGATAATGAAAGAAAGATGATTTCCAGGGAGGGCACTTTCCTAGTTTTGAACGACAGCAGTCCATCATTTAAGAGGGGATAAGCACTAATAAGCTACCAGTCATCAAGGTCTATCATATAAAAACATAATCTAGGGATGTATATGAATTTAAAAAAATCACAAGTAAAATTTGCCCACCTGGCTGGTACCGATTTGTTAAATTTAGGGCTCTGGCTAATTTCCCTTGAGAAGTCATTCTTCTACCTTAAGGGCCACATTCACCCCTCACGATGGGATAGTATGGGCACATGATACCTTTTCTGAATCCTTATAGTCCTGTGAGTATTCCAGTGTTTGTTGTTTGTATCTCTGATGTTCCTAGATGCCACAGTGCTGAAATAAAACTATAGTTTAGACGAAAATTGTGGAAAAACGAATGTCACTGACAGTTTGAAGAGCTCCTGTGACCTCTGTATTTGTCAGAGAGACACAAAACTGAGCTTAAATGAAAGCTACTGTAGGAAGCTACCCTTTAAAATTATATCAAAGATATTCTCATCAAACATGAGTAAAGGTCCTAAAAAGAGCCTAGAATAGGATATGCATCAGCACCTAGAATCCAAATTATTGTAGGGGCTGGCTAACTTCATGAGCTGATAACCGTGAGAAAGCTACCATTCTGGAAAGGCTATCATACTAAAATATCATCTATGGATATATACATGTTCAAAAATCATGATTAGAATTTGCCCACTTGAGTGGTACCGATATGTGAAATTTTGGTGTTTGGCCCATGGACTATGGGGGCTGGGAGAGGTTAGTGAAAAACGGGGAATATAGACCCCCTTTCTGAGTGCCGATATTTCGGAGTGGCAGAACGTCGGAGTGGCAGCATGTAACCGCTCAGAGCATAAAGCATTTCATTGTATTATACATTGTATTATACATATGACAATAAACTACTTGAACTTGAGAGATAGGCTTATACAACAGGCATTTAATGCTATCTCTTCAAGACATGCTATGCAGGCCATGCACTTTCCCTTCAATTTAAAATATTACCGTCTTTTCAGGGACAGGGAGACATGGTGGAGTCAGTAAAAGAGTCAAAGCTGAGAAGGCATGACAAGTTTATTTACTGTATGTATATCGCACATTTCATACATGTTGCAAATTCAAAGTGCGTTACTTAAAAGAAAAATAAAGACGGCTATAAAAAGTGAACGTGCATTAAAATCACATTAAAACAAGAAATATTGCAGTGAATGTTGCCCTAAATTTCTTAAAACAGTGGTTCCCAAACTTATATGAATATTATTTAACATTCTTGAATATATTTTCACATTTAAAGTAACATTTACGTCAAAAGTTTTTACATTATGAACAGTGCAGTAAAATTTCTAAATCTCCCCATCACTTTTAGCTGCAGGAGAGAGAGAGAGAGAGCTAGAGAGAGAGAGAGAGAGAGAGAGAGAGAAAGACAGACAGACAGAGAGACACACTTGTTGTTAGAGAAAAATATAAGTTCCATTGGCATTTCCTAATCAATAAGCTATATTTGAATCACATATAGATTCACCCATGGACGTACCGAACGAAGTTTTTGAAGAAGTTCTTTTAGAAACATTGCAGATTCACAATCTCACATCTTTTAAGCCAATACAGAAGCTTTGCATCAGACAATTAATCGAGGCAAGAGACGTCAAGCTAACGGCAACAAAGACGTTTTTTGGCGCACTGCCTTCTGGTGTTCATTCTGGTTCTGTGGTTTACGCCCCATGACAAAAAGCGGGGTGAAAGGTGCCCAGACTAATTCTGAGTGAACATTTGATCCCCCGCTATCTGCTGACCGAGAGTAGAATATGTTTGGTCCTGATCCATGGTGGCTGCACTGAGGCTCTGGTAGGTGGAGTCGCCCTCGGATCTGGAGGCTGGAGAACAGTTCTCATAGGTGACACTCTGCACACACACACACACACACACACACACACACACACACACACACACACACACACACACACACACACACACAAACACGTTCAGCAAGGTGACAAGGCAGGGCAGTACACCTGACATACAGTGGTAGCCATGGAAACAGTCGTCCTGACCATCTTGCATGTATCTCTCCTGCATTAATACTACACACTGTAACACTGTAAGTTACTGGTACTAGAATTTAGGTTTCTAGCGTGGAGACTCTGGAGATGAGGTGCCATGGGCACTTTTGGGGGGTGTGACCAAACTCGAAAACCAAAATTCGGCACGGCACAATGTCGGGTCCCCAGACACACACGTAGTTTGAAGTCGATGTATATCAAACACACCATATGGTCCAATAAAGATAGAACTGAGATTTGAAGAGCAGGATTACTTAAATGTTGTTGGAAGAGCATAATGAAACATGAGGAAGGGTCGTGTTCTACTGACCTCTCCCCCTGACTCCCTGTGAACACGAGCCTGGTCTTGACTCAGGGTCCTGGTCCTGGTTCTGAGTTTTCTGCAGATACAGAATCATAATGGTTACATGCTGCCACTCCGACGTGCTGCCACTCCGACGTTCTGCCACTCCGAAATATCGGCAGGGGGTCTATATTCCCCGTTTTTCACTAACCTCTCCCAGCCCCCACACCAAACCTAACCTCCCCCCATGCCTAAACCTAACCTCCCCCAGACCCTAACCCAAAACCTAACCTCTCCCACCCCCACGCCTAAACCTAAGGTCGCCATTGCGGCTTCTAAGGTGAACGACCGCCAGTCCGAATAATGGAAGTTAACGTTCGGAGTGGCAGGGCTTCGGAAAGGCAGTTACCAATCATAATAACCAGTCATGAGAGCCCATTAGGATCTTAGTAAACCATACACAATATAGTTCCTGAAAGGTTGAGGGATATTTAGGTAGGTAGGTAGATAGGTAGGTAGGTATAGGTAGGTAGGTAGGTACTTTTATTAATCCCAGAGGGAAAATTCCTTCATTAGAGCAGCAATGCAGCACACAAGCAGTAAAAATAAGAATAGAAATAGGAAATAAAATATACTGTACTGTACTGTCTGTTACAGTACTGAAATGTTACTCAACTACAAGTAAAACTACTGGTGTTAAAAATACTTCAGTAAAAGTAAAAAGTACTCTCCTTAAAAACTATGTTAGTTACTTTTTAACCATCAATGTCTAATAGCTGCATTAGCAGGCCTGTCACACACATTCAATTGAAACGGGAGATGCATGGAGAAAATATATACTTTCAAACAAAGCAGATTTCTCTGATAAATGATATGAATGAAAGATCAACAATTGGCAGATCGAGTTCCTCTTTATCTGCTGGAAAAATACATGACCACAGGGTCAGACTGTGAGTTCTCCATGGCTGTTGAGTCTGTTTAAAGAAGTACATCCCATAATTTCTGTTTGACAACCACTGCGTGTCTGAGATCGTTTCTAAGCATCAGCTGCAGACAGGAAGCTGCCAGTTTTTTTGTTTTTTTTTCATTTCATTTATTTAATGTGACTCATTGACCATGATCACATGGTATGGAGCACAAACAAAACATACAAAAACAATTTACAATGGCACACGGCATGGCTAATGCATATGTCATTTAAACAGAGGCAGAGGCTTCAAAAAAGCACCTAATTTACATATTACTTTTTGTCTGTCTGATTGTAGTAGTAAGATCAATTTAAACATAGATGGATGAGTTAAATAATATCTGGGTAAATATAACTCTCTGAAATTCAAAATAATTGCATTCTTGCATTCAAACAAAATATGATACTCCTCTCCCACACAGTTGTCACTACAGAGGTTACAGATCCTCATACTTCTATGCAGTCCTTTATATAACCACTGGGGCCTCTGGCTTCTGTGTAAGTAGGCTTATTGACCATAGGGTTTTCTTTTAATATGTTATTGTATGTTTTTATTCTATTGTTTTTGAGGGGAAAAGGCTTTTGCACACCTATGCGACAGGTGCGTCGGAGAAGGGCAAAACCCGACACAGTGAGAAAGAAGTAACTCCCGCACACTGTCTCCAAATGCAAATAAAAGTTTAATAGAAGAATAACGTTTCGGTCATCACGACCTTCATCAGATTAATTTATGAATGAATGAATCTGATGAAGGTCGTGATGACCGAAACGTTATTCTTCTATTAAACTTTTATTTGCATTTGGAGACAGTGTGCGGGAGTTACTTTATTCTATTGTTTTACATTGTATATTTTTATTGTATTGTTTTATATTGTATGAACAAGGGACTGGAGATGTAAAATAGCAAAAGCTATAATCTAGTGCAATGCATCTTTTCTCTTCGGAGATTAATGTTTTTTTGTACATTGTCCCTGAAATAAACTTCTAAAAATAAATAAATAAATAAAATCTACCAACAACCTTGGGGATTCTGGTGTTATTAACCCTGAAGTTACAGATTGCATGTAGCCTATATGCCTTTGGTTTACATACAGCAGATAATTTTCCAGTTTGAGTTCTTTTTTTAATTCTACGTACAAGTCACATGATGTCAATGCTTCTGAGCTCACTTTGCCATTTCTGCATAAACTGATCCTTAAGACTTTGCTCAACAGTTAGCTTCAACCAGTCAATGTTGTTGCACTGCTGTGTAAGCCAGAGGTAAGACAAGCCACAGTCATCCAAAATCTGTTTGACCTGCACCACCCACGGTGAGGCATAGACGCCAGAGTTGTGCGAATCAAGCAGGCATTTGTACATAATACGGGTAAGTTTGTTCTCGCCTTCAATCAACCTTCCCCAGTAACTGATCATTATTTTCTTGACAGTGACACAGAGTGGGTATCTCCCCAGATCCGCATAGACCATATTGTTACACGTTGTCATTTTAACTTTCAAAATGTACTTGAGAAATCTGAGGTGTAGCTTTTCCAATATATCAATTTTTTCAAACCCCCAAGCTTCACACGAATACAACATAACTGTCAAAAAGGTCCAGTGTGATATCTACTGCTAAATCATATGTTCTGCATTTAGAAAAAAGGGAAAACATAGCACGAGAGGCTTGCAAAACTTTGCTGTTGTCCATTTTTCTTATTCTCCAAAATTTCTCCGAACTCCTGCACTTCTCTGGTCAGTGTGGTCACCTCTCTCCAAAGCAGAAACCTAACCTGTCATCCCTTTTTCATGGTTTTCACTGGTCCGTTTGAGATCAGTTGATAGCCTATCTGCATTGTAAAATGCAGAGGAAACGTTTGGATTTACGTTAATTCAAATTGTATTCAGCTAATTATGATTTTGAAAGTAGCAAAGTAGATTACATAGTGCAATCCATCCATAAGTAAAAGTAAAATTACAGACTTGAATTACTCTTAAAAGTACAAGTACCCCCAAAAAACGACTTAATTACAGTAATGTGTATAGTTGTAATACGTTACTTCCACCCCTGAATATGCGTAGCATATTTAGCAACAACATACATCTATAATTATATATAACAAATATGCATAAAATATACATAGGTCACAATTATATATAGCAAATTATACATAGCAAATGTACGTAGTTACCATATAGGTGTAAACCTATATGCACAAGTAATAATTAAGCAATATAGCATGCGAGCCAGTGTGTTGTGGCAAATATATCCCCCTGATCAGCTGTTATCCCACGAGGCCGCAGGCCGAGTGGGATAACTGCTGAGCAGGGGGATATATGCCACAACACACGCAGCTTGAGTTCTATATTGCTTTTATAAAACGGTTTCCAAGTATGATAATATAATAATAATAGTAATACTATAAGTCCGACTGCCATGGCATTCTGGTAGAGTCAGTTGAAACACTACTGTAAGGCGGGACCGCAAGAACGTGCGGGTGATTTGATTGGATCGTTCTGGAGACTGAAGTTGACATTGGCCAATCCTGGCACTTGCTGAGAAGCTGAGAGCTTTCTGCAAAGCCCGACACGCAGCTCGAGCGCAGTGCTGCATCCTCAGCGCTTGCTGAGAAGCTGAGAGCTTTCTGGAAAGCCCGACACCAACTAACGTTACGGGGTTAAATGCGGGGTTAAATGCGGGGTTAACAGCCTTTTTTTTGCAAAGAAGACATTAGCCCGCGTCTATTCTTGTACAAAACATAATTTTCTGCGAAGTATTAGTAAAGCTATAAGCGAAGATCGATTCACAAGGATCTGACAGCTGTCTCCGCCATTTGTTTTTTCTTGCCTTTTAGTAAGAGAGTTGCCATGGCAACTCATAACCCATGGGCATGGGTTATTGGAGTGGGTTACGGGATTTATACAATGGCTGTGAACCAATCAGATTGCTTGATTTGAGAGAGCCGTTTTATAATATAGTAATAATAAGTGACGGTCCTGTCAGAAAGTGACTGTCTGTGTGGGGTGGTGGGGGTGTTTACAGGGAGGCATTGTAAAGTCTGATAGCTGTGGAATGGGGGTAGACTAGCCAGTACCATTGTGCTAAGCTAACTAGCGGGATGGGCGGGTCACTATACTTTTCTACACACACAGACAAGAGAAGGGCATCTTCTCGTCTCACTATCGGGAAGACGGCAAATAGGCGACACTCACAAAATGTCGGAGTGTTCCTTTAGCCTAAGTAGCCTATATCTCACTCACAGGCACCAAGAAGAAGGAGCAGGAATCAACATGAGAACACTTATTAAAATCTATACTCACCTACAGAGCCAGACAGCTGCTGAACAAGTGATGCCACTTAGAACCAATCCAATTACCAGAGGAAACGTGTACATGTGAGACTGACTGGTTTCTGCACAAAATCACATGGGAAACAAAGTTTGAGTTTTGATGTTACTTCGTAAACACTTGTCCTAAAGGTATTGGTGTAGAAGTGCTCTACTTGCCTTTGGGTTTCTCAGACACGGTTAAATTCCACTCAGTACTTCGTACACCTTCCATGTTGCTGACAGTACAGCGGTAGATCCCTGCATCATCTTGTTGTGTGTTAAAAATGGTCAACTCTGTAGGACTGATTGGCTCAATGTTCATTCTGTCAGAGGTGAAATTGCTCACAGTCTTATCCTCAAACCAACTATGAGCAAAGATTATAAAGTCGTCTTTGTTCCAGGTGATTTGTTTTGAATTCACCTCAGATTTGTTGCATTTGAGAATAACAGGATCTCCCATGGACACCTCCACTTTGTCTCTGTAGCTGATTGGATTCAACTCTAATGTGGAAGAAAATAACCAATGTGAATGGAAACAAAACATTTGTATTTTCACGCATTATAAATGAGTGAATCACACACGCACATGCACACACACACACACACACACACACACACACACACACACACACACACACACACACACACACACACACACACACACACACACACACACACACACACACACACACACCTTCACTGTACCTGCAAAGCGGCTGATCATTAGGATGACCATGACCTGCAGGTGCCTGGCGAGTAGAGCTGACTTGACTCGGCTGAACATGGCTGTCATGAGACAGAGACAGAGACAGAGACAGAGACAGAGAGAGAGAGAGGAGACATACAGAGTGGTGCTTCACTGCCACTGTCTTCATGGGTGATTTTGAGGAAGTTGTCATGGTGTTATACTCTAGCTAAGATCAAAGCTAAGCTGGGTTCTTTAGAAGGATATTAATAGAAATTAAGAACATCATTAAATTGTTGAATGTGGTTGGGGAAATTGAGTCAGGGTGAAAATAAGTGATGGAACAGGGTGTGTATAGGCCCACTGACCCACATCCGGCCCTCTCTCTCTTCAACTCTTTCCTGTCTCTCTCTACCGCATTACTCCTTCAAGCAAATGTTCTCAAATATCTTCTTCAACATGTTCAGTTACCCTGCAGATGAAATCAGGGACTTTCTGCATAAGAAATATGTCTAGCTCTAGGTTGATGAATAACTGAATAAAAACAAATTAAGAAATCTGAGCGTAAATTGCACTTAGTTTACAAGCATGCATTCACAACGGATGGTACATGCACATGAATGTGCATGCATGCAATGCTCGCACGCACCCACCCATACCACCCACTCACTCACCCACACACACACACACACACACACACACACACACACACACACACACACACACACACACACACACACACACACACACACACACACACACACACACACACCTACACACATACACACTAAGCAGCACATACTAGTTCTTGCCAGTCTGACCACACTCATTTCCTTTGTCTCTATCTGCAAAAGCATCTGACAAAAAGGTGTGAGAACAGGAAACTCACACTTTGTTTGTTGAAGAAGTTCGAGGCAAACAGACAACAGATAAATTGCAAACAGGTTTCAAATTGTTTCATTCATCACGATGGATCACAAATTGTGGTGTGTCTCTATACTCAGAAAAGAAAACGTAAAAGCCTAGAATAGACTTCACAAGTGTCAGTTAATCACAATATCTGCCACCAGAACTGTGAGGCAGTTAGGAAGGAGAGAGACAGGCTTACACAGCAGCTGTTTTAATGGCTATCTGTTCAAGACGTATGCTATGCAGGCCATGCACTGTCTGTCCCCTTCAACAAGAGTTGATCATGGGGACAGGGAGACAGAGGTGAAGTCAGGTGGAGTCAGTAAAAGAGTCCAAGCTGAGTAGAGCAGTGCATGATGGTGAGGTGGATAATCTCCCTTGCACCAGCAGGGGCTACTGTATAGTCCTTTTTTGAATTCCTGACTCCTGAGAGTCCTGACTCCAATAGAAAAGCAGTGTAGGTGTAGGCAGCACATCGTTAACCTGACACTGCCAGATGGGTGGTTTTGTTTTCACATCTGATCAAGATCTCGCGAGAGAATCCAGTTGGCTTGCAAGGTTAGCACATCGTCTCTGATGGGTGAAAACCTACGAAGTCCAATTTGGAGGGACATAAATAACCAACCCTGAAATAACTAGCTAACTTTTTCTTTATAAACTCGCAAATGCAGACATCAAACTATGAATATGAGTGTTGTGTGTGTGTGTGTGTGTGTGTGTGTGTGTGTGTGTGTGCGTGCGCGTGCGTGCGTGCGTGCGTGTCTGTGTGTGTGTGTGTGTGTGTGTGTGTGTGTGTGTGTGTGTGTGAATCAGTGCTTTGTATATTGCATTATGTCTGATGTATAACTCTAAGCTATAGATGCCCTTGTTCATGGTCATACCCCCTCCCTACTGTACCTTGCTGTGTGTGTGTGTGTGTGTGTGTGTGTGTGTGTGTGTGTGTGTGTGTGTGTGTGTGTGTGTGTGTGTGTGTGTGTGTGTGTGTGTGTGTGTGTGTGTGTGTGTGTGTGTGCGCGCGCGTGCGCCCGCTAATGTTGCACACAGGAGTTGTTTCGTCCGAATGCCAGGTAAATGAATGAGTGTCTTCAGTGATGGCAGCCAGCAGGCGCCCTTGGCCATATTCAGCAGAGACTGAGTGAGAAGAGGCCCAGCTAACAAGCAAGGGAACAGAACACTGCTTTTCACCCAACCTGAAATGTTTATTTCTACCAAACTGAATCTCCTCATATCAACCCAATGCCCATCAAAGAAACAAAACTCTCTCTGTTTTAATGCTGTGAGGATTGGCTGCCCTTTCAAGCATATTATCTGTTCAGATTAGAACAGATATGCAAATGTGTGGATGGATTCGCTTGCACCCATCCCCCCTTCTTGCTATGATTTTTGCGGCTGTGAAATTAGGCACAAAATGTGAAACCGGGTCCTTAAGCATCATCCTATTATCAGCTCCAGCAAGGCCCTCTTAAAAACACAAACACACACATGCACACCAGACCAAACACACACATACACACATGCACACTCGCTCATGCCCACACACTGTACACACATCTCTGGTCAGGCTCCTGGAGGCCCTGAAGTGCACACACACACACACACACACACACACACACACACACACACACACACACACACACACACACACACACACACACACACACACACACACACACACACACACACACACACACACACACACAGGCTGCCTCAGCCAGCCTCCTCACTCTGTCATCAGACTCTCACACTTCTTATGCAGGCCTTAAGACACTGAGATGAAACAGAACCTTGATGAAAGAAAACAACAGGATCAAATGAAGCGTGTGTGTGTGTGTGTGTGTGTGTGTGTGTGTGTGTGTGTGTGTTACTGTGTGTGTGTGTGTGTGTGTGTGTGTGTGTGTGTGTGTGCATGTGTGTGTGTGTGTGTGTGTGTGTGTGTGTGTGTTTGTGCCTGTGTGTGTGTTTGTGTCTGTGACATCTGTGCGTCTGTGTGTTTGTGTGTGTGTGTGTTCGCATCTGTACATCTGTGTGTGTTTGTGTTTGCGTCTGTACATCTGTGTGTGTTTGTGTTTGCGCCTGTACGTCTGTGTGTGTTTGTGTCTGTGTGTCTGTGTGTTTGCGTCTGTACGTCTGTGTGCGTTTGTGTTTGTGTCTGTGTGTGTTTGCGTCTGTGCGTCTGTGTGTTTGTGTCTGTGTGTCAGTGTTTGTGTGTTTCTCTGTGTGTTTCTGTGAGATGGTGGCTAGTCGTTGACCCTTTCAGGCAGTGATGGATGCTTGTGAATATGTGAGATGGCTGTTGGAGAGCCTCTGGCAGAACACAGAAAGACATCAGGCCAGATAATCCCACCACTCTCCATCCTGAATACTGCATGATTTGGTCCTACTACTTACACAGCGCTTGAATTCTAATCAATATATAGCAGCAGGAACCTACATATACGTGTTTTGACACTGATAGCTTGTGAGAATGAATGTGTATTCTTATAGGACAAAGCAGCAAGGCTGATACACACCAAGGTCTAGAAGAGATGCTCTTTGTCTGATAACGTATTCAGCTATGTGCAGAACATGGTGACAACAGATTTGTTGTAAATGTGTGTCTGTCTTTTTGAGTTGTGTGTCTTTACATGCAAAGAAAAAGAAGAAATGTAAACAGGTGGCCAGAATAGTCTCTTTCAGCTGTTGTGGACAAGGAGGGGACGCTATGACATCACATGTCAATCAAGCAGCTCCTGGACATGTCCTGATTCCATCTTTATTGCTTGTGGTCTTTTTTTATATATTTATTTATTTTTGGATGTGGACATAGATGAATGATGAATGATAAAAAGTGGTTATGAACTGCAGCAGTGAAGAGGGGGTTGTTGACGGGTTTTGGTCTGTGGAACAGGGACGTCTACTGTATGCGTTTGCCACTATTTTAACAATGAACTGTCCTATGTGGTGTAAATTCCCTGAAGTTTTCACCAACTTTCAAAACCAAGTAATTGTATACACTGTTGTTGAAGTGTTTAACGGTTGAGGCTTTCATTGTTGCTTGTTGTCCCATCATGGGACTCAAATCTAATCTGTGCTATTGAGTCCTTCCTTGCCCCCCAGCCCCTCCCCTTCCCCTCTTTCGCACAGCTTCCTGCATACCAGTGCAGCAGTGAAGCAAACAAAGGTCATTGAACAAGTATACAAGTTAATTTGGAAATAGAAAGTAACAGAAAGCAAATATGACGAATGCTGATATGCATGAGGCTGTTTGAAAACGCAATGTTGGAAAAATGTGAGGGGGGGGATGAGGGGGGGGGGCAGAATATAGCAAATTATAAAATAAATTATCAAGACAATTGCTAATATGCATGAGGCCATTAACCACAAGTAAAACAAATTAAAACAGCTATATTGTTTGATGATGCTTGTTATCGTGTGCATTTGGGTTGTCTTTGTACTGTACTTTGGTGGAATAGTAATGCAGGCAGAATGAGAATCACTCTTAGTCACGCACACACGCACACACACACACACACACATGCACGCACACACACACACGTGTGCGCACATAGCCTAGCCCTAGGTCATACATGGGCAACATACGGCCCGCGGGCGCCCCCTGTGTGGCCCGCGATGGAATTGCAAAAAAAAAAAAAAAAAATTTTTTACAGTGCACTTGAACGCAACATGCAATATACCTGCTGAATAAGTGTCCAAATGTTCATGTCATTCTGGGCAATACTCTCCTGTTATAGCATTTCAGTCTGGAATATGGAATATCTTTCAATAATATTTATGACTAAAAGGCTAAAAGTAATCTCATGTGTAAGAAATGACTGTTCTACATTGTAGAAATTTAAATAATTAACTTGTTGGTTTTGGATTTATTTAGCTTCAAGAGTGCATTTTTGTTCTTGTGTGACCCTCAACACAGGCTTTGAGAATCCCGGGACACTCACTGATACTTATGCTTAAATTAACCCACTCATATTCTGGTTTATTTCAAGAAAAACATTTCGGCTAGTGGAAATTCTAATTGGCTGGTAACTTTAAAATCTAGCAGCCATATTAGCAGGTGGTGAAAAAAGTTAATTTCAAGCCCTGCAGGGAGAGCAGGTGGTGACATAGGAGTGAGTGAGGAAAAGGATCAAATATTGGTGGTTAAGACTGAATAATGACATCACAATTGTTAATTTAAAATTAGTTATTCCTCTAAACCTGGCTTCAAATGCCCCAAATTTTTCACGCTGGCGCCGTTCAGCCCTCAGCAAAATCTGGTAGCGAGGATTTTTTTTTGTGGCCTTCTCCATCATCAAAGTTGTCCATCCATGGGTTACGGCATGACAATATTTGTTCGGCCCCCGGCAACAATCTGGGTTTCTCATGTGGCCCCCCATGAAAAATAGTTGCCCACCCCTGGCCTAGGTAAACCCAGCCCCCACGTGACCTGCTCTCACAGTTCCCAGTCACTAGCTTGTGACTGTAAGCAGTCACAAGCTAGTGCGCACACACACACACGCACACACACACACACACACACACACACACACACACACACACACACACACACACACACACACACACACACACACGCACACACACACACAAACAAAGAGCCTTGAGGGACAGTCACAGCATCTATTTAAACAGGTAGATTCCCTCAGAGGGAATACATTCATAATTGATGCCTTCCAGTGGGAGAAATACATTCATCCTCTCATTTCTATTCAGAATTCAGTGTGCAGTGGTGTTCAGTGTCTGAGGGAGGCAGTGAAGATTGCCCTTCCTATAGTCACTATATATTACTCTCAGGCTCAGCTGCAGCACAAACACACCGGTGGAGATCTCGTAAGTTCATGGCCGACCCCTCCCACCCATGGCCGTAACTAGCTATGAGGACGGGGAGGTCCGGACCTCCCCTAATATTTCAGAAAAAAAAAAAAAAAAAAAAAAAAAATTATAAAACAATCTGCATGGAAAAGCATGAAAAACACGGGATCGCTTTTATTTTGAAACGAAAGTCAGGTCAGGCAGGAAGTCATCTGACGCCGCGTCCGCGGTAACTTGATTCCGAGAGAGCAGCAGCATGGTGGTGAGTGATGACTGTCTGTCTGCCTGGCGAGATAATTGAAGGTGAGCGAGCTGCGAGACAGTGAGTGAGTGAACGACAGACAGTGAGTGACACTGACAGATTTTTTAGCAACAACCAAGAAAGTAAGTGTCTAGTCTGTCTCATAAGTAATGTTACCTGTGTGACACGTTGGGATGCTACTGGATAATCATGCATGATGCCAATTGCCAAGCTCCCGAAGTCAGGTATGCAGGTGGCTATATGCATGGTTTCAGTTTCATGACCCAATAAGTAACAAAAAGAGGTGGTGTAAAGTTAAAAACAACATAATATATTTTATTTTATTTTTCAATCGTTCCTATCAGGAATAAATAAATGTCCCTCTGTATGTTTTTTTTATTATCGATGATGACTTTGTGTGTTGTGTACGGCTTGGGTTGTGTACCTGTGTTTGTAGGTGTCATTTTGATATGAATTTGGCTAAAACAGTTTGTGTTTGTTAGTTACAATTATGTTGACAGGAGAGCTGAGCAGGTGGTGACATGAAAGAAAATATACTGAATAATGACATCACAACAGTATAATCCTAATGTTGATTTAAAATGATATATTACTCTAAATATGGCTAAAAAAGGGGAAAAAAAACCCTAAATTTTTTTTCGGCGGCGCCCTTGCGGGCGCCACCGAGTCCGCCTCCCCTTGCTGGACCTCCCCTATTTCGGAACTCTGGTTACGGCCCTGCTCCCACCCTGGCCACAAACTCTTCAAGTCACTCCCCCACGGCAAGAGACTGAGGTCTGCCAAGACCAGAGCCACTCGCCACAAGAACAGCTTCTTCCCAACTGCCATCAGCCTCACCAACAAGGCCTGGAAACCTCGCAAGCTCCTCCTGAACTCAGCTGACCCCCTGTTAAGATCTTTGTTGTGGTGGACAACAAAGATCTTGTACCAATGTATATGGGAAACATTGCATGCACAGACAGGGAGCTTCTTTTCTTTTTTCTGGGGACCCACTTTAAAAAAAATGATAAAATGTAGAAAGAGGAAAAAGAACGCTCATTGGAGATGAGATGGGGTACTTGTCCATAAAAAATAATAGGCAGTGGGCCCTACTAAAAGATCCAGGGCACCAGCCATTTCGAAGATATAGCCTACGTTTGTTAAATCACAACTTTGCTTTATGCATGTGTTAGGCATATTGAAAACATAATACACATGTTCAATAGGCTACTTGATATGCATTTAGTTGGAGTTAACGCGCAATGTAATTGTTTTTATTTCTCATCAGTAAAACAATGTAGCCTACACATTTTAAATGGAAGACTGGAAGAAACTGCAAATTTATTTGGTGACCCAAATAAAATCTCCTGCATGCGACCCATCTGTGGGTCCTGATCCAGTCTTTGGGAAACAATGGATTAGATAGCTTTGTTGGATGGTCTGGTTGGATGTCAAAGCTAAATGGCCGTGAGCGAGCCAACTGTGTTTAACGTTTGTTATGGGAGTAAACAGCCCACGCTGTTAGTTTCGTTATGTGGAAGTCTAAATGCCCAGCACTTCCTCTCACACCTCTCCAGTAGATGGAGGTGAGAAAGGCGGTTAGGCTATGTGTTTACACAGAATTTTAACACATTTTGACATTTGACTTGACTTAACCAACAACCTTCTGGCCGCAAGCTTGCTTCTAACCTTTAGGCCACCACTGCTTTGAGATCCTTATAGAGAAGCAAAGGTGCCATATTTGTTAAAGGTACGGCTGTTAATGATTAATCGACAATCGATTAATCGCCAAAGAATTTTATCAATCAAACTATATGTTAACCGATTGATCGACAATGTAGGCTATGTGCTATTTTCTAATTTTTATATTTTCTTTGCTGAAATGATTTAACACCACAAGGCTGAAATTAACTGACAATGACAATGATCAGAAGAACAAGAAGAAGATATGATCAAACTGTCACAGTAATCAAGAGTGAAGTGAAGCAAGTGAAGCAAAGATAAATCACATTGTGGTGTATTCTGTAGGGGCCGAATTTGCCCTTGTTTAATTTAGGGGAGATAATGCCCACAGCCCACATCTATGATAGCTAATAGGGCTAAATGAAAGAGTGGATGAAGTGTTAGCAGTGGTGGAGGCTAGCATTTTTCCAGGATATAAAGGGATGCCCGGGTGGGGGGGGGGGGATCCAGACCATATGGTCCAGACGTTTTCATTGGCCACGTCAGTAAGGAAGGGAGAGGAGGGGTGGGATGGGCTGGGGGGAGAAACTGACGAGCACAAATTCCTCAGCGCGCCTCAGATTTCCTGAAATCCCGGACCTGAAGCAGCCAGCTCTTCCCAACATGGTAACGGTCATTCTAATCTCTTCTCAGATAAAACAAGAGGTCCCACACGCTTTTCTTAGCCGTATAAGGAATCCCTCGGTCATGTTTTGAACTTCTATCATGTTGTTCTTCGCGCGCCGCTAACCCTGACTTGCTCTCCTTTTCCTGTGCCCAGATGTTCCCAAGTGTCGCCGTGCTCCTGGTGCTGGCCCTAGCGCTCTGTAACGCGCAGGTAAGTTTGCTTCACAAAAGCTTTATGTATTATTCCGCCTTCAAACTCATTGTTCAAAGCCTTTAAAACGCGTAATGAATGTTTATGTCCGTATGAAACACTCCATGGTCGAGTGGTGATCGCTCCGTACGGAACTGAGTCTGGTGGAGGAATGCAACGGCAGCTTTGTTTCAAAAGCTAGACTATAACACATCTGGAGAAGTCGGAGTCTGTCTACTGCTGTTCTGTTCTGTTTTCCACTGTTTTTCAAGGTTATGTTGAGCCAATATGGTCTTTATCTTCAAACAATTATGACATTATCCCAGGTTTTATTGTGGAGACAATTAACAATTAGTTCAATTAAACTGCCTCTCTGGGGACCGTTTGTTTTAATGGGCGCATCATTATCATTCCTTAATGTACCAAATCACTCACTATAAGGCACAATGTGGTACTCGTGGGCTGTTTTGTTCTCTTTGAAATGGAACAAACATTCATTCACAATGTGCATTCTGCTAGACCACACACACACACACGCACGCACGCACGCACGCACGCACACACACACACACACACACACACACACACACACACACACACACACACACACACACACACACACACACACACACACACACACACACCTCTTCATAAAAGTGGAGTTAACAGCCAGGGAAGGCTGCAGTAAGCGGACACACAGGAGTGACAGACAGCTGTGAAAGCCAAAGACAGGGGAGGGAGGGGATTGTTTGTGTAGTAGCCTATAACGCACTGGGTATAGATTAGCATAATTAGCATGCCGGGGGTTCGATTCCCTCCACATGAATGCTCTCACGGTGGTACTGTCAGATGCTTTGGAATAAAGGCCTCCACCAAACGGCAGCTGCTTTAATAGCATACAAGGGCAGTGTTTGGGTGGTCAGTCCAAGTGTGTGTGTTTGTCTGTATACGAGGGGGGGGGGGGTGAATGCACTCAAGGGTTGTGAGAACACTCTCACACACTGTGGTGCTAAGTAGTGTAACCGCTGTGTAAACATAGCAGGGCTAAATGTGATGTTAGATTAGCTAGCTGATAGCGCAGGGGGATGACCACCTCGTGACACCAGCAAAATAACGTTTCAGGACTGACTTTGTAGAATGATGACCATGGTGACAGTTATAAAGGGCCATTGTGTGCGTTGTTGTCCAGCTAAGGAATGGAAACACATGCATGGACAGGCCCCCTCGCACACACCAGCTGGTGGCTTTTAAGGGCCTTAGCTCACCGGAGGCAGCTGGTGAACACCTGGTTTTGTGTCGACTCCTGTGATGACCTGCACAACAGTTCAGGGAGCAACTGAGGGAATAAACAGGGGACCAAGGCCCTAGATTTAGCTCTTCAGACTATATAGCTTCAGTCAGGGCATCAATTTTTCAAACCCTTGCGAGAAATGTGAAAGACAAGATAAAACGACTGTCTGCCGGCCGCACTATCTTGATGGCTTCAGTCAGATGGCACATTAGTGTCTCTCATCAAATGACTCCTCCCTTCTCCCGACCTAAGTCCCGCCCTTTTCTGCTGGAAAATGTCTCATTGTGTGCATTTTTATTGGATCCGTGACCTCTCAGCTGTGAGGTATGTGTTGGTGAAAACACAGCGGAGTCTGTTGAGTGTACGCCATGAGGTCAATGAGAGGCATCTATTCTCCAAAGGTAATTACCCTGATAATGTATGGCCTGTTGTCTGGCCGTGGGAAGGCCCTGAACTGGCATACATACCACGTGTGCTGTTCAGGAGGTCAGCGCGTCGGAGCAGGAATGGATCTGATGAGCAGACGTGTGGGTTATGCCGAGGTGATGGGAGAATAATACACTGGCAAATATATGCATGGAATAGCTGGAGAGATGTATGAAAATGGTGGTCTGGCTGTGTTTGAATTGAAGTTGTGCGTGTGGGTGCGTGCATGTTTTATATTTTTTGTTTGTTTTCTGGCATGAGCGTAGCTTATTCAATTGTGGACACTGGCTTGTGATTTATGATGAAGGAGAATGCCTGCGTGCTTCCTGAGGCGAGAAATTGCAGTGTTTTGGAGATAAGCGACTGCCGGCTGGGAGATAGTGGGGTCGAGAGATGCAGGAAAAACACTCTGTGGAGGCTGAGAGAGATATGCATCTGGTGAAGAATATATAAGATGTTGATGTTTAACTTCAACTGTGTGAGCTTGATATGCAAAGGCGGGCGAGATATGCGCATTGTGTGAAAGTCACAATGTGCAGGTAGCAGGTGACATTCCCAACAGGGGGGGCTGCCTCCTTCCCGAGCCCCCTGTAGCAGTGGGGCAGCGAGCAGCACCACACTGTGTTGATGCCTGGATGTGTAGCAGTGGGGCTGACACACACACTGATAGAGCAGCACCACCCTGTGTTGATGCCTGTTCTGTCTCATTCAAAGGTGGGCTAAAAATATCCACCCAGGTGGAGTGAGCATGAGCATGAGGGACGCTGTGTCCTCTGTCTGTATCCACCATCCAGTCATGGACCCTGCACAGGGACCGGGAGGGGTGGGGAGGGAGGGAGGGAGGGGGAGCAGATAAAGTGATGTAAAGCTGCAGATGGGTGATGAAGCCAGAGTCATGCAATTAGAAGTGTGTGTGTGTGTGTGTGTGTGTGGGGGGGGGGGGGGGGGGGGTTGAGGTAAGACTTGGCTGTGTGGTGTTGTGGACTGAGGGGGTAGAGAGGAAGAGAAGGGGGGCTGCTCTGTGTTTGATGTCCCAATAGTGTGTTCGCTTCACTCTTGGCTGGCCTTAAAAGGAGTCATATCATATTCATATCATTACCGGCACTCTGCAGTTTGCACTCAAAGCCACAACGCACACACACACACACGTACACACATTAACACACGCACACGAATGCGCGTGCGCTCACACACACACGTCATACACCTATTTTACACACACACACACACACACACACACGCACGCACGCGCGCGTGCACAAATGACAAACAAACATGTTAATCTACTTGTATCAAAGGGTTTGTGACTCAGAGTTAATGAATATGTAACATAATAGTCTTTTAAAGTAGGGGTTCTAAAAAGCTTTTTGTAGGCATCATCATTGCTCCACACTGTTTTCATCTCAGGAACTCTTATGAAAAGCAGGTGGCGTCTGAAGGCAAAAAGGTGAGGAGAAGGGTAGATATAATTTTGCGTTGTTTTCTTCTTTTCGACTCACAGCCAGAAGCAGTGAATCAGCCGGCGTCATTATTATACAATGATAATTACAAAAAAGTTTTAGTTTTGCAGTTCAAAGTGATCCACGTGTGTCACAGAGGCATCTCAGGAGCTACATGATGTTAGTCTGGATGTCTGAAGTGCCTGATGTGGCACTAACAGCCTTATTTCAAGTTCCCTGGTTTCCTGATGAGTGATGAGGCGACTCATGTACTGTCATTTTACATCAATTAGACATTTAGTCTAATTTCAGGTCAATGATATCTAAAATATTGATCTTTTTCCTAACATACTCTTCCTTATTCTGGCATGAACCAAATGGCTGCGGTTAATCAACATGGATACAAGTGATGCTGCCACACTGTCGTGAGAAAATGATCGACACAGTGTAGCCACTTCTTAACATGCAGTGGAACCCGCTCCTAGCCGGTTGGCCTGCATGTTAAACAACAATTAACCGGCCTACGCGCACTCCCGCGAGTCCGTATCATATTCATCTCGGTCGCCGGTGTAGGATCCGGATTAGCGCAAAAGCAGCTGCTGTTTAACTCTGGCAGCTCATGATCCTGATCATGTAGGCTAGCTGTTATCTGTCGTCAATCACCCACAGTGATTGACGACGGTCCGACCACTATTTTGACTGGGCGGCTTTATGTAGCCTAACAAAGCCGGAAGCGCTCATTTTTGGTACATTGCCACCCCTCGTGGTCCGAATGGACTCAGTTAACGGCATGTTTTTGAATGGAGTTTGGTTAGACTCACACGACACGACAACTACCGTATTTGCCTTGTAGGGAATAACGTGCATGCTCCCGCACCCCCCCCCGCCCACTGGCAGAGAGAATACTGACCATTTCCAGCTGTTTCTAAACAAAGACCCCTCATGTTTAAAACGGTAAAACCGGAAAATATCCTGCTCTGGCTAGCCAGAGATGATCCAGACTTCATGTTTAAAAGCCACTTATGGTGCATATTTGTTCTCAGGGTGAACGAAATCTCTCACAAACAGCCTCTCTGTTTCGAAAGATTCAGTCATGGAGCAAAGAGGAAGCAAATGTGTCAAATTAGAGTGACGATATAGCCATGGAACTTGATTTTGTCTGAGCTGATAAACACTGTGGTCACAGACTGCAGGCTCCAAGATGGCTGCACATGCTAGCTACATTGAGCAGGCAGAGGAGGTCCGTAAACATGTTCCAGCCTTTAGCCCCAATACTGGCCCCAAAGCAGGAGCGGAGACTGGGGCAAGGAATCTCCTCGCTCCCCTGGCCTGGGCGCGGGCCACACTCCCTCCCCGGCCCTGGACTAGTGCCCAGAACAGAGGAGGGGAGGGAGAGAGGGAGGGAGGGAGAGAGGGAGGGAGGGAGGGAGGGAGGGAGGGAGGGAGAAAACAGGGCAAAGTGGACAGAGAAAGAGAAGGCTTGGAGGAGAAGGAGGCGAGGTTATCGGGTCAAGAAGGAGAGAGACAAAGGTCTAGAGCTGCTGCTAAGTCCAACGAGATGACAACATCAAGGCTTTCTAGAAGAGAGTCATTGGATGGATGGATGGATGGCGAAAGAGCCATGTAACATGTAGAGGACACTGGAGGAGACAGATAGACCGGGTGGGACAGCAGCTCCTCTAGGGACTGATGTGTTTCAGCTGGTGGGGACAGGGGACAGTGCGACAGCAGGGTCCACAGGGGGAGAGGACGATGGGGGTGGAGCCGTGTTTTGTAGGACTTTATTTTCTCTGGATGACGTTTTAACTGCTAGCAGATGTGGCTCTGCCCAGGCCGTGACTTATTTCCTGCCTTTCTTAGTCTCTCTCTCTCTCTCTCTCTCTCTCTTCTCTCTCTCTCTCTCTCTCTCTGTATCTCTCTCTCTCTCTCTGTATCTCTCTCTCTCTCTCTCTCTCTCTCTCTCTCTCTCACTGTGTCTGTTTCCTATTCTCTCTCATTCTTTCCTTCATTCCTTGCTTGTTTGTTTCTGGCTTGCTGTCAGTCTTTCTCTCCTGATTCTCTCTGTCAGGGCAGGGTCTAATTTGCATTGCGGTTATTGAGTTTCAGCAGTTGAACACAGGGGCTTGTGAGTGTAGAATTAGAGGCTTCGGCTCGGAGTGACATCATCCCGTCCCGCTGAAGCATTCCTTTCACGGGGAATGAAAAAACATGGAGAAAAATAACAGGCGGATCGACGCAGACTACAGTCATTACCCAGGCTGCTTTGTTCCTGCAGGTTTAATCTCCCCTCTGACAGTGTTCCAGTTGTAGCCCGACCACCCGTAGAGTTTCTCCAAAGAGCTCATATCTTTAGAACTCATATCAGCCTCACTTTGGCCTCATTAAACCAAGGACACATGCCCCCTATTCTGCTATCATCTCCAATGCAATATGAATGCATGGAGTATGAAGCAGGCTCTTCTGATAGAGCACAGCAGAGTCTGTCATCATTCATCTCCCAACATCTCCCCACTGCCTGCTCAGCCGGGGCTTTACGTCTATAAGCTCCAGAGAGTGAAAAGTACAGAAGAACTGAGACTAACCTGATCTGATCTGTGTGAAGATACAGGGCCCTATCGTTGCATCGGCGCAGTTTCTAGGCCTAGCGGCAGGCGCAGATCAAAGCAGTGGGCGTGGAAAGGCGCACTTGATATCGTCGTGCTGGCGCTAGATGCAGCCCAAAGCATTACAACCACGCCTTTTAGGCGTAAAATTATGCACTGTCATGCTCATTGGATAAGTGCAATAAACGAATGGCACGCTTGCCTTTTTAGCTCCAATTCCACTGATCCCGCAAAACCAGACGAAACCCAAGCCTCTGATCCCCCCCCCCCCCCCCCACCTCCCTTCATCCCGTCTGTCTCCATATATCGGCTATTATTCCATATAACCAATCTAACTGCAGTTTAAATACTGCAAGCATGTAAATACGCTACACTATAGCAATATCAAAGTGAAAATAATGTTCTATGCATCAGCTAGAAAAATATAGCCTATTAGATTGGTGAAAGTTTGTCCAGAAAGATATCATTTTCTCTCGCCTGCTGCAGGAAGGATGATGCACATAAATATAGCCTACATTATGTCAAGTCATTGCATAAATGTGTTTTTATTGTAAAACTAAATGTGAAATAGGGCCAAGTTGTTGGAGGGACAACACAGTATAGCAGATGCCATTAGAAGCGCGTTCCGAAGCGCGTTCCGCTGTTACTTCTCTAAATCACGTTAACTCGACAAGGGGTATATATAGCCCCAGGAGGACATATATGTTTCACATAGGGTGGTGTTTTCATTTCGAGGTTTTATTTGGTCCAATATTGAAATGTTGACAATGGCAGGCTGTGTTACCATTACACATTAATTTAGAACTACCTTTTATATCTATTTTGGCTCATTTGGTAGCTATTTAGTAGCGAAATGGAGAAACACAATGCATGCTGGGAACTCAGAGAGAGAGAGAGAGAAGGGTGACAGAGAAGAGGCAGTGAAGGCAAAGAATAGGCCTGCTTTTCAAAAGCGCAAAGCGCTAAATGTACGCCAGGTCCCAAGATATGACTAGGCTGGTATTTAGCGCCGACACGCCCACTTTGGGACTGCGCCACGCCCATTCGGCCTAAAGCGCATTTGGCAGCCTAAAGCCTATTGCTATCTTGCCGAAACAGGCGCAAGGCACGTTTTTTTGCGGTTAAGGCCCGTAATAGCGCCGATGGCCTGTGGGAGAATAGAGCCCACAGATTCTGAAAGAACCGAGACTAACCTGATCTGTGTGAAGATACAGATTCTGAAAGGAAAAAATGTGCTAGAGGTTTGAGAATGGTGGCACTCGCATTATTAAAGGCTAACGTAAACATTTTCTTTAATGACTTGAAGGATCTGCCGCCAATGATCGTCATTCTCTATGAAGTTAGTCCCCTGTGCTTTGGAATGAGCTATCATAATATGCTATCACAAATCCCTCAAAGGAGGAGAAACTGGTTCACAGTTACTGTGCGTGGTTTTCTCGCTGTGCGCCCCACTTCTCTTCTTGCCCACTGTGGCCTGGTTAGGGCCGACACGACACTGCTGGGAAGAGAAGTGAGGGGGTCATTATGGGCAAAAGGAGACAGATGCTTGTTAGGTCAGAGCCCTCCCTGTCCCCCCTCTCTCCCTCCTGGCCTGAGTCCACGACGTCTCAGGGAGCTGGGCAGCGTTGGACAATCATAGAGGGGAGAGGGAGTCAGGAGAGACGATGAGGGGGAGAGCAGCCGGGCACCTCTCTGACCTACATACTGAGGAGAGTTTGGCTT
Source organism: Poromitra crassiceps (assembly GCF_964638095.1). Taxonomy (NCBI): domain Eukaryota; kingdom Metazoa; phylum Chordata; class Actinopteri; order Beryciformes; family Melamphaidae; genus Poromitra; species Poromitra crassiceps. Next base: position 39,952,151 of record NC_139627.1, on the reverse strand, counting down.
AAGACAAACCCGGTCCAACCCCAGCTGAGGCACTACACAGCTAAGGAATGTTCCCCCCTACTTTCTCATTGTCCTCAGTCTCTCTCTCTCTCTCTCTCTCTCTCTCTCTCTCTCTCTGTCTCTCTGTGTCTTTCTCTCTCTCTCCTCATTGCTCTCACTGTAATTGGAAACATGCTTGTGAGGCACAGGGTTGCATTTCCGAGGGGGCGAGTGAGTGTGAAGTCTCCCTGCTGTGTGTTCATCTGTCGGCCCGAGTGTCTCTGTGGTGAGTCAGTGAAAGTACATCATGTTGAGGAGACGGCGTTGTCCTTGGTAACAAACAGAATGTTTAGTGATCCATTGTCATATAATGTTTCATGTTTGGCGGAGATATTAGAAGCTTCTGTAGATGGAGGCAGATTGATGCGTACAGGCCACAGTTGGCAGCTTTAATGGCGATGTTCAATTCGACTGCCTCATGTGCCAGGGCTGTGTTACCCGTTTCTCTAATGAGTCACTACGTCTGGGCTCAACTCATGATTGGGGGAATAGTTGCCAAATAAAATGGTGTGTGATGTGTTGAAGTGGAGCATTTTTATAGGTTTATATGAACATGGCAGTTAGTTACCCTTTATTTATTTATTTAAATACCGTACATTACTTTTACAATAAGTATGTTATTCCCTAGTAATAATAAGTATATTAATAGCAAACAAAAACAAAAAAACTGATTCCCCCATTTCGTTTTTTCAATTTAAAACCATTGAAAATGGGTTATACTTGAGTACCCTGACCTGGTCTATTTATTTTTAAACATTTTTAATACTAAATGAATGTTTAATACTAATGTTATGTTAAATTGTCTGTCTTAACCTGTTGGCACAGGAAAAGAAAATTTTAAAACATACAGAAATACCCATTGTAATAGGTGAGCACATCAATAAACTATGTGTCATATATTTATTTAGGTAGAAATTAAATTTTTGATGGCACAAGGGTTTTCTGGTCCAGCAGCATTAAATGTATGTTTAAAGTTAAATTGAATTTTGATTGACCTTTTGTAACCATTAGGGGGTGTGCCGATTAATCGTTTTTTAGATGCATCGCGATGACTCACGTGACGATTAAAATCGATTCACAATGTTCGATTATCGATTTGCAAAAAATTGCAAAAAATAAAATAAAAAATGTGTTTTTTTTTTTTTGCTTTATTTGCAAAAAATACGGTATTTCGCCCGGAAAGCAGTTGTAAAACGAGAGCAAAACCGAAGTACTGGAAACTGGAATCACTGAAGAAAGCATGCAGGGTGGCTGTAACATGTGATGCGTGGACTTCAGTCGCAACTGAAGATAATGGAGGTACATTTGTTTGTTTACTTTAATTAATGGATACTGACAAATATACCTTGCTTAAAAAAAATCCTGTTTGGTGAAAAAGATGCATCGAAAATCGTGATTAATCGTAATAATCGTAATAATCGTTTAATAATCGAATCGTAGCACCCTTAATCGTAATCGAATCGAATCGTGAGGTGCCTAATGCCTCCCACACACTAGAGGATAAAAGGCCCGATTTAATGCCCGATTCCCCTCGGGGGGGCGTGGCCCGATTCGAGGCTAGTCTCAACCGATTTTTTGTCGAAATAATTGTCAAGTGTCTGGTGTCAATAAATTATTGATTGAATTGGAGCCTGCCCGATCTCGA